>NC_083420.1:75278937-75578937 GCF_020745735.1 Hemiscyllium ocellatum | reverse complement strand
AAGCCTACCTAACTTACGCTAGCCGAATAACCTCCATATGCTTATCCATTGCCCGCTTGAATGACCCTAAAGAGGGAGAGCCCACCACTGATACTAGCAGGGCATTCCATGAACTCACAACCCGCTGAGTAAAGAATCTACCCTTAATATCTGTCCTATACCAACCTCCCCTTAATTTAAAGCTGTGTCCCCTAGTAACAGCTGACTCCATACGCGGAAAAAAGGTTCTCACTGTCAATCCTATCTAAACCCCTGATCATCTTGTACACCTCTATCAAATCTTCACTAAACTTTCTTTTCTCCAATGAGAACAGCCCCAAGTGCCTCAGCCTTTCCTCATACGATCTTCCTACCATGCCAGGCAACATCCTGGTAAACCTCCTCTGCACCCGTTCCAGTGCCTCCACATCCTTCCTATAGTATGGCGACCAAAACTGCACACAATACTCCAGATGAGGCCGCACCAGAGTCTTATACAACTGCAACATGACCTCAGGACTCCGGAACTCAATTCCTCTACCAATAAAGCCCAGTAAGCCATATGCCTTCGTCACAGCACTATTTACCTGGGTGGCAACTTTCAGAGATCTGTGTACATGGACATCAAGGTCCCTCTGCTCATCCACACTACCAAGTAGTCTACCATTAGCCCAGTAATCCATCTTGTTACTCCTACCAAAGTGGATGACTTCACACTTAGCTACATTGAACTCCATTTGCCACCTTTCTGCCCAGCTCTGCAACTTATCTATATTCTGCTGTAACCTGCCACATCCTTCTTCGCTGTCCACCACTCCACCGACTTTTGTATCATCCGCAAACTTGCTCACCCAGCCTTCAAGCCCCTCCTCCAGGTCATTTATAGAAATGACAAACACGAATGGTCCCAAAACAGATCCTTGTGGAATACCGCTAGTAACTGCACTCCAAGATGAACCTTTACCATCAACTACTACCCTCTGTCTCCTTCCAGCCAGCTAATTCCTAATCCAAACCTCTAATGCACCCTCAATGCCATACCTCCGTAGTTTTTGCAGTAGCCTACCATGGGGAACCTTATCGAACGCCTTGCTAAAATCCTTATACAACACATCTACTGCTTTACCCTCGTCCACTTCCTTGCTCACCTTCTCAAAGAACTCAATAAAGTTTGTGAGGCACTACCTTCCCTTCACAAAACCATTCTGACTATCCTTGATCACATTATTCCTATCTAGATGTTCATAAATCCTATCCCTTACAATTCTCTCTAAGACTTTGCCCACAACAGAAGTGAGACTCACTGGCCTATAGTTACTAGGGCTGTCCCTACTCCCCTTCTTGAACAAGGGGACCACATTCGCTATCGTCCAGTCTTCTGGCACTATTCCTGTAGACAACAACGACATAAAAATCAAGTCCAATGGCCCCGCTATCTCCTCCCTAGCTTCCCAGAGGATCCTAGGATAAATGCCATCAGGCCCAGGGGACTTATCTATTTTCACCCTTTCCAGTATTCCCCGGAACTCTTCCCTACATACCTCAAAGCCATCCATTCTAATCACTTGTGACTTAATATTCACATCAACAACAATGTCGTGTTCCTGAGTGAATACTGATGAAAAGTATTGATTTAGTGTCTCTCCAATCTCCTCCGCCTCCACGCACAACTTCCCACTACTATCCTTGACTGGACCAATACCTACCCTAGTCATCCTTTTATTCTTGACATACCTATAGAAAGCCTTTGGGTATTCCCTAATCCTACCAACCAAGGACTTTACATGTCCCCTTCTCGCTGCTCTTGGCTCTCTCTTTAGATCCTTCCTGGCTACCTTATAACTCTCAATCGCCCCAATTGAACCTTCACACCTCATCTTTACATAGGCCGCCCTCTTCCCTTTTACAAGGGATTCCAATTCCTTATTAAACCACGGATCCCTCACAAGATCTTTTCCTCCCTGCCTGACTGGTACATACTTATCAAGGACACCCAATAGCTGCTCCTTGAACAAGCTCCACATATCATTTGTGTCCTTCCCTTGAAGCCTATTTTTCCAATCCACGCATCCTAAGTCATGCCTCACCGCATCATAATTTCCCTGCCCCCAGCTATAACTCCTGCCCTGCAGTGCACACTTATCCGTCTCCATCAGTAGAGTAAAAGTCACCGAGTTGTGGTCACTGTCCCCGAAGTGCTCACCTACCTCCAAGTCTAACACCTGGCCTGGTTCATTACCTAGAACCAAATCCAGTATGGCCTCACCTCTTGTTGGCCTGTCTACATATTGTGTCAGGAAACCCTCCTGCACACATTGGACAAACACCGACCCATCTAATGAACTCGAGCTATAGCTTTCCCAGTCAATATCTGGGAAGTTAAAGTCCCCCATGACAACCACCCTACTACTTTCACTCTTCTCCTGAATCATCCTTGCAATACTTTCCTCTCCATCTCTCGAATTATTAGGAGGCCTGTAGAAAACTCCTAACAGGGTGACCTCACCTTTCCTATTTCTAACCTCAGACCAAACTACCTCAGATGGCATGTCTTCCTCCATCGTCCTTTCCACCGCTGTAATACTATCCTTAACAAGCAATGCCACACCTCCCCCTCTTTTACCCCCACCTCTGACCCTACTAAAACATTTAAACCCTGGAACCTGCAATAGCCATTCCTGTCCCTGTTCTAACCACGTCTCTGTAATGGCCACAACATCGAATTCCCAGGTACCAACCCACGTTGCAACTTCACCTACCATATTTTTTATGCTTCTGGCATCGAAGTATACACACTTCAAGCCACCTTCCTGTTTACCGGCAGCCTCCTTCGAGATCGATGCCTTGTTCCTAACCTCCCTACACTCAAGGTCCTGTACCCTAAATCTACAGTCCAGGTTCCCATGCCCCTGCAGAGTTAGTTTAAACTCTCCCAAAGAGCACTAGCAAACCTCTCCCCAAGGATGCTGGTGCCCCTCAGGTTCAGGTGGAGACCATCCTGCTTATAGAGGTCCCACCTTCCCTAGAAAGAACCCCAGTTGTCCAGAAACCGGAATCCCTCCCTCCTGCACCATCGCTGTAGGCACGCATTTAACTGTTCTCTCTCCCTATTTCTCGACTCAAAAGTGTAAAAATAGATAAATCCCCTGTACTGGATGGGATTTATCCTAGGAATCTCTGGGAAGCCAGGGAGGAGATTGCAGAGCGTTTGACTGTGATCTTTATATTCTCATTGCCTACAGAAATAGTGCAGAAGGCTGGAGGATAGCAAATGTTCTTACCTTATTCAAGAATGGGAATAGAATCTAATTATACACCAGTGAGCGTTATGGGTAAAGTATTGAAATTGTTAAAGGGATAGGGATTATTCTGACCTAGAAAGGAAGAATTTGATTAGGTATAGTCAACACGGTTTGGTGAAGGGTAGGTCGTGCCTCACAAACCTTATTGAATTTTTTGAGATGGTGACCAGACAAGTGGATGTGGGTAAAACGGTTGATGTGTGTATATGACGTTCAGTAAGGCGTTTGGTAAGGTTCCCCACGATAGGCTATTGCAAAAAAAAAGAGGCATGGGATTGAGGGTAATTTAGCGGTTTGGATCAGGAATTGGCTAGCTGAAAGAAGACAGAGTGTGGTAGCTGATGGGAAATGTTCATCCTGGAGTTCAGTGACTCGTGGTGTACTGCAAGGATCTGTTTTAGGCCCATTGTTGTTTGTCATTTTTATAAAAGATCTGAATGATGGCGTAAAAGGATAGGTTCGTAAATTTGCAGATGAAACTAACATCGCTAGAGTTGTGAATAGTTCCAAACGATGTTGTGGGTTACAGCAGGATACAGATAATTTGGAGGCTGGGCTGTGAGATAGCAAACGAAATGTAATGCAGAACAATGCCAGGCTGTTCACTTTGGATGGAGCAACATAAATGCAGAGTATTGGGCTTTTGGAATGATGCTTGGTCGTGTAGATGAGTAGAGATTCATCAGTGTTCATGTACATAGATCCCTGAACGTTGCTATCGTGTTTGATAAGGTTGTTCGGAAGGCATATGGCGTGTTTGCTTTTAATAGCAGAGGGATTGAGTTTCGGAAGCATTGGGTCATGTTGCAGCTGTACAAAACCCAGGTGCAGCCGCACTTGGACTATTGAATACAGTTCTGGTCACCTCATTCATGGAAGGATGTGGAATCTTTGGAAAGGATTCAGACGAGCTATACTGGGTTGTTGCCTGGTAAGGTGGTCTTATGAGGAAAGGCTGAGGAACTTGAGGCTGTTTTCATTTGAGAGAATGTTGAGAGGTGTCTTACTTCAGGCTTATAATATAATCAAAGATTCAATAGGCTGGATAGCGAGAGCCTTTTTTTGGATGGTAATGGCTAACACGAGGATAAGTCGCTTTAAATTGAGATGCAATGGATACAGGACAGATGTCAGAAGTCGTTTCTTTACTCAAAGAGTAACAGGGTGTGGAATGCACTGCCTGCAACAGAAGTTACTCGCCAACTTTAAGGCCATTTAAGTGATCATTAGATGAAAAATGGAGTAATGTAGGTTAGATAAGCTTCAGATTGGTTTCATAGGTCGGCACAACATTGATGGCAGAAGGGTCAGTACTGCGCTGTAACATACTATGTTCTATATGTACACAACCCTGTCAAACTGTATATCCACTGATTAAATACTTATGTTGCATACTATTCTTTCTGTTTGATGTTGTCCTGTTCACATTCATCAAATGCATGTAGTGTGGAAACAGATCCTTGGAAGAGTAACCTACACAGACCCATTCTTCTCCCCCCGATATTGATCCCTCACATGCGAATAGGTCACAGTGTGTTTGTGAGCAGCGTTTTCTTCTCACAGAGTGTAGTGACTACTGGGACTTCTGTATTCCAGAGAGGTAGGGGTGGTAGATCACTAAGATATTTGGAAGGGGGCGCAATGGATATATGAGGCATTAGAATGTTGAGGGCTGCAGTGATTGAGCATAAGAGAGGAGTTGAGGCTTTTGCAGATTAGCTATGATCATATTGAAGGGAAAGACAGGCCAGAAGGGCTGAATGATGTGTTCTCTCATTCTGTTATTGGGAAGATATTTTCCTGAAAATTCTGTTATTGGATGTTGCAGTCAGGGAGACCAGACGATTTTGTGGGCCATCTCTGGGTGAGGTATGGGCATTGTACTTACAGTGAATCTGAATCGGCAACATGACCAAGAAATGAAGACAGTTCTGTGAAGACAGAGGGTTGAGTTGTTTCACACCGTCACCTACCCTTTCTTTTCCCAAGAATATTTTCCAACACCATGTCAAACAGTGTGTGACAGTCTTCATCAACTGAATGGTCTCCGCTGTTTCTGTGCACAGGTTTGAGAGGTTCAGTGGAACATAGGAACATGGGACTAAGGAGAAGGGTTGGCCATTAGACACTTTGAGACTTCTCCATCAGGCACCAAGATTGTGGCTGATCAGGTTGTGGTCTCAGCCTCACTTTCCTGTCTGAAGTTCATTGTCCTTTACCATCCAAGGTCTAAGTAGCATGGCTTTGAATAAATGCGAACACACAGGCACAACAAACTTCTTGGGAAGAGCATTCCCACTCAAACAGCCCTTTGTGAATTTCTCCTCATCCCTTTTCAGACTGCGTTTGGAGAGGTCTCTGTTTCATTTTCTATTCCAGCTCCTTCATTGGTCATAACACATGTAACTAGGTTGGTGATATGGTCAATGATATAGTTCTCAGATGAGGTCAGGTTCTTTGCTAGGCACAAGTCAGGAAAATATCTTTAATTTCCAAAGTAATTTACCAAAACAAACTTACTCAAGCTATGATGGAAAGATACATGACAAGAAATGTGGACAGCTATGTACATGAATACTTATCGTTCAATCTATACAGAGACCAGTTTGTATATGCAGAAACGTACGCATACACAGACATACACTGAGACAGTCACAGTGTCACACACAGGTGCACACAGACATACGCAAACATATGCATTAAGACACACAGAAAAAAACAAAATCTGCAGAATATGAGCTTGAAAGAGCTTTTCGTAGCAAAGGCTAAATTCAAGGCAAAAAGAAAATCGGATACTTTAATAAGACTCCGACAGGCATGGTCTCCAATTTCCCAAGAAAGGTCCAAATACATGAATCACTTGGGGCACGGATATCATTGAGTTAGTTAGAAAGAGAAGAACGTCATCTGCATAAAGTATGATCTTATGCCATCCTGATCCTACCACCAGGGCAGTAATATTGTGGTCCCTTTCGATGGGCTCTGCCAACGGTTCAATCACCAATGTAAATAGAAATGGTGAAAGGGGACACCCTTGATGAAAATTGTCAGACATTACACCATGAGTGAGATCTGCTGCTTTATAACTCGATAATACTGTCACCCACCTGGCAAAAGCCCCTTCAAGGCCAAGCCATTCCAAGACATAATAGAGGTACGGCCACTCCACCGGTCAAATGTTTTCTCTGCATCCACTACCAAGCCTGGAATCGACCCTTGCTGGCACACCTGAACCATATTAGCACTCTCCTATTATTATTAGACCAGCTGTGACCCCCAATAAAACCTATCTGGTCCTATTCACAATGAAGGGCAAGACATTCTCCAGCTTCAACGACAGCATTTTCACCAAAATATTAAAGTCCACATTTAATAAGGATATAGGTCTTTATGAAGTGCAATCCTCGGGAGATTAAGATAAAAATTTCCTACTCTCAAGAGGATGGGAGGCAGGCCTGACTGTATGAACAATTGTATATATCCAACATTAGTCCAGCCAGCTGATGTATGAACTCCTTTTAAATCTCACTCTAAAATCCATCTGGGCACGGTGCTTTACCACTCTGGAGCTGTCTTGCCGCCTCCTGTATTTCTTGGATTGCCAGTGGGGCATTCAAAAGAGACACCTGCTCTGAAGTTACACCTGGGAACCGCCCAGAAAAGAACTTCATGAATGCTGCATTAATCTTTCTGGGATCACAGGTGATGGTAGCACACTGGCAAATGGATGTGATAGACTGGGGGCACTCTTCTTTCTGACCACGTATGCCAGATATCTACCCTGATTATCACCATACCCGAATACCCTCTGTTTAGCAAATGAAATCACTCTCTTTGCTGTCTGGATGAGCGCAGCGTTCAGAGCAGCCCGGACCATTGCAATCTGCTGCAACTTAGTCACAGACGGTCTGTCAAAATATGCTATGTCAGCTGCTGCTCCCCCTTCTACCGCTTCCGAGTCGCCGAGTAAGAAATAATCAAACACCTAGCATAGGCCTTGGCAGTCTGCCAGAGCACTGTCGGAATATCTGCCGTCCAAATTAATGGGCAAAATAATTTTTAAATCCCATGAAAAATATTCAATAAACTAGTTATCTTTCAGGAGGAAAGTATCCATGCATCAGTGTTGCGAGCCTATCCCATCGCCACCATCCTTAACCTTCATGCACACTGCCACATGATCAGAAGTGACTATGTTCCCAATTCTACAGGACAGCACTGAATTCAAAAAGGCCAATGGGGCAAAAACATGTCGATCCATTTTGGCACTTATGTCAGTTAGGAAAAAAGGTGAATCACTACCCTCAGGGTGAACCATCTCCACACATCCATCAAGCGCAGCTCCCTGTTTAGATCCACCAGCTGCTGAGATTGCAGGGAATAATCCGCGAGAAGCCGAAACATCCTATCCACCTTGGGAACCATATGTCGGTTAAAATCTCCCCCTATAATTGTATGATGCCCCTCAAGGACCCATCAAGCTGGAGAGCTCATCCGGTAAAAATTGAGGTGTGTACCAGGGGCAAGATGGAGAACGGGAAAATTTTCTGGCTGCACGAGGTGCTCCTTCTGAGGTATTTTAGGTGCTGGAGGTGATTTCCTCGAATTCCAGGAGCAGCAATTACCGTTTTATATGCTGTTGCATTGTTTTGAAATTTTGGAGAAAAAGTCAAAACAACAGCAGTTTTAAAAGGCAAAGTACAGAGAAAGAAAGCACATGGTGAGGACAGTGAAGGTGTTAGAGAGATAGAACCTGTACAGTTACTGCCTTTGCCGTTTTTGAATTCATGTATCACTGGACATCGGAGTGCGTCTGGGAAAATTAACAAACAGTGAATTTCACGACTAATCTTGGAGAAACTTGTTTGGGCCAAGTTCACAACACAGAATCAGATCAGTTAATCGTTGTTTTAAGTCTGTCCAATAGAAAGGCTGCAGTAGTGAGTGCAGTGGGATCTTTCTTGATGATGTTTTTGGACAAGACCCTTGATTAAATTGAAAATATAAGCCATGTCTATTAATTTAACCTGATGTAGTGTTTTGCAGAGGACTGAGATGGTGTTATTTTCTGGGTCTGTAGATTGTGAAGGAGCAAAAATGGCCTTTGCACTGATATATACTTCTTGTCACATGTGGGAGTTTAAAGAGAGTTTAAGTTTTACTGCGGATTATATCTGCTATAAATGCTGTTGGATGTGAATCTTATCAAATCGAATGGATTGGTTGGAGAGACAATTAGAAGCGATGAGGAATTTGCAACAGCAACAGTATGTGATGGATGGCAGTCATAAGAAGGGGGTAAAGTCACAGATACAGTCATAAATATGGGTTATCTCCAGGAAGGGTAATAGAGGTAGGCACCTAAGGCAGGAGTCTTTTGTGAATGTACCCATTTCAAACAGGTATGCTGTTTTCGAAAATGCAGGGGGTGATGGATTCTCAGGAGAACGTAGCACAAGCAGCCAGGTTTCTGGTATTGAGACTGGCTGTATTGCAACGAGGGGCACGTCGGCTTCCAAGAGATCAATTGTGTAAGGAGCTTCTGTAGTCCGAGGTACAGACAGGTGTTTCTGTGACCAGCGGAGAAAACGCAGAATGGAGTGTTCTTTCCCTGGTGCCAGAATCAAGGATGTCTCAGAGAGAGAGCAGAATGTTTTAACGGGGGAGAGGGGTCAGTAAGAGGTCATTGTCCACATTGGAACCAACAATATAGGAAGGGAAAAAGCTGACATTCTGAAGAGAAATTTCAGAGAGTTTGACATAAATTTAAAAAGAGCTCCTCAAGGATGGTAATATCTGGTTTGCTCCCTGTGCTACGAGCTAGTGAGGGTAGAATTGGAGGATAGAGCAGAAGAATGCATGGCTGAGGAGCTGGCGCATCGGAGAAGGATATACATTGTTAGGTTATTGGAATCTGATGTGGTTCTGGGAATTTGTGTTGCAGACGTTTCGTCATCTGTCTAGGTGACATCCTCCGTGCCTGGGAGCCTCCTGTGAAGCACTTACATGATGTTTCCTCCGGCGTTTATAGTGATTTGCATCTGCCACTTCCGGTTGACAGTTCCAGCTGTCCACTGCAGTTGCTGGTATGTTGGGTCCACGTCGATGTGCTTTTTGATTGAATCTGTGGATGAGTGCCATGCCACTAGGATTTCACTGGCTGTTCTCTGTTCAGCTGGTCCTATCATAATCGTGATGTCCCAGTCGAACTCATGCTCCTTGTCATCTGTGTGTGTGGCTACTAAGGATAGCTGGTCATGTCGTTTCGTGGCTAGTTGGTATTCATGGATACGGATCGTTAGCTGTCTTCCTATTTGTCCTATGTAGTGTTTTGTGCAGTCCTTGCATGGGATTTTGTACTCTACATTGGTTTTGCTCATGCTGGGTATCCGATCCTTCGTTCTGGTGAGTTGTTGCCTGAGTGTGGCTGTTGGTTTGTGTGATGTTATGAGTTCTGTTGGTCACAGTAGTCTGGCTGTCAGTTCAGAAATGTTTTTGATGTATGGTAGTGTAGCTAGTCCTTTGGGTTGTGGCATGCCCTCATTCCCTTGTCTTTCCCTTAAGCATCTGTTGATGAAATTGCAAGGGTATCCGTTTTTGGCGAATACATTGTATAGGTGTTGTTCTTCCTCTTTTTGCAGATCTGGTGTCCTGCAGTGTGTTGTGGCCCTTTTGAACAGGTTCTTGATGCAACTTCTTTTGTGTGTTTTGGGGTGATTGCTTTCGTAGTTTAGGTCTCTGTGTGTGGCTTTCCTGAATGGTAGCGGAGGCTTGAAGGGCCCGATGACATCCTCCTGCTTCTAGTTTGTACGTTCTTATGTAATGAGTCAACATGAAATGAAAATCATATTTGAGAAACTGACTGATAGACGCATACAGAGAAGAAATAAATGCAATGCATTTAGATTTTCCGAAAGAGCTTGATAAAGACTATGGTCGAGCGTGCAAACTCAAATGTCACGGCATTGGAACTAAAATATGAACATGATTTTAGAATAGGAGAACTGACACGAAAGAGTGAACAGGAATAAAATAATCTGTTTTGAAGTTGAAGGATCATGGCGTGTCGTAGGAATTATTGATTGGGCTCCAGCTATTCTCAATACATGTCAAACATTTAGTTGAGGGAATCAAATGCAATATTTCTCAGTCTGCTGACAGCACTAAATGATGTCGGATTGTTAGTGGGCGAGGAGGGTATAAAAAAAAGCTCCAAAGTGATTGAGACAAGTGGAGTGAATGGGCAAATACATGGCAAATGAAGATCAATGGGGGTGGATGTGACGGTGTGTACTGTGATAAGTACAATAGAACAGCAACCTATCACTTGAGAAAGGATTCGATGTAACATGTTGGTCTTTAAAGGGATTTATGGTTTTTTTTCTTTTCCTGCTGCGCAGCCCTCCAAGTCCATGCAGGGCAGTGAGTTCTGAACCCAGGAGTCAATACAGGGAATGGCTTTGGCACGCTGACCAGTGTACACAAACCCACCAAGTGGGGAGCTGTAACATTGAAAAGGATCTGTACCTCCATGTACACCAGTCACTGAAAACAATATTGCAAGAGCAGAAAGCAGGCGGGAAGGTAAATGATGTGTTGACCTTTATTTCTAGGGGATTGATGACTAGAGTAAGGGTGTCTTACTGCAGCTGTACAGGGCCTAGGTGAGAGCCCATCTCGAACATTGTGCAATATTGTGTGCAGTATTGGTCTCCGTACCTAATAAGAGACAAACCTGACATTGAGGGAGTGCAGTGAAGGATGACCAGACTGATCTCTGGGATGACAGGCTTGTTGTGAGAGCAGAGTTTGGGGCGATTGGGCCTGTATTCCATGGGATTTAGGAAAATGAGTGGAGATCTCAGTGAACCATATAAAACTCTGACAGGGTGAGACAGATTGGAAGTAGGGATGATTATTCCCCTGATTGGGAGGTCTAAAACAAGGGGCCACAGTATTAGGTACAGACAGGCTACTCTGCATTGAGATGAGAATAAATGTCTGCACTCATTGACTAGTGACTCTGGGGATTTCTCTCCCACATAAGCTGTGGAACACAAGGCACTGAGTATGAGTAAGGATTTCACGACACGAGAGGGAGGGGAGGCATCTGGAGTATGGCTGCCACAAGCTCTCAGATGTTAGGAAGTAGGACTGTGTTTCCCATTCCCTTTTCCGATCCTGAGGCTGGTGCTGGAAGTCCTGTCAGTTTTATCCTTCCAAACCTCGGAGCAGTTTGAAACAATTTCGTGTCTTGCTCTACTGTTTTAGAGATCATTGAGAAGTTTATCACATGCGTGTGTGTGTAGAATATCGTTCAGGCCAGATTAGGAATTCATGGAATTCACCAGGCCAGAATTCCATTCCTGAAAGTACATTGATGAAGCAAATTGATGTTTGCAATCGATATTGATATCAGCATCACCTTACTGATACCAGATTTTAGATCTCAATATTTTAATAATTGTTATTAACTTCTACCAGCTGCCAGAGCATTAGCCTGGTCTGGATTAGTAATCCAGTGACATTTCCACAACAGCACCATCTCCACATGGGACCTATTGAAAACCACACTGAGCTGGTTATTTCTGTGCTGTTTGATAGATCTGTTAAAAAGAACTTCTACCAGTTTAACTGTCGTGATGGGACTGACGGGGTAAATGGTCAGATTGTAAATATTCTCCTTAGGGGATTGGACATAGTTGAGTAATTTGCCACATTGCCAAGAAGATGTCAGAGTTGGAACTGGAATGGAACAGCTTCCCCAGGGGCCTGGCTTGCTGTGCAGTACAGGTCTTCAGTCCTATTGCAGGAATGGTGAACGGGCCCAATGCCTTTGTCGTATCCACTTTGTTCACCTTTTTTCTCATGTCATTCGCAGCAAATCAAATTGATTGAAGACTGGCATCTGTGATTCTGTGGGCATCATGGCGAGGGTGAGGTGGATCATCCACTCAACACGTCTGGCGGAGTATCTTGCCAAAACTACATCCTTATCTTTTGCACGGATGTAGAGGACTGTTCCACTATTTATTATTGGGATAATAGTGGAGACCTCTCCTCCATGAAATTGTTTAACTGTCCATCACCATTTATGGCTGGATGAGACAGTACTGTTGGTTTGTTGGTATTATTACACCCTCTCTATCAGATGTCATTGCTGCTGTTTGGAATGCAGGCAGTCAATTATGGTAGATTTAACGGGTTGTCATCAGGTTTAGGTACACACGATTGGGACACTGGCACGTTCACCTATACATCACTGAACCATAGATCAACTTAGTTGGAATGGTAGATTGAGGGATTATCCAAGGAAAAACGTTACAGATTGTGCTTGATTTTAATTCTGATTCTGCTGCTGCTGTGGTCAGCTGAACAACATCAATGTCAGGAATACTCTATTTAAGAAAGTTTGGAGAATTAGATCATTTAAAGTATTTGCAGATGAGTTTTGACTTGGAAATGAATTGAGTGCAATGAAGGACGAGTGGAAGAGCCATAGACCTTTAGGAGCTTACAAAATTTCCAACAGATCTTTTTGTCCAACTTGTCCCTGCTCACCTGGTTTCCTAAACTGAACTATTACTATTTTTCTTCTTTTGGCACAGCCCCCTCCAAACATTTCATATTCATGTATACATCCAATTGTCTTTCAAATGTTGTAATTGTACTCCCCAATGCCACTTCCTCTGACAGCTCGCTACATTTACATACTACCCTCTGTGAGAAACAACGGTCCCTTAGATCTCTTTAAAATGTCTTCCCTCTCACCTCAAACCTATCCTCTCTGTTTCTGGACACACCCTCCCGGAGGACATGATCTTGTCTATTCATCCTATCCATGCCTCTCACGATGGAGTAAATTTGGTATCAGTAACGGTGATGCTGAAATCGATCTCAGCCTCCAACACAGAAGGAACAAAATCCCAGCCTATCATTATATTTCAAAACCTCCCTTCTCCGTCACATCATTTTAAACACTTTTTCCCCTTCCCAGTTTATAACATCCTTCCTATAGCAGGGTGACAAGAATTGCTCCAGATGTGGCCTTACCATTCTCTTGTAGAGCCACTACATGATGTGCCAATTCCTGTAATCAATGCTCTGACCGATGGAAGCCAGCTTGCCTTAAGCCTTATTCACTGCCCTGTCAATCTGCGACTCCACTTTCACGGAACTATGTACCTGGAATCTCTGTTTGGCAACCCTCCCCAGCGCGCAACCATTTTCTGAATAAATCCTACACTCGTTTATCTAACAAAATGCAACATCTCACATTTATCTGCATGAACCTCCATTTGCCAATCCTCAGCCCACTTGTCAAGTAGATCAAGATATCTTTGTTCGCTTAGATAGCCTTCTTCACTGTACACCATAACTCCAATTTTGGGCGTTTTATCTCCAAATTATTATCCACGGTTCCAAAGTTCTCATCCAAACTATTTACAAAAACAATGAACAACAGCAGCCTGGTCCTTGTGGCACAACGCTGGGGACAGGCCTCCAATTGGAACAGCAAATCTCTCCCGTACCCTCTGTCTCCTACGGTCAAACCAGTTTTGCATCTAATTGGATAGCTCTCCCTGATCTCCTGTGATCTAACCTTATTAAACAGACTACCATGTGGAACATTGTTGGGCCTCACTAAGGTCCACGTAGACAACGTATGCTGCTTTACATTCATCTATCTTCCCGATCACCTCTTCAAAAACTGCAACCTAGTTTGTGAGACATAGATTCCCAGACATAAAGCCGTGCTGAATATCCCTAATCAGTCCTTGCCTTTCCAAATGCATGTAAATCCTGCCTCTCAGAATCTCTTACAAACACTTATCCAACCTTGACATTAAACCCACTGGTCTGTAGTTCCCTGGGTTTTCCTTGCAGCTAAATTACAAATAATGTAACGATGTTAGCTGTCTTCCTGTCCTCCAGGATCTCAACTGTAGCTGTCAATGATACACATAAGAAAGTCAAGAGAACTGCAGATTTCGTAATCCAGAAACTAAGACAGTAATTTTCTGGAAAACCCTGCAGGTCTGGCAGCATCTGTGCAGAGAGATCCGAGTTAATATGTTACAACACGCGGGAAAAAAACCCACACCCCACTCTACGCTAATTTAAACTTACAACACAGAAAAGATTTAATCCGTGCTGTAATCTGTAAAAATTCAGAAGGCCAATAAACATCCTAAAGGTCACTATTTAAAATAAAAATTAACAACATTTTTAAAAAAAGTCTAACAGAGAATAATTAACTAACAGCTATTTGCAACTCCTTTTCCTGACCTATCTTTTACTTTCCCTTCTACAATACTGGTCCGATAATTAGCCCCATTAAGATATACCAAAACATACAAATTTCAGAACCAGGCAGCTGTCGAATCTTCTCTTTGTATCTTCCTCTGTCTTCTTTTGTTCTCCTTAGAGTTTCTGTTTCACAGGTCATTGATAAGTAAAGGTACATTTCGGAGAGCTATTCTCCGGGCAGTCTGCAGATGGTGGTGGCATGGCAGTTCTCCCCCAACTTTTCTTTTTTTTGTCTTTATTCCCCAAAGCATCGGGTCATTTCATTCTTTTTAATATTCTTTTAAAATGCAAAATTCAAACTCGTGTGTAGTTTAGTTTCTTGGGAGATAATTTAAACAGATTGATCAAATTTGATTTTTTTTTGTCTCATAGCATCCCAGGTACTGCCAGCTGCTGGATTACATGCTACATTGTAAAATTTCCAGAATTCACTGTGCTTGTAAATCCTTCAACTCTCTTAAAGGTACAGTACCCTTTACATGTTCATAACACCTTCTATCTCAAAAAGAACCATCATAATTAAAACACAATCTCATTTGTTTTTTACCTATTCTTTAAACACATTACCATAACATTCAGATGACTTAAATCTAAGTTCACTTAACTTCTTATCATATACCTACATTTAACATTGGATAAATACAAATCTCGTCTAAACTTTATCCGTTTAATCTGTGAGAACACATCTGCAATTACATTCTTACGACACGCTAGATGTACATTTTTTAAATTAAAATTCTGTAACATAAGGCTCCAATAAAATAGCCTTTAAAATGTTAAAAATAATATAATCAGATTGGGATTCATGCACATAACCGTCTCCAACACGCTGTTTGTGAGTACACATTAAAATGTTATAAGGCTAGTTCCAAACTCAATAGTTCTTTCTCAATCATGGAATATTTTCTCTGTTGGATGTTGAGTTTCTTTTAAAAGTACAATCCCATTTCATTATCTTGTAGCCGTATAGCTGCAACTCCTATGTCACTAGCGTCGATGGCAACTTTGAAAGGTTTTGAAACGTTTGGTGTATCAAAAACTGGTTTAGTGGTCAATATTTCTTTCTAATGGTCGAATGTCTACTGGCGTTGTTTTGTCCACCAAAACTTTGTGTTCTTCTTCAGCGAGTCAGTTAACGGTGTCACTACACTGCTGACGGTTGGAACAAACTTCTGATAGAATCCGCTGACTCCTAAGAAGCGAAGCACCTTTTTCTTCAAGGTTGGTCATGGAAATTCCTGGGTAAATTTTATCTCTGTGTTCCATGGGGTCAACTTTTCATGACCGATGTTATGTCCCAAGGAAATCACGTCTGCTTTCGCGATTTCAGTTTTGTTTAATTTTATCACCAGTTTTGTTTCTCGTATTCATTCAAAGAGTTCTGCCAACTGTACCAAGTGATCTTTCCAGGGCTTAGTAAAGACCACTACATCGACTAAACGGATTGCGCAGTTTATTGATTAGGCCACAACTCTGTTCATGCGTCTTTGGAATGTGTTGGGTGTGCTCTTCATTCCAAAGGACATCACTTTGAACTGATAAAGTCCATTTGGCGTTATAATCCAGAAATTTATTTTACCGTCTCTGAAAAATGTTCCTGCTAGAAACTTGACATTAAGTCCAACTTTGTGATGTAACTGACTTGGCCAACTTTCTCGATACTGTCTTCAAATGTCAGCATTGGATATAAGTCTGATTTTGTGACAGTGTTGACCTTCCAATACTACAACCAAAATCATTGAGTCCCATCGGTTTGGGAACTAAAATGATTGGCGAGCTCCACTCACCCTGGCATGGTTCGATGATGACCTCATTGAGCATGACCTCCACCTCCTTCAGGACCTGTCTGTCTTTGAGAGGATTAAGCTGATAGGGGTGTTGATTTATTAGAATAGTATTCCATACGTCTACTTCAGGTACAATGACATTAGTATCCCCAATATAATTCTTACATATGTCCTCATATTGCAATAACAAACTTTTCAACTGCGTTCTATGCTCCTGAGGCAGATTGTTTACGAACCAATCCCACTGCTCAAGAACTTTTACATTTTTAACATATTTTGAGGCATATCAAAATCCACAACATTTGGAATTGATTCCTCACTCTGGGGGGCAGAAACGAGCATCTGTTTCTCCAATTCTTTCTCTCCTCTACTTTTCCAGAGCACACACTCATTTATAAGCCACATGAAGGGGTTTCTGAATGTGGGAATTGGTGACAGAGGTGTTAATTTCATTACTGCCTGTGGCCTACCTATTATTTGGCATATATGACATGTATGCCAGAAGCTAACCATATCTTTGTGCATTCCAGTTCAAGAAAAATGTTTTTATCCCTTAGCCTGAGTCTTTCGTACCCTTCAGTGACCTCCCACAGGTAGTTCATGTGCTGCCCGTAACACTTCCTGTCTCTATGCTGCTGGCAACACAATCTGGTGCACTTCAGCACACTACTCCTTTGCACTAACCTACCATTCCATTTTAGGATTCTATATTTCTGATAATAATCCTCAGGAATACCTCTGCCTCAATTTCCGCGTCCGCATCGATATATATATCTTTTATCATCTTGCATGTCTGTTGCAAATGCCTTCGGGACTAAACACCTTTGTCTGACCCTCTGTTTGCTCATGTTTTCCCTGCACCATTACGTCAAACAGGATGTCAGCTAACTGAACCTTAACTCCTACTTCTTGTCTTTAGTTTGTGCTTCGTGCTGGGATCTGGTTCCTGTACAGTCTGGAAAAATACCAGTATATTTCTGTTTTAAAACCTCAGTTTTTTTGGTCTTCTTGGGGTTTCAGCACAACTAGGGGTATCGCTCCCAACTTGGACAATGCTAAATCATTCTCGAGAACAAACTGGATTCCTGGAACTCATACTCTGTCAGTCACTCCCACGGTTACTTCCCCAGACTTGAGTAGGCACTCCAACCTGATCTTATGAAGAGCAAAGGTAACTTTCTGTCCATCTATCCCACAAATTATGATACTTTCGGGTAACAGAACAGAAATACTGTAAATTTGCTCATCTCTTACGACGAGAAACTGGTTAGATCTTACATCTCTCCACATTATAACTTATTCTCCTTCTCCTCCTGTTGTTTCTGAGTAAATTTTCCTCACAGAGGCGAATTCTTTTTAGAGATCAGTTACTAAGTCCATACCCAGCCTGTACCTAGGCTGTGCACTTTCCTGCAGCTCTTCGGTTCTTGTTGATGTTTCCTTTACCTTCTTTTACCACATCTTTTCCCACAGTCCCTTTCTTAACGATCAGCACTGTGACCATACATACTCCTTCTTATGGCAGTGAAAGCATCTTTTCCCAATGCCCTTCTGAAAATATGGGCACTGTAGTTTTCAGTGTCCCAGTCTATTACAGTGAAATCACCTGAGGCCTTTCACCACGTTTATATACTCTGGGACATCTTCTTTAACCTGTGGTAAACTATTATTCTCTACTATTTCTTTTACAATGTAGCATCTCCACATCTCTCAAATGCGATCATTCACAGGACGAAATTCTGGTTGGAAACTTATGTTATGCAGCAATATGTATTTATCCGCTAATTCTACGACCCTTCTCAATTGCTAAACTTTGTTTCTCCACATTAATTCTTATCATCTCTGGAAGTGAGTTTTTTCAATTCCTTCAGCAGAGGCTCTCCATTCGAGCCTCATAGATCATATCTATCTTTGAAGCAAGCATCCATCTATCAAAATGCCTATGTTTAATTATTTCAAACTCAATATAAAGTCTGACTTGATTACTTGTTTATGTTTCTGTACCGCTGTCTATATGATTCTGATACCAATTCGTGAGCACTTAAAAGAGCTTGTTTGACGTCTTGAGAATCTCCTGACCCATCATCTGACAGCAGGTGAAATAGCTCCCTCGCCCTGCCTATCACTTTAGGCTGAACTAGCATTACCTGTAAATCCTTGACCCACTCCAAATGCCAAGCCAATTTTTCAAATGAGATAAAGAAGGCATCAACATCTTTCTCATCAAAATGTTGCAGAGTATTGACATAGTTGCATATAACACTACCATCTCTTTTAATCTCTATCTTTTTATTATGACTTTGCTGACTAAATCGCAACTTCTCAAGTTCAAATTCCCTCTCTTTTTGGTCAGCTAAGAACCTTCTCCTCTTTTTCTCTCTCTCCGTTCTGTCTTGCTTTCTGTTTCTTCTTCTGTCTCTCTTTTTCCCTCCCTTTGTTTATCTTTAAACTTCATTTTCCTTGATTTTTTTTCTCACTCTACTGCAGATTTCTGTGTTTCTGACACACTTTAGTATGTGAGAAATTCCCGGACAATTTCAGCTTTACTTTTGTCCTTGTTTAAATCCAAATTTAACTTCCTTGTTAATTCTAAAAGTTTGGCCTTTATCTTTCCTTCTAAGATTTCGTAGCAAATTTGAGAATCATCTTCAAACCCCTCAACTTTTTTAACAGCCATTTCTCTCACTTTTAATTTAAACAAACACAAGTCATCGGAATTAAGCACATTGTCTCACTAATGTTTTACTTAAAGGTCTCAGACATGAACATGCAAATATTTAAATATACTTTGTTTTCTTTTCATCCCTAAAATCTTCTCAAATTTGCTCGAATCTTAGACTGGATCTGTCTAAACCTGATCATATCGTGGATGAAAGACCCCAAGCTGTTACGACACAGGGTTAACCGCTCTCCTAATTTAAACCAGCCACACAGGAAAAGTTCACCTCATGCCATAAACTGTTAAATTTCGAGAGGCAAAGATCCATTTACAGAGGTCACTAGTTAAAGTAAAATTAACAATTTTGCTATTTAAGTATAGCAGAGAATAATAAAACACGCAGCTATTTAGAACTCCCTTCGGTTAAACGTATCTTTTATCTCCCACTCTACAATACTGATCTGATAAAACCAAAAAAATAAAGTTTACAAAAAATTATCACGCATCAAAACCAGTCCGCTTTGCCAATTCTCCTTTGTAGACTTTCCTCTGTAGATTTTTCTCTCAGTTGGCTTCGTAGTTCTGCTGTACAATCCTCTTATAGACAGGCACCTTTCAGAAAGTCCTTCAGCTCGCACTCTATCTTTCTGGATGCCCTTGGCAGTTCTCCCCCTAAATGTTCAAAATATCCAGTTTTACACCTCTAAACATCAGACCATTTCATTGATTTTGATGTCACCAAGTATTTCAAATTCAATTTGATTTCAGTGTGTTGGGGCAAATTTTAAACTGGCCGAGTTTGAATTGGTTTTTGTGTCGTGGCAACTCAGCTATTGATTTCACAGTCAAATGTTGCGTTTACCTTCTTTCAGAACACTTTGTGCCAGCTTCCAGTCTCTCTTAAATGTAACATATATCTCTACACCTTCATAACAATACCTTTTATCTGCCCTGCTTATCTTTCCATAAATTTGATCAACTTAGTAATTTCACATATTAGACTTCTTTGTTCCAAAAAGACCCATTTTCTCGCTTCCTTCCTTTACCTAAATCCTTCTTTCCAGATATCATTCCAATGACTTACAAGGTTACTAGTATTCTTTGACAAATAATTGCATTGTGTGTGTGTGTGCGTGTGTGCTTGCATGTGGTTGTCTATGTGTGTATGCATGTGCGTCCGCTTGTGTGTGTATGTGTGTATATGTGTGCATGTGTGTGTTTTTTGTGAATAATTCTCTGTAATTGGACTGACATGAAAGAATGAGATATTATCACATTCCCAAATGAAAGAGTAAATGTGCAACGTTTCCAAGCTTTCTCATATCAAAAAAGATGTAAAAACCTCCGTTATTCATGATTGGAAAAGTGAACAAATGATGTTCACGGACTAGCAGTAATGTAATGAACCTTTATTGGAATCATTAAACTACCAAATATTTAGTTTTCTCTTGAGAGTTTAAATTCAGCTATTATTTTTCAATTGTGTGATGCATGCATTTTTATCAATATGCAATCAACATCGGTGACAAAACCAGAGGTTTCTGGAAATGCTCAGTAGTTCTGTTAGTATCTCTTGTGAGAAAGCTGATTCAACATAACGTAGAGAATGGGTCTGGGTTGTTTGTGTTTTGCCAATAGTGTTCAGGGATGTGTCGCTTAGGTGTATTAGTCAGGGGTAGATGTAGAGTAATAGACTAGGGGAATGGTTCGGAATGAGTTACTCTTCAAAGGGTCAGCGTGGACGTGCTGTTTGAGCTGGCATGTCTTCCCACCATAGGCATTATATGATTCTATGATTTCTTCATAAAAAGGCCGGTTCGTGCCAGGATCAAGAATGTCTCCGAGCATGCTCAGGGCGTATTGAAGTGAGAAGGTAAACAGCCAGAGGTCATGGTTCACATTGACACCAATGACATCGGTAGGAAGAGTGAAAGGTTGAAAGGTCCTGCTAAGAAAGTTCAGGGAGTTAGGAGTTAGTTTAAAAGCAGGATCTCCAGGATTGTATTCTTGGGATTACTCCCCGGGCATCTGGAAGTGAGTCAAGGAAGAGGAAGATAATCGAGTTGAATATGTGGCCAAGAACTAGTTTGGAATGAGGTTTTCTGATTTTTGGATGATTCCAATTGCGTCCAGGGCAGGTGGGAACTGTACAAAAAGGAAAGTGTGCACTTTAATTTGATGGTCCCCAACATCCTGGAAGAGAGGTGTGATCACGCAGATTTAAGCTAATGATACAGGTGGATGGGAACCAAATCAGCAGGTCAGAAACTGAGCAGGAAGTAAAGGTTTGTCAAATAAACATGCAGAGCCATTTTAATGACAATGCTGAGGGAACTAATCACAACAATGTTAAAAATGTAGGTTGAAAGTTGGAGTAAGTGATAGGCTCACTTTTATCAGGGATCAATAAATAAGCATGGAGCGCCTGTGCACAAAAGTCTTAAAATAGAAAGATAAATCGAAAGAACTTACGTTAAAACGTTTTCTAACTAAATGTGTGCAGTATTTGGCATAAAATGAATGAGCAAATAGCACAAACAGGTATAAATAGGAACGGCATGTGGGCATGACTGAAATGTGGTTACATGAAGGTCAGGACTGGGGTGTTAAATGTCCAGGCTACTCAATATCAGACAAGAAGGAACAGTAGGTGGGGTGCCTGTATTCGTTAAGGATTATGCCAAGGCTGTTTTAAGAAATAATATTTGCACGTGGGGCAAAACTGATGAATCAATCTGGTTTGAAATAAAACACATTGAAACAAACACATTGGTCGGAGCATTTCCAGCCCACAAACTACTCCCACCCCACCCAGGCAAATTACTTTCAAAGTCGGGAATATCATGAACCAGGAAATAACGATGGCTTGAGACAAGAGCACAAGAGGGATTATGGGAATATGAGCATGCAAATTGATTGGATTAATCAATTTGGCAAGGGGAGCCTCAAAGAACGATTCATCGAATATATGATGGATTATTTCTTTGATTAACATGTAATGGAACCAGCCTGAGAATGGCTTTGGTATGAGGAAGGAGTGATAAATCATATTGTGTACAGGATCATCTTAGAAAGAGTGACCATAACATGCTGGAGTTTCACATTCAGACTGTAACAGTGAAGACACAGTCACACAGGAGAGGTTTAGTGTTGGACAATGATAATTTTACTGGCCTGAGGAAGGGCTTGGCCTGAGTGGACATGTCAAAAAGATTAAAGTGCAAGACATTTGAAGAACAGTGGCAACTACTTAGGGAGACAGTCAAAAGTCCCCAAATAAAGTGTAATCCTGAGTGGAAGAGGAATTGTAAAAAGGTGAAAAGCAATCCATGTATAACAAGGAAGTCAACAATAACATGAAGGTTCTGTGTCTGGTGGTATTATCGCTGACTGCTAATCCAGATAATGTTCTGGGGACATGGGTTCAAATGCCACCACAGCAGATGGTGGAATTTAAATCCAATATGAACCTGGAATTAAGAGTCTATTAGTGGTCATGAATCCATTGCTCATTGTTGGAAACACCAATATGTTTCATCAATGTCCTTTAGTACCTGAAAACACCGTTCTTACCTGGTCTGACCTACATGTGACTTCCAACCCATACAAATTTCGTTGACGCTTAACCGCACTCTGGAAATTTAGGGACCTTCAATGAGTGCTGTCCAATCAGCGACACGCTCATCCTTTAATGAATGACAGAAAAATACTTTACCCGTCAGCAAACGGCTACTAAAAACAAAATCAAAATGGCTTCGAAGGAAAAAAAATAGAAAACTTAAGAAATAATAAAGACCACTTCTCCAAGTTGCAAAAAAGTAACAGAATGCTGAAAGTAAATGTTGGCCTTTGAGAGGATGAAAATGGCGAGGTAATAATGGGAAACTCAGAAATGGTAGAGGTAAAACCAACACTTTCTGTTTTCACAGTGCAAGATAATTTATTCCCAAAATTTAAAGCAGCAAAGGATCATGTTGGAAGTTCGATGACGAGGAAGAAGATATTAAATACATTGATGGTATTATAGGCAGGTCCGACCCTCGGCCTGCAGTACATCATATTAAAGGAGGTAACAGCAGAGATAGTGGATGTGTTAGGATATTCAAAACATCCTTGGATTCTGGAACGGTATGAAGTATTGGAAAAGTAATAGACAAAATTTCACAAACTATAGACCAGTAAGTTTAACCTCTGTAGTGGGGAAGTTTCTTCAGTCAACCATAAAAGTAGGAAATAACTGAACACTTGGAAAAACAAAGATGAATTCACCATGTCAGCACGGTTTCCTGGTGGGCAGGTTGTGCCTGACATACCTGCTGGAGTTCTTTGAGAATGTAACCAACAAGCTGGATAATGGGGATGCAGCACCTGCTGTACATCTGAACTTCAGAAGGCATTTGATAAGGTGCTGCGTAAAGGACTGATCTAGCAGGTTAGATCGGAGGGATTAAGGGTAGAGTATTGAATTGGATGAAGGATTTGCTGACTAACAAAAAGCAGAGCATTAGGATAAATGGTGTTTCTCTGGCGAACAGAAACTAGTGAGGATTCAGTTCTCAAACCTCAATTATTTGCAATCTGCCCAAATGACCTGGAAGGAGAGACAAAGTGTAGTAACTAAATTCACGAATGGTATTCAACTTGGTTTTCAAACAGGCTGAAATGAGGAGCTAAAAAGCTTACAGATGAATACTGATCGGCTTAGAAAATGGGGCAGAATGCTATACGTGGCAGACGGTGTTTAATGTGGAAAATTGCACAGTAGAATTTCCTCCCACCACTCCTAATTTCTATTTTCTTGTTTGGTCCATCTACAATTCTTTGGATTTTATTCACCGTTGGTGGCTGGCGTAACAGCTGTCGAGGGGTTGGGTTGTGGGAGATGCAGTTTGCTCTGTGTGTCGGGAACATGACGTCAGTGTGGAGAAAATACCGCAGTCAGGCCTTGTTGATTACGACAGCAGGCCTGGCAACCAAATGGCCTATCCCTGTTCTTCCTGCCTGATGTTTAACTGCCTGGAATCAACTGCATCAAAATGTTGCAGTCAGGCAGACAGTCAGTAATTAACATGACCATTTTCGTAATAAAGGAACAGATGACCATTTAGATCAGAAGTAAAGGCTTGGCAATTCTTTTGAGATGTAATGACTATTTGGTGCAATTGCAGGCTGGAGCTGGGTGATGGACAACAAAACATGTCAGCATTGTTGCAACTTTATAGTTTAAGTATTGAGTAAAAATATTACATTATCAATTCTGTTTGAAAGTGTCCACAATCTATGTATTATGGAAAGTGTTTTGAATGTATCGTAGGAGAATGCAAACATTGAAAAGGTTAGAATATGAAAATGTGAAGCAGATATAAGTCCTTAAGAAGGTTTAGGAATCTCAAGGGAACGGTCAAATGTTGACTTGTGGATCATAGTTGGGAAAATGTGTCTGTGTTTGATCACAATGGCGAGTTGAATGGCAAGACAGTGTATTATTTCAATGAATCGATTGCAAAACTGAGGCACAAGGAAGAGGGAACCTAGATCTCAAAACAAAACCTCTGCTTCAACATCACATTTTTCAGGAGGAAATATAAATCTTGAAATGTTTTAAAACCAAATGCATTTAGAAATAGGAACGTTTTTCGACACTTCACAGATTAATGGTGAGGCCACTTTCACTTTAAAAGTGTGCCTCCTAATTATTGAGCCTTAGAGTAAGGGCAAGAGCTGCTCTTTGTTA
This sequence comes from Hemiscyllium ocellatum, assembly GCF_020745735.1. Classification (NCBI taxonomy): domain Eukaryota; kingdom Metazoa; phylum Chordata; class Chondrichthyes; order Orectolobiformes; family Hemiscylliidae; genus Hemiscyllium; species Hemiscyllium ocellatum. The sequence continues at coordinate 75,554,166 of NC_083420.1, read as the reverse complement.
ACCCTGTCTCGACCCCTAATGCTGTTAAACATCTGTCGGGAGCACCTCTCAGCTTTCTTTGCTTAATAGTGAAATCAAATAAATCTGGCCTTCCTTCAGTTTGAGTACACTCTTGTTTGTTACTTCAGAAAGGTATCGCATTTATCAGGGTTAAATTTCATCAGCGATTGATCTGTGCACCTGAACAATCGGTTTATTCCCTCCTGTAGTATCATACGTTCCTCCTCACTGTGAACCACCAGCTCATCTTTGAGTCATCCACAACATTATTTATCATTTTCCCCAAACTCCATTCCTCCCATTCTCATTATCATCGTTTATGAAGTTCACAACTAAGCCTTAATTTTATCTAGTTCTTCAGATGTTATTCATAGGGAAAGCATTGAGAATTCCATTCTCTTGCTTTTGCTATTTTGGTGAATTTGCAGAATGATGCAGTCGGGTTTTATTTTACGAGGGAGCCACGATTTTTATTTTGGACATGGAGCTGAATTCTCCTTTTATACTATGCTCCTCTGAATGTTTTATTAATTAAGCTTGTACGCAATTAGTATTGAATTAGATTTTGGTAGGTTTCACTGCAAAATTTGTGTTCTACGTGGTCCTGGATAATTTGCATTGTGTCATTCCCTGCAATAGGCAGAGCTGAAGAAACTTTCCGTCTACTACAGGCACAAATTCATAATTTTGTTTGAAAGAGCTGGAGTGATGCGATTCAAACAAATTCTAAAAAAAAGACTCACAGCAGGAGTTCAAATCATAACAGCAAGTTCACCTTGAGTTGGAAAAACTTTATTAAAACATACGCCCAGTTTTCTTCATATTGTTAAAACAGTTTCAAAAAATGTTCTCAGAGCAGCATGGATCTTACAGTTGCTCCTGGGATTGCAGGCAGTTAAATATTTACTGTAGCCCTTTTTGCAGTAGATATTATAGTTTATTATTTTAACTTGTTTTTCTATTTTGTTTTATTTACATTCAAAACCAATCAAAAAAGCATAACAAACTCACAATTTTCTTTCAAACGAATATTTTTTAAAAATAGCTTTTAAGGCTGGTTTACAAAAAAAATGAAATAGTCGATCTATGTTTTAAATGGTTTCTTTTATTACACTGTGAACCTTTCTTTGTTTTGTAAAATTAATCAGTTTCTTTTTTTAAAAAAAAGGAGCTAAAACTTCCTTCCGAAAAGTCCTACACATTTTCAGCTCAGGAGAAGACTACTTTCTTCTCGGAGTTTATTGAAGAGGAATATTTTTACTCATTTAATTAGCTAAATGGTTGATTTTGTATTTTTTTTCTATGTTTGATACGTATATGCATATATTTTTTCAATTTTAACATTACTGTCCGTAGGTAATGAAAGTAAACATAAGGTGTCATAAAAAAGTCCTGCTTTCGGCGTAATATTATTGAGGTCAGAAATAAGGGACAGAGAAGATGGCTAGAAGATTTAGAAAAAAATCTTATCCAGCAAATCAGTCATTTAGATGTGTGTCTGCCAGGAAAGATAAGAAAGTAGTTCAAAATTCTCCGGTGGCTATCCCTCTAGCAAAATGTTTTCAACTTTTAGAACAGCAGAAGAGGGTTGTCTTTATGAGGAAAATTGAAGAGGAATCAATTATTAGACAGTTGTTATGTTTCGCAGCGTTTGAGAAGATTTTGTAGAATTGTTGCATCAGTGGATGTTTCTATTGTAGCATCAGCAGGAGATTCTGTGGCAGTGACCGTTAATTTAGGATGGTTTGTTGCTTTCCCTGTGCTAGGTTTAAGAACGTTTCAAAACATTCCAAGTACGTTGTTAAGAGGGGAGATTGAGTAGCCAAACATTACTGTAGATAATGACAGGAACGACATTTTTTAGGGAAAAATTAAAGCAGTACAGTGTGAACCTAAGAGGTAAGGTAGAATATTTAAAAAAAAACTTTAAAGCAATACTTTCTGATTTACTCCCAATGCCAAACTCAGCTGGGAAGGACAAAGGGCTAAAGGAGAAAAATTAACGGCTGAAGAGCTACTGAGTTGTTGAGGGATTTAGATTTTTTGGGAAATTGGAATCTATTTTAGAATAGAAATGAAATGTTGAGAATGGATTGGTCTAACCTAAACTGTAAAGCAACGAACATCTTAGCAGGGAGATTAGTTCATTCTATGTAGTGAGACATTATATTGATAAAGACGGCAAGGGGGATATTCCAAGTAGCTGTACAAATGGTAGGATGGTTAGAGAAGTTTATGAATATGAGAACAGCACGTCAATTAGAAAAGAAAAACGAGAGAGTCAAGAGTATATTGTAATTCTGAAGCACAAAATTGCATTTATTTCAATGTAAGGAAGGGTTGGATGATGAAGAATTTGTCAAATATGTTCATGGAAACATACTTCACCAATATGCGGATAATTTTAACAGAGAAGGAGCAAAACCATGCCTTCTTCTGTGCAAGAGGCAGGGCAAGTGACTGAAGTAAACGAGGGAATACTTTGGGTATTGCAATCATAACTCTATTAGTTTCATAACGGTTATGGAAAAGAATAAGGCTTTCATTATTTTTTTATTTAATTGGTGTACCATAAATGTTAATGGCATGGGACAAGGACTTATCAAGTTTGATTGGAGTAGACTGTTAGCAGGTAAAATGATGTTTGACAAGTGGGAGGCGTTCAACAGTCTGACGACTGGAGTTGAGAGGCACTGTGTTCCAGTTAGAGTGAAGGGTAATGCTTTAAACATTAAGGAGCAATGGTCAAGTATATTTATTGAACTTTTATTCCGGAATCAAAGAAAACCTTACTTTAGATATGGACAACTTAATTCAATTTAATCTCTTAGTCAATATAAAGAGTGTGGGGCATTATTTCGAGAGAAATCAAGAAAGTAAGAAGGAGATATGAGATAGTATGGGCAGATTAGGTTGAGGATAATCCGAAGACATTGTGCAACTACATTAACAGCAAAAGGGTAAGGTCTCTCAAAGATCATGAAGGATATCGATGTTTTGAACCCAGGAGATGGGGATTAAAATCATCCCATTCCTAGTGCACCAGACATCAACAAACACACACTATTGCCTGTGCCTCACATTCATCCAGCTTGAACTCTATCTGCTATCTGTCAGTCGTTTGACCCATTTCATCAAGATTCCTTTGTATTCTTAGAAACCCTTCTTCACTGTCCACTATGCCACCAGTTTTGGTGTCATCCACAAACTTACGAACCATGCCTTCGATATTCTCACACAAATCATTTACATAAATGGCAATGAAAATCTAGAACCAACCTCTGTGGAACACTGCTGGGCACAAGCATCCAGTCCAAAAAGCAAGTGCCCAACATTACTCTCTGTCTCCTGCCATTGCAACAATTGAAAGTGCTGGAGAGAAACCCAGCAGCTCAAGTAGTATCGGAACAAAGAAAAATGAAATTAACCCGTTCAGAACAGATTCATCTAAGACTTGATACGTTAACTCTGAGTCTCTGCCCAGATCCTACGTCATCTGTTGCATTTCCCCATCATTTTGTATTTGTGTTTCAGATTTCCACTATCTCTAATATTTTGCTTTTTCTTGATTGGTCTGGATGTTGACCCCGGTTATATTTGGACAATATGCTCCATTCCTGTTCCCATCACTTGTGCCAGTGACACATGTATTCGACTGGAGTCTGTTTCTTCTCTAAGTTCTGAAACTAAATGCTCAGATCTCACCAAAGTGATTTTGATGTAAAGGCCCTTTAGAGACAGCTACACTTGATGTAAAAATAGGAATAGTTTATTAATTATGACATTGTCTGTGCGTTTTATGTCTAAAATGTCTCAGAAGACTTGTCTCCTCAGTCTCTGAACATTTTCAATACATTTCTCTGAATAATTTCAGCAAAGATGGTTGCCATGCAGCCCATCATCTCTGTACCAGCTCGGTATGAGATGGATCATCATTGTTACTCTGCTGTAACTCACAGTAACACAACACATGCTGTTATCAGGGTCTGTTTTTATTTCTGAATATCCATCCATATCTAAACAATCTTAACAACCTCTATAACCGGAGATTAAACAGTCCGAATATATGATATAATTCTGCACATTATATTTAAAATTGTCCTCTTCTATTCACACTGTTGTTCAGCATTCCATGTAACAAAGTTCATCTGTTCGCTTGCTCAGCATTGCATTTCATTCCATTTGTCAGAAACAGTGATGGCTGAATACTCGTGCCTGGGAGATATTACTGTACTCCCCTCAGGTCTCCTCAGTCACTGGCCGCAGCCCTTTCTGTCTCACAGCCATTATCATATTCATTTGAAAACCTTCTTTCCCAGGCATTATCTGTGAGGTAAAAGAAAAAAAAACAAAGGACCCTAATGAAGCATTCAAAATTGAAACATGTTGGAGCCTTGGGTCGTTTAGAACCTCGCTGATAACAATTCAAGGAAAACATAAACCTGTAAAGAGACCGCCTGGGCGACAGCTCCCCAAATATATAATTGAATCATCAATATCCAAAGATGGCTTCGGTTTTCAAAACTCCCCAAAATCGTGGTTCGTACTTTAAAATGCGCATGTACATTCGTTTACTATAAATATGCAAATGTGCACAACTACATCCGAATTCAGTGTGTGGTACTCCCATTAGTGAGTGCCTCCATTTGTGACACAAATCTTAACAATGCATTGGCAATCATGTTTTCAAGACCTGCCCCGTGCACAATTTTCTAATTGAATGGCAGTAACAACAGGCTCCAGCTTAACAGTTCAGCATTTTTGTCCTTAAATTTCTCCAAAAAATTCTCAGATACGTTGCCAGGAATCGCCTTCTGAATCTGTGCCAACTTTAGAGAATTGTCCCTGTAAGAATGCTGCTTAAACGTAACTGCACCTCCTACAGCTACATTGTGCACAATTAGGTTAGTACTTTCAAGTTAATATCTGCATATATCCCCAACGTATACTAATAACTCTTTCTGGTCATTTCAATTTTTCTCAGGAAGATAACTCAATAATTTATCCCAATTTTAGACAAGAACCTCATTGTCCACTTTAATTTGAGGAATATATGATCCATAACCCTCTGAACTTGTTTCTTCCTTCTATGCCGTAATCATTGACACCTTGTCCTCTGGCTTTCTTGAATTGTCAAAGTACATTTTGAGCCTATTCACATGACATCCACTGTAATATTTCCTTCTGCCTGGAGTCCTGAACAAGTAGTTGCTCTCACTCAATATCCTTTGTATTTGGTAAGGTCCATGAAACCTTACTTTTCAAGGTTCACCTATCCCTGGAAGTAACAGTAAATGCCTTATCCCTGATAGTAAAATTGCAAAATTTCGAATTCCTGTCTGATTCCTGGTTTATTGCAGCGGCATTACTTTGAAATGCTGTCTAGCCAACTCCCAAGTGCTATTAATCGTTCCCTAAAATTTCAGACCGAGTCCATATGTGTGGCCTTTGAATTCTGATTCACTATTTTCTCATTAATCAATTATAATGGCCAGAAACTAATTCAAAATGGACTGAATTTGCTCTGTGTTAATTTGGTGCATCCGTGATCACATAAAGCACAAATGGGATTCCCTTATACTAATCATCAGGATAACCCTGACCATATACCCTGACCATGGTCTTTAAAGTTTAATGTCACCTTTGTAGCGATCCCTGCAATTTTGGATGGTACGCAGTCGATTTGAATTGCTTTAATCGTATGACATTATAATGAGTAATTTGGATGTAAAGTTTGAACCTTGATCTCACTGTATCTCTATTGGTGGTCTGTATCACTTTAAAAATACTAATTCTTCTGCAATTCGTTTATCTGTGATATTGCATCTCGGGATGGCCTCTGGAAATCTAGTTGATGCATCCATTATTGTTAACTAATACTGGCGCCCACTTTTTTCGTTTGAGGTCGGGGACCTAGTCAATCAATTAAGACTCTTGTAAAAGCTTCCTCAAATGCTGGAATAGTTAAGAAAGGTGCAGGTGTTATTATCGCTTGTGTTTTTCCAATTACCTGACATGTATGACACGTCTGGCAAAATTCAACGAGATTCTGTTGCAGTCCAGGCCAGTAAAAATGTCTTTGTATTTCAACCTGTGTTTTCCTCACTCCTGAGTGACCTCTAGGTGGTAGCTCATGTCCCATCCGCATCACCTCCTTTCTTTACCCTATGGGCAATACGATTTGACGAACCACTGCCCAATTATCATCTCTTTGAATATGTGATCGTCTCAATTTCCTCATTCTTTCATCATTTTTAAGCTAATAACTCTTGAGGATACATTCAAAATTCCTAACGTATGTGCTTTTTGATACAAGTGATTTAACATTTTATCTTTCTGCTGTAATCAATTAGCTTAGCTGAGCTAAAAACATTTGCATGATCATCTATTTGGTCCTGCTTTTCTCAAATATCTGATGGAACAGGTCTCTATTAATGCCACTTAAACTTCCTTAACTTTACATTTTTGATCTCTTCTGTTTGAACTGTTGACATTCTGACTTTGTTACCCAACAATCAGGAAACTTCCATGATAAGACTCCTGCATTGCTTCAGTTGCCTGTGTCTCCACAGGCTTTTCAACCAGAGTTGGCAGCACTCCTACCGGTGAATTAGCTGTATTTTGTCGCAAGGACAAATTGTATTCCCGGATTTGAAAGTTTGTCCAATTTTCCTACTACAATTTCTCCACACCTTTCTGGGCACTTTATCTTCGCTTTACATAATTTGCACTTTTTGTCACACAGTGAATTCCCTTTAGCAGTACCTTTTTTCTGGACATAGTCCTTCAGGAGTACATATCTCCTTATCCTTCATCATCGCAATCTGACAGGATACTGTGTCTCTTAATACTGCATCCTCTTTATCTGGCCTATGTGAATAAACTTTCCCTTTGCAGATATATTTTCAAAGTAGATCCGGCATTTCCAACTTAACAAACCTCCAATCAGCTTGTACACTCTGATGCAGCTTTCTAGCTTCCACTGTGCCTTCTGTTACCACTCCAACAAAACTCCTAGGCTTATCCTCTTTTCCTGCATCTGTGTTTTTTTCCCCTGAACCTACCAACACAGTGATTTCATATGACCTAATTTGCGGCAGTGAAAACACCAGAGTTTTTTTTAAACTTTTTTGTCTCCTTCAAGTATTTTCTTTTTAACCTGTGCTAAGTTATCATTATGACCTTCACTGAGATCTACCTTTCCCTTTCCACGTGAAGATTTTTCTTTGCCACAATTTCTATCCCTCAAGAACTGAAATTGATTCGGCAAGCTAAACCAAGTCTATAATGATTAATCACTAGACATACACACATTCATAAGCAACTTCATGTACATGCCTTGCCGTTTTAACTCTCTGATCTTCCAGTTGAGTTTGTACTATATCAGGCAGTGAAGTTTTGAACTCCTCCAAATTAATCGTCTCTCGAAGAGCATCATAAATTTGCTCTTTTTTTAAAGCTCTTATCCATCGATCAAAATTACATTTTTGATCCTTTCAAACTCAATAGGGGTTTGAACAGAATCGGCCTTAGATTCCTGAAACGTTGTCTGTCGGCTTCTGGCACAAGCACATATGCACTTTTCCCACTCCTCATACTCCCCAGATCTATCCTCCAATAGTGTTGCTAATACCTCACTAGCTCTGCCCACAAGTTCTGTTTGGATCAACACAGGCCCCGTGCTCAATGGCTACTGCAATTGTTTAGCTACGTTTTGCAAGTGAAATGAAAAAGATTTCCATGAATATACCCTGTATATCCTACATTTTGTATATCCTGCTCTGTCTCCAGCGGTGCTTTTCCGTGAATATACCTAAAACTTTTCTGACCAGGCTTTCGACCACCATGCTCATCCTCACGCTGTACCTCACTAAGCTTACCTTCAGCTGTCATCTCCATTCTTTTAAGCTAACTTTCCATTCTAAGTGTCCATCTCTGAAGGTCAAATGCTCCCTCTTTTTCTTTTTCTCCTGCTAAAGCTATTTGTTATTTTTTTCTCTTTCCTCTGCTAAATCTATTCATTCTCTTTCTTTCTCTTCTGATATTAGTCATTAAACAAACTGCTTCATTTGCGACGGAAGTTTAGTCATCTGTACAGATCCTGCTGGAGTTTCCAGCAAATTGGAATGGTGAGCCACTGCTGCAAGCATCTCAACTTTCCTCACGTTAGGAGGTAACTTCAACTTCAGCTCGTCCACTAATTACTGCAGCTTGGACTTCATGTGCATTTTGTAAAAAAACCCAAAGTTAATTCTTCCACCTCCAAAACATACTTGGTGACTGCAAGAGCCATTGCTATTCGAAGCTCTGTTTACTCGACCAAATCAACACCCAAAGTAAGAGACACGAACACCAGCCGCTCGCTGACTAAATCCCACAAATGGCCCCCAATCTGTTATGGACCAGGCCCGGCCCCCCAAAAAACATTTTTAAGCAGGTAGCTCAGACAGCAATTTTGCTATTTGTTGAAGTTCAGTGTATCATAGGTATTCCCGGAGTGAATTAACTGGTCAGAATGCTGAGTTTTAAACAAAGAGAATGCACTTACCAAATGAAACACAAGGAACGAAAATGGACTATCTGAATAACTTGTCCTATCCAAACTCAACAGGGTATCCCGACTTAAGGATGCTGTTCCAAATACTTGCAAAATTCCAATAAACAAGGCCCTTAGCACAAGGCGTAAATCTGATGCAAAAGCCTTACAAGTTATGCGTAGAGAAGGGCAGAAGAAGGGAGAGAATATCCAGTTTCAACAGTAACCCTGACTCAACTAATCCCCAAACTGAACCATTCTGACGAGCTAGAGAGCTGACCACATCCTCTTGATTATACAATATATTTTTTAAGACTTGAAAGCCTACTGCCTGAGGCATTACCTGCTTGGTATAAATAAAAGGGACCCAATGAACATTTTAAAATTCAGACATATTGGAATCTTGGACCGTTTAGACCCTCTCTGACAAAAAAAAATCAAAGACAACATAGCCTTGTAAAGGGACAGGCTTTGTGACAACATGCTATATTTAGCTTTGGACTGAATGTAAAAAAAGTTAGTCTTATTTACTTGAAGTCGATAAAGTGTATTAAAGTGTTTGTAAGTTTATCTAAAACAGTGCTGACGCACATTGTGTATTAAAGAAACAAAATTGCCTCATTGGAACAACGAGAGGAAAGTCCAGACAGATCCGCACTTCAAGCGCATGGTCACGGCAAATATGTCCAATGTAAGTATACTGGTAGGTACCTATTCTAGATTCTGGTTTTGGGGGTGGTGGTGGTGGGAGGTTCAGGCGGTTACAACATTGCAAACAAACAACACTGCCGAATCATCTTGCCTGCGATAAGAAAACATCCATCATTCTCCCTCACAACGAACTTCACGAAAGCAATTGGTAATGTTTGTTCAGTGACTGTAATTGATGACAGTCTCCATGGATCATAATTGTGTGACTGGATGGTTTCCCTCTTCTATTAGTAAAGGCCTTCTTGCAATGTTTTGTCCCATTGTAGCAGCAGATGCTTCACCTCCACATTAGCAGGTATCAACAGCTGCAGAGACCGGAAGAAGAGAGATAAACATCTGAGGATAGTCTGAAATGTTCCATTAATGGATCAGAGTCTGAGAATAATAGACTGGAATACTGCAACAATGGACAGGGGTTTATCTGATGTTCTTTTGTATCTTTTGTGGTGTTGGCTGACATTATCACATCGAATATACGGTTTACTGTTGATTATCCAGATAGTTTACCATCCCTTCCTCTCTATTGTTGGTGTTCCTGATAACTGTCCGCATCTCTATCCATTTATTAAACACATAAACCATGGTGAAACTCATTTCTATTTCTGTTATCTATTTCTGCCAAAGTTTCAAACGTAAATTCTATTCATTACTCATAAATTTCAGAACCACCCACACCTCCGGCCTCACAAACATCTTCGAACAAGACTGTTCATAATCCCGATGTACCGTTTTGTCCTGAATTCATTTATGTTGAAGTATTATGTCCATCACGAAACCTATTCACGACCATCTCGATTATATCCCCAATCCCCACGTTGGCATCAAAGCTGATGTTTCATAAACCATTATCTATGCTTTGGTAAAATACTGACTGTCTGTTTCCAACTCTCCTGTGAGCACTCTTTCAGTTGCACATATTTCGAAAACAACCTTGTTCATGTCTCTAACGTAACTTCATGACAGGGACACTGTGTCAGAGCAGTAATATTGAAAGAAATGTAATTCAGAGGCACAGGTTATTGCACATAAAGACAGTGTTTCACATGCTACCACCGATGATGTCAGAACATATATTCAAATGTATGAATTGAAAATAAAAGCGAGTTTCACTAATAACAACCATAACATCACCAACATTTTATCTATAATTTTATCTATTTCACTGATATTCTTTGGTAAACAAATCTAGCATTATTATCTGGTCTGACTCAGTCGCACAGCAATGTGCTTGGCTCTATACTGCCTGAAGTAATGACATCACAATAAAGGGCATTTGGTGATGTTCAACAAATGCTGCCCTTGAAAGTGATGCACGTATCCCATGTAATAACAACGTTAAATAAAACAAAGCAGGATGCTAGAAATCAGAAACAAAAACAACAAGAAATTGCCAGAGAAACTGAGCAGCATTGACTGCTGAGGGTCGAAAGAAAAACAGAATTGGCACTTCGAGTCCACTGACCATACATCAGAACTGAACGTCTCTGGCAAATAGTGTAATTGATGTTGGTGACAGGGACGTCTATTGTGAAGGGGAGAAGGAGTGAATTGAATAGATGTAGAAAGAGACACGTAGACAGAATGAAGCAAACAAAGGAATAGTTGATGATCAGCTGGAATGGAAATATAAATGAGATTAACCTTATCTATTTTTCTTCTGTTCCCGTATTACTGAAAATCATACCGATTTCGGGTATACATCAAAGTCCCTGTTTAAAGTGAGTTATGTCCCTTTGTCTCTCTTTGGTAAAATATGAGTATTTACGTTTATTCAATCAAGGAATGCGAGTCAGTATTAAATTCCCTTTCCTCATTGTCCTTGAGAAGGTGTTGGTGAGCTGCCTTTCTGATCCAATTTAGTCCGTGGTCTATAAGTAGTCAGTGCTGAGGTCCATCCAGTTTCATTTATTTGAGACTTTGCAGTGAGTGATAAAACTGAGTGCCTGGCTTGGCCAATTCAAACTTCAACTGTAGTTGCTCTAGGTCTGGGGTCACACGTCAGCCCGACCAGGTGGAAATGGTAGATTTCCATGAAGGGCATAAAGGTGCCAGGTAGGACAATCAACATTGGCTTCATCGTTTTATTTGATTCATAATTCCTCATAATTTATTGAATTCAAATTCTAACATTTGCTGAGGTGGAATTCAAATCCGTGGTCTGGGTCATTGCTTGGGTCCCTGAGATAATATTCCGGAGAAACTACAGCCTAGGCTTTTGCCTCCTCAGCATTTCCCACCATTTCCAATGGCAATAGTGATGTTGCTGTTGGTCTGGCTTTGCTTCATAAGGCAAAGATTTGATTTGTTGAAACATATCATCCTTCTCATTTTGTATTTATGCGAAAGTGAAATGGTCCTTGGTCATGAGTCACTGACAGAATTCATATGGAGCAGTAAATATCAGCATAGTAAATGAGTGGTGTCCTTCATTGCACAATGATTAAGTCTAAGAGTGAAGACACTATCCTGCAGTTGTAAAGTGTAGGGAACATTGTGAACAGACTTTATCTCCTTTATAATGAATGATCTACTTGCTACAGAGAGACAGTTTAATGGAGTTTCACCAGACTATCCCCTGCAGTGGTGGTACCATGAGGAGACTATGAAGGAGAAAACTGCTTAATCTGTATCGCTACAAAATAATAAAAACTGATTGCATTGAAACTTGAGTGTTATGAACTAACACTCGGTATTTCCAAAACAAAACGTTGATACCGTGAAATATAACGGGTTTCCTGCGATACACGTCTTCACGTTTGTACAAATGTATTGGTAGGAAAGGTTGAGAAGGATATTTGCCAAGTGCAGGAAACCTGGGAGAGCATGGTTGGACATTTTGGTTTGCATGAACTATTTAGGGCTAAAGGGTTGTCTCCGTTGTGTTGGACTCTATGATTCTATGACAGTTTACATTGTTCTGCGGACCCACATGTTGATTAGAAAGAGTTCCAGGTTCTGAATGAACTTTCACCGCCTCAATGTACAGTTAGTTTGTGACAGGTTCACAAACCTGTCAGCAGTCACACACTGATAGAGTTAGCCAATCCCACCAGCTTCTGACCTCCGGACAGAAAACTAGACCATCTTCTCTGTCTCAAACCTAGTCGCTTTTTTTATCTCAAAGCTTTTCCTTGGTTCAAGGAGATTCTGTCTTTGATTGTTTTCAGAGGGGAATTACAATGGGGCCTCATTCCGATTAGTCTGGCTTCGTACAGAGATGATATATGGAAGCAGATGAAACTCCAGGCCAAAGTGGTCATGCTCTAGAAGGGACCTGTATAATGAAAGGGTGTGGTCAGCTTTTTTTTTGGCTGAATGAGCTGAGTTGAGCTGACCTGAGCAGTTTTCAGTTGAATCTTGAACTGGGATGTTCAACAGGGAGCTGTGTGGAAACTCTCTCTCTTTTCTGTCATTCAACTTCAAACTGTAAACAGGTGTTCCATTTCTACTGGTTTTTAAAGGGAGTTTGCATATTGGGACTGTTGTGTATATTTGGAACAGCATAATTAAGTCGAGCTGGATAGGTTACGTTAGGTAGGGGGTCCTTATTCTGTTCTTCATGTTTCATTGTGTCATTTTGTGACTAAAGTTTTTGTCTGTTTCAAATTTTAGTGGACAACCTCCCAATCTTACTCCTGGTAATTTTCATTGTACACTTACTGAAACAAATTGCAAAGTTATGCCCTGGGCTGCTTGCTTAACAATATTTTAAGTGGTCTAGCCAAGTCCATTACAGATTGGGGGCTCTCTGCCGGATTTTAAACAGCAAGCGGGAGGTGCTCGTGTCTTTAATTCGGGTTTTGGTTTTGTTGGGTGGACAAAGCTTGGGGTAGCAATCGTTGTTTCAGTCGCCAAAAGTTTTCTGCATGTGGATGCAGTGACTGGAAGTTTTGAGGAAAATGAATAAGACCACGTTGCATGAATTAGCAGAGAAGTTGGAATCAGAACTGACTGCTTCTGTGAGGAAAGGATAGTTAGTTGTAGCAGTAAGTCATCAATTAAACTTGCTGGAGAAACCATCAGAATCTATGCAGAGGGCAAGAATTCAATTGGAAAGGAAGCAGCTTGACTTAGAGGGAGAGATAGGTAGCAGCCAAAGAGAGAGAAAAAAGAGAGAGCAACAGAGGAGAAAGAAAGAGACAGCTTTTGAACAGCTAAAACTGACACTTAAAAAGGAAAGTCAGCGCAGAAGGCGGGAGATAAAGGTTGGGGGTAGGGTTAGTGAGGAAGAGAGTGAGGATGAGCAACCCCCAGGTAGTCAGAAGCCTAGCTGATTACAAGCATTATCGAAATTTGATGAGAAGGATTTGGAAGTCTTTTTCAACTCATTTAAAAAAGTGGCTAAACAAATTCAGTAGCCAGAGGCAAGAAGAGTTTTGATGATCCAAAAGAAATTTGTAGGTAGGGCTAGTGAGGTATTCGCATCCCTATCAAAGGAAGTATCTGTGGAATATGAGGAGCTGGATAAAGCCATTTTAACTACATATGAGCTTGTACCAGAAGATTACAGAATACGTTTCAGGAATCTAACAGACCATGGTCAAACCTACATTGAGTTTGAAAGTATCAGAGTAATTTCGATCGAAGGATAAGAGCTTTAAAAACCCACCAACCTATGATGCCCTTAGAGAGGTAATTATTTTGGTGTAATTCATAAATTCACTACCTGAAGGTGTGCGAACTCATGTGGAAGAGCAGAGAGTGATAATATCAAGGTTAACAGTTGAAGGGGCTGATGATTATGAGCTGTTCCATAACCTTGGTTTGGCTTCCAGAATCAATTTCAGTCCACCAAAAATAGAAATTGGAGCAAAGAGATGTCCTCACGTGGAAAGGGCAAAGTAGATTTTAGTGAAGATCTAAGGCGAATTTACCACAGGGTCAAAAAAGAAACCCTTGAGGGGAAGAAATCACAAATTCGGAGTTTAGCAATTGGGAATAAGGTATTGGTGTTACTTCCAGTAACAGTTGAGCCTTTAACAGCAAGTTTTAGTGTACCTTATCAAGCTGGGAAGAAATTCAATGAGGTAAACTACTTGATACGGACTCCAGACAGGAAGAGCTCTCACAGAGTGTGACATGTGAATATGCTCAAAAGATATTTTGATAGGGAAGGAAAGCAAGACGATAAGGTGTTAATGATTACAGCACAGAAGGAAGAACCAAGTTCAGAGGATTCTGAATGGGACATTCCTCAAATCAAATTGAACAATGAGGAAGTTGTCAAAAATTAGGGTAAAATATGAAGTTACCTTCCACAAGAAAAGCAAAGCGACCTGTAAGAGTTATTACTATCTCATGGAGAAATTTCAGGAAATAAACTGGGAAGTACGAACGTAATTGTGCATGATTTAGACACAGAAGATGCTGTTCTGATTAAGCAACATCCTTTTAGGCATGACCCTCCAAACTTGGCTCAGAAGGAGTAGAGCGCATGCTCCAAGATGGCATAATTAATGTAACAATGACTGGACCTCACCTATAGTCATGGTGCCAAAGCCAGATGGCATCCAAAGGTCATGTGTGGATTATCATGAAGTCAACGCTGTTACCAAGACTGATGCATATCCAATTCCATGTTTGGAGAACTGTATCGAAAAAGTGGGAGAATCTATTATGTTTCTAAGTTGGACTTGCTCAGAGGCGACTGGCAAGGACGTCTGTCACAGAATGCAAAGGTAATTTCAGCTTTCGTAATGCCAAATGGACTACATCAGTTCAAAGTCGTGGCATTTGATATGAGAAACCTTCCAGCCACATTTCAGAGAATAATAATGAGGCCATTACCGGATTACCCAACTATGTGGTGTACATTGATGACCTGGTGATTTTTAGTCACTCATGGAAGGAACATCTACAGCATTTATCAGACTTTTTCCATTGACTTCAGAAGGCAGGTTTGGTGGTAAACCCAGCTACAAGTGAACTTGCGAAAGTCCAAGTCACAATCCTTTGTCACATTATTGGACTTGGACAAATGGCCCCATGAGATATGAAAAATAAAACGTAGTTGGGGAATGTTCCACACCATCGACAAAAAAAAACGCAGTACTATGGTTCCTGGGATTGACTGTATTCTACCGTACATTTGCGCCAAACGTTAAGCAGTGTAGCTGCTCCCCTCACTGAATTGCAAAGGGCAAAAACTCTCAGCAGACAGAGTACTGTCAAATGGCATTTGACAGCCTATACTGTGTTAACCACTGTCCACAGTATTAGCTGCACAGGATTACACTAAGCATTTCAAGGTGGTTATCGATGCCAGTGATGTGGGTGTCAGCCTGATGTTCCTGCAGGAGGGTGATGAGGGATAGAAAGATCCATCGGGTGTTTTTCTAAGAAATCGAACGTTTATCAACAGGAAAGAGACTTTAAACTTGGTGTTGTCATTAAAACATCACAATGTTTATATTACCAACAATACATCCGAGACAATCATAGACACTGATCACAACACATTGACGTTTGTGGAAAGATTCAAGGACAAAAATGCCTGATTGTTTAGCTGAAGATTGTTGTTACAGCCGTTCAATCTGACAATTGTGCATGTGGCAGGTCGCGAAAACGTGAATGCTGATGAGTTAGTCAGACTCCAATGAGATACAGAGGTGGGTATGCGGCAGCCTGAATTTGCATGGGTTTGTGCATGTTTGCATGTTTAGTTAGTATAGTGTATATGTCTGGGTTTGAAGGGATAAAAATGCAACCATCTTTTCGTATTCTGGTTATTTTTTTCAAGGGAGGAGGAGATGTTACAAAGCTAGTCCCTTTTTTGTCCAAAAGCTGTTCCTTGTCTCAAGGAGACTCTGTCCTTGATGTTTTTCAGAGGGAAAATAAAGTGGGGCCGGGCTCCGATCAGTCTGGTTTGTTACAGAGATGAAAAAGATTTTCAGAGGCCTTTTGTTTATATGGAAACAGATGAGACTTCTGGCCGAAGTGGCCATGATTTATTAGTGACCAGCATAATGAAAGGGGAGAGGTGAGCTCTTTCGCTGTCCTAGTTGAGCTGAGCGGAGTAGTTTCCAGTTGAGTCCGGAACTACGAAGTTCAACAGAGTGCTGTGTGGAAACTCTTTCTCTTTACTGACCTTCAATTTCAACCTGGAAGTATGTATTCCAATGATACTGATTTTAGTTGCGAGTTTGCTTATTGGGAGAGTTGTGTATATTCAGAAAAGTATAATTAAGTTGAGCTGAATGGGTTGAATACTGTCGGGATTCTTTATTCGGTTCTTTGTATTCCATCGTGCAATTTTATGCATAATGTTTTTGTCTGCTTTAAAATCTAGTAGTCAATCAGCTCAATTACACCAGGGAATTTTCATTATACACTTACCGCAACAAATTGCCAAGTTATGCTCTGGGCTGCATGCTTAAGGATGTTTTGAGTGTTCTAGCCTATCCATAATCTCGGAGATGGAAGATGCCTCTTGTCACTTGGTACAAACCAATCACTTTCTCTCCTCATGGTCAGCAAACCACGTTAACATAACACACATGTACCATTAGCAATGAAGCCGGAGGAACACCATGGAGAAGTCTGTCTGTGCAGTCTCTGCTTCATTGGTTTGTCGTGCTGCAGCATCAATGACAATCTCCTATTTCAGTGTAACAGTTTGGACGGGCTGAATGGCCTCTTCTGTTCATGCGTCAGTGTCTCGAGGGAATGAATATCTTCCTACTGCCCCGAGAGCAGAGGTTCAAGGACTTCAATGGGCAGCTCTACCTACCAGCATGTTGTGCTGACTAGACTCTATCTTCATGAGTTATAGGAGACAAACAGGAGGCGGGAAGAACAAAGCAAGCCAGGCAGCATCACGACCTGGGGAAGTCAACATTTCAGGTATAACCCTTCTTCAGGGTTGGGAGTGGGGGTAGGGAGCCCTGCAGGTAAAGAGGGAACGGAGTAGTTGGGGTGGGGAGAGCAGTGGGATGGTGAGGTACAGATACGTGGTTGGGTGATGGGAGGGATTAATCCAGTTGGGAGCTGGTATACAACGTCGTTCAGTGGAATAGAAGAGAGGGAGATAGGCTGGAAAGGGAGAAGGAGCATCGGTAGGAATGTCATTTCAAATTGGAGAAGACAACGTTGTGTCCTCCAGGATGGAAGGTTGACAGGCAGAAGATAAGGTCTAGATTAGAGTGAGGCCAGAAAAGCACAGCAGGTCAGGCAGCATCCGAGGGGCAGAAAATCGACGTTTCTGGCAAATGCCCTTCATCAGGAATAGAGGCAAGATGCCTGCAGAGTGGAGACATAAATGAGAGGGGTGGGCATGGATGAAAAGCAGCATAGAGTACAATAGGTGAATAGTTGTTGAGATGGAGGTGATAGGTTAGGGAGAAAGGTGGGGGAAAGGTAGCAAAGAGCACAACGGGTGAATGGGAATATGGAAGGCTTT
This sequence comes from Hemiscyllium ocellatum, assembly GCF_020745735.1. Taxonomy (NCBI): domain Eukaryota; kingdom Metazoa; phylum Chordata; class Chondrichthyes; order Orectolobiformes; family Hemiscylliidae; genus Hemiscyllium; species Hemiscyllium ocellatum. The sequence continues at coordinate 75,536,521 of NC_083420.1, read as the reverse complement.
TTTGGAGCTTTGGATGGACATGATGTGTGGGCGCACGTTTGGCCATTCCTGCAGTGGCAGGGGAGGGTTCAAGGAAGGGATGGTGGGTTGTTGGGGGGAGTGGACCTGACCATTTAGTCATGGAGGGAACGGTCTTTGCAGAAAGTGGAACTGGGTGGTGACGGAAATATATCTCTGTTGGTGGGATCCATTTGGAAGTGGCAAAAATGTCGGGGGATGATTTGGTTTATGCGAAGGTTGGTAGGTTGGAAGGTCAGCATAAGGCGGCTTCTGTCCTTGTTAAGATTGTAGGGGTGGGGTTTGAGGGCGGAGGGTGTGGATGAGATGCATTGGAGGCCATCTTTAGCCGCGTGCGAAGGAAAATTGCATTCTCCAAAGAAGGAGGTCATCTGGTGTGTTCGTTGGTAAAGTAGAACTCGTGGGAGCAGATACGGCGGAGGTGGAGGAATAGCGAATACGGGATGGAATTTTTGGAGGAAGAAGTGTAATCGAGTTAGCTGTGGGAGTCGATGGGTTTGTAAAAGATATCACCGTCAATTCGGTCTTCATTAATGGAGATGGAGAGGTCCAGGAACGGAAGGATGGTGTCAGAGATGGTCCAGATGAATTCAAGGTCGGGGTGGAAAGCGTTGGTGAAGTTGATGAATTGCTCAACCTCCTCACTTGAGCACGAGGTGATGCCAATACAGTCATCAATGTAGCGAAGGAAGAGGTGTGGAGTCGTGCTGGTGTAATTACAGGAGATGAAGTGTTCTACGAAGCCAACAAAGATACAGGTAGAGCTGGGATCCATAAGCGGTCCCATGTCTACCCCTTTGGTCTGGAGGAAGTGTGAGGATTTGAAGGAGAATTTGTTAAGGGTGAGCACTAATTCAGCCAAACTAATGAGAGAGTCAGTGAAAGGGTACTGCTGGGGTCGTCGCGAGATGAAGAAACGGAGGGCTTGGAGGCCCTGGTCTTGGCGGATGGACATGTAGAGGGATTGGATATCCATGCTGAGAGGAGGCGTTGGGGGCCGGGGAAGTCTTGGAGGAGGTGGAGGGCGTGGGTGTTGTCTCGAACGGAAGTGGGGAGTTCCTGGACTAGGGGGGATATGACAGTGTCAAAGTAGGTGGAGACGAGTTCGGTGGGGCAGGAGCATGCTGAGACAATGGGTCAGCCAGGGTGGTCAGGTTTGTAGATCTGGGGAATGAGGTAGAATCAGGCAGTGTGTGGTTCCCGGGCTATGAGGTTGGAAGCTGTGGGTGAGAGATCTCCTGAGATGATGAGGTCCAGTGTAGTCTGGGAAATGACAGTTTTGTGATAGGAGTTGGAGTCATGGTCAAGGGGGCGGTAGGAGGATGTAACTTCCAGTTGGCATCTGGCTTCAGCGCAGTAGAGGTCAGAGCACTAAACTACCACTGCACAACCTTTATCTGCTGGTTTGATGGTGAGGTTGGGATTGAAGCAGAGTGAGTGGAGGGCTGCACGTTGTGATGGAGATGTTGGGGTGGGGGAGGGGTTGAGACAGGTTGAAGAAGTTAATATCTCGGCAGCAATTGGGAATGAGATCACCTTCTACCCAACCAATCCTTGCATAAACCACATCATCTGAAGACATTTCTGTCACCTTCAAACGGACCCCACCACCAGGGATTTATTTCCCTCCCCACCCATTCCCGGTTTTCCACAAACTACCTGGTCAGGTCCACGCCGCCCAACAACCCACCTTCCCTTCCTGGAACCCTTCCCTGCCACCGCAGGAATGGCAAAACCTGCACCCACACCTCCTCCCCTCACCTCCAACCAAGCCCCCGAAGGAGCCTTCCACATCCATCAATGTTTTACCTGCACATCCATCAATAATCATTTCTTGTATCTGTTGCTCCCGATGCGGTCTACTCTACATTGGGAAGACTGGAGATCTCCTAGCAGAGCACTTTAGGGAACATCTCCGGAACACCTGCACCAAATCAACCCGAACGCCCTGTGGCCCAACATTTCAACTCCCCCACTCACTTTGCCGAGGGCATGCAGGTCCTGGGCCTCCTCCACAGACGCTCCCTCACCTCCCGACGCCTGAGGAAGAATGCCTCATCTTCCGCCTCAGAACACTTCAACCCCATGACATCAATGTGAATTTCACCAGTTGCCTCATTTCCCCTTCCTGCACCTCGCCCCATCTCCAACCTTCCAGTTCAGCACCGTCCTCATGACCTGTCCTACCTGCCTATCTTCCTTTCTACCTATGCACTCCACCCTCCACTCTGACCTATCACCTTCATCCCCACCCCCACTCACCTATTGTACTCTATGCTACTTTCTCCCAAACCCCACCCTCCTCTTATGTATCTGTCCACTGTGCAGCCACCCTGCCTTTATTTCTGATGAAGGGCTTTTGCCCAAAACGTCGATTTTCCTGTTCCTCAGATGCTGCCTGACCTGCTGTGATTTTCCAGCACCACTCTAATCTAGACTCTGGTTTCCAGCATCTGCAGTCCTTGTTTTTACCTAGAAGATAAGGTGTTGTTCCTCCAATTTGCAGTCTGCCTCACCATGGCAAAAGAGGAGGCCAAGGATGGTTATGTCGGAAAGGGAGTGGGAGGGGGAATTCAAATGGGCAGTGACTGGGAGGTCAGGTCGAACCCTTCAGGCCCGAGTGTGATGCTTGGTGAAATGCGCCCTTAGTTTATTTTCGGTCTCCCCAGTGTAGAGAAGACCACAGCAGAGCGCCTGATGCAGAAACGTAGGTTGGAAGAGCAGTAGGCGAACCTCTGTCTGAGCTGAAAGTACTGTTTAAAGCCCTATAACGATGTGGAGGAGATGGTGTGCCAGCAACTTTTGCATCTTTTGCAGTTGCAAGAGAAGGTACCTGGGGGTGATTGTAGTGATTGGTCGGAGATGGGCCCGGTGGTGGGATCCAGACCTAGTTTACTGTATGTGGTGCACCTGATTGCATTGGGAAGACCAAATGTAATTGAGGGGAATATTTTGCTGAGTATCTCAGTCGGGCTTGTCAGGGCTGACCTGACCTCCTAGTCACTTCCTATTTCAATGCTCTCTCCCAATCCCTTTCTGTTATGGCCATCCTTGGCCTCCTCCATTGCCACAATGAACCAAAACAAAAATTGGAGGAACAAGATCCCAACTGTCACCTGTGCAGCCTACATCCCAGGGACTCAACATTGAATTCGCCAATTCCAAATAACCTCCATTTCAATCCCCTGACTCCCTTCCCATGCCCTCCTCTCCATTCCATTCCTGTGAGCAACCCTTTGTCCAGCTACAAATTGGATTCAGCCCTCCCACCACCAACCCACTGATACCCTTTATCTGTGTTAACTTGCCACCACCTTATCACTCTACCTCCTCCTCTCTCACCCACCCCTTTATCTATAGACCCCTTACTCCCACTCACAGTCCTGATGAAGGGTTATATCCAAGGGGTTGATTTCTCAACGTCTTGATGCTGCCTTGCTTATTCTGTGCTTCCAGCCTCCTGCATGTCTATTTTGGATTCCAACAGCTGCTGTTTTTTCTTTAAATTATCTTCTTGTGAAGTAGGTAGGAGAGAGTGAATGCGTTGAGCCTCTTGTTAGCCAATGGGTCTGATGTTCTGAATGACTTTCTTATATTACTGTAAAACAAGATAGAGTTGCTGAAGAGATACCTCTTTTTATTCACAGTGGAAACGCTTCGTGTCCAGTCGTGCTTTTCACTAATGTTACCTATACATTAACAGCACAAGCTTGAATATTGTCCAAGTTTAATACTTTAATGCCTTCGGAGGTGACTCATTGTTCTGAACATTATATAATCTTCACAGAACATCCCCATCTCTGATCGCACGACAGAGGGAAAGACATTGATGAAGCAGCTGAAGATATTTGTGCCGAATAAGCTACCTTGAGAATTGCCCAAAGAGATTTCCAGGGACTGGGACGATTGATGTCCACCAGCCCCATCGTCTTCTGAATGATCCAACCAATGGGGAGTTTACAACTGACTCCCATCAAGTTTAGTTTTGTTCAGTCTCCTCGACACCTTATTCAGTCAAATATTGCCGTGATGTCAAGTTCAATCACTCTCACGTTGTGTTCGCATTTTTTTGTTCCTGTCAATCGGCCAAGGTATATTTGTGGGGAGTGTTTCCTTCTCTCAGAGGGTAATGACGGTTGGGACCAGACAGTTAGGAGAGGCTACATCACTGAAATGTCTGGGGGGTGCGAGTGGGTGCCAGTGGATTTTGAACCGTTAGCGAGTCGAGGGCTACAAAGAATTGGTCATGAAAGAGAAATTGCGGCGAAGTGCAGATCAGCCCCGATCTTACTGAATTGAAGGTCAGATCTGAGGGGCTATGTAGCCCGGTGTTATTCCAGTATACCCCACAGACCAGTCACTTTGTGGTCTCTTCCATTTCCTGTGTTACTGACTTCACGTAGCTGAATAGACTGATCATGTTGCTGTGTAACTGGACACTGGTGCTGCATGATCTAATCTAGGTACAGGTTCATAGACCCTGAGGGCTGATTGGCTTTCTCCTGTAACAGGTAAGGACCGCGACATTTATCCACTTTCAAACATTCTAGTCCAAAATCTCCTCTTGGCTGTTGTCCGAAGCCTCTCATGTCAAAGCCTTCCTGCTTACTCTGCTACAAACGGCATGTCTCCCTACCCCTCCACATTTAATTTTGGTCAGGGAAGGAAGGAGACACTACAGTGATGGAGTGTTTGGGCCGTCAGCACTCCTTGATACCTGCTTCCCAGTGCAGGTAGCTGCTTGGCCTTGGAGAGAGACTTGCTAAAGTCTTCCTTCTGGTAGTGGTGACTGTGTCGATGCAAATCCTCGATTAGGTTATATTTAATTTGATAATGGCCCATTCCACTTTCCTGCGATTTTCCCATAACACGTGTGCAAAACTCTGTCTGCCTCAGCCTTAAGATATTTAATGATCCAGCTTCAATAACCCTCTGAATGTTCTACAATTGTTTCCCTCTCCCTGATGTGAGACTTGGTGGTCTTTAATCTGGAGATTTGCCCAACCTTTATCTTGCATAAAATTCAATTCTTCCTCAGCTCCTGTATCAATTCGCTCAAGAATCACACTGTCAATCTCCCTGAATACAGAAACTGCTTCTCCAAACTGAGGACCGATTCGTTGGATGTATTTAACATATTCTCTAGCTCTGTGAACAGGCTGTCCCCTTGGTCCCTAGTACTCTCCATTCTTTCCCGCGTTAACCTCTTCCCCTTACAAAACAAAAAAAAAGGCTTCGGATTCTTCCAAATCTTACCCTCTAATGCTTTATCACTCCTACTTCTGCTCTTGCACTGACGTTTTAAGCTTAGCCCAGCACTTTCTATATTCTTTCAAGACCCCCATTGACTCGCTCACTTGGTACCTGCTTTAAGCTTCTCTTTCCTTTTTCATTTTGTTCAGAATTTGTATCAACATCTGAGGTTCTTTGGGCTTGTTTTTCTAAATTTTATCTGCGGTGTAACTTGCTGGGCCGACGCTGTCATCAATTCCATTTTGATCAAATGATCCCTCAACTCTCGCCCGACCTTGTTTTGCTACAATTTCACCCAGAAGCAACTGCACTTTGGCCAGATCCTGTCATTTTTTTTATAAAATCGGTCGATCCAATCCAAAAAGCTTTTATTGTTCAAACTTTCTTGGGGTCGTTTCCTGAGCAAACTCAAAATGTGTGATGTGACGGTCACTGGTCCTATAATGCTCTCGTACTTCTGCCTGGAACACCTGTCTGGCTTCATTCCGCAAGTGAGGCCCAGCATTGCACTGCCCATTGTAGTTTCAGCTCTATGTTGATATAAGAGGCTCTCTGGAATACATTTCAAAGCACCTGCCCCCTCTTTACAAATGTTATCACTGCACTAATGAATATTTGGAATTGAAATGCCTAAACATAATGATCCTATTATTGAATTTACACACCTCAATAACTTGGTTGTATACCTGCTCTTGTATTTTCCTTTATCTGGGGGTGTGTAATATGTCCCTAGCAGTGTTTCTGTACTGATTTTGATCCTGAGCTCTAACCACCAAGCCTCATTAGAAGATCCTTTCAAGATATTGTCCCTTCGTACGCCAGTAACTTACTCCATAATTAATACGGCAACACTACCTCCTTGTTTACCCTCTTTCCTGTCCTGACTATAGTTCTGGTACCACAGAATATTGAGTTGTCAGCCCCGAACTCCCTCAAACACATCTCTGTAATGGCAAAAATGTCACACTTGTACATGTCACCTCGTTTCCTTATCATATCTGTCTGTCTGATAATATCTCCAGCATTAAGGTAAAGCACATCCAACCTGGAATATATCACCTGGAATACTTTGTTTCTCGGAGTTCTTCAGTCATTCATTGTTGGTTATCAACCTGTCCAATTCATGAACCAAAACTGTAACACTGGGAATGAATAAATATTTGTTGAATTTTACTGTCATTCTTAGTAAATGTGTTCATCCAATGCAACTTCCCAGAAATGAACGTGTTTTGGCTGATTAATTCCCTGCTCAGCGTGCAGAGGGGACAGCCCTCAGTAATGGAGAAAGTGACGACTGCAGATCCTGGTGATCAGAGTCGAATATTGTGGCGATGGAAAAGCACAGCCAGTCAGGCAGCATCTGAGGAGCAGCAGAGTCAAAGGTTTGGGAATCTGTCCTTCCCATGTTTTCTATTCCGTAATACACAGGATATTGGGAACCATACTTGCTCAGGAAGGCAGCACTGTACAGACCCCTGAAATGGACAGCAGTCAATCAGTTGGTTGGACGGGGAGTAAACAAGTTGAGGTGAAATACAGGCTGATTGAACATAAGGATAGATAAATCCCTCGGCCAGAAGGGAAGCACCCTAGGTTACTACAGGAAGAGAGACAAGAGATGTCTGTGCTTTTGGCGATGGTCTTTGGGTCTTCATGCTCCTTTGGAGTAACTTCGGATGATTGGAGAGTGGCAAATGTTACTCCCTTGTTCAGGCAAGGGAACAGGGATTGTCCTGAGAATGACAGACCAGTCAGTCTTACATCAGTATTTAGCAAAGTATTGGAGAGGATTCTGAAAAATCATAGTTTGATTAGAAAGAGTCAGCATGGCATTATGAGGGGCAGGTCATACCTCACAAACCTCATTGGATTCGTTGAGGATGGGATTAAGCACACTGAAGAAGGTAGAGCAGTGAATGCCGAGTGCATGGATTTTAACAAGGAGTTTGATAAGCTTCCCCATAGTTTCATTCAGAAAATATGGAGGCATGGCATAAAGGGAGATCGATCTGTTTGGATACAGAATTAGCTAGTCCATCGAAGACAGAGCGTGGTGGTAAATGGGAAGTATTTCGTGTGGAACTATGTGAGCAGTGGTGTTGCGTAAGGATCGGTTCTGGGACTTCTGCTGTTTGTGATTTGGATAAAAGACTTGGATGATGAAGTGGAAGGGTAGGTTCGTAAGTTTGATGATGTAACACAGGTTGGTGGAAATGCGGGTAGTGTGGAGGTCTGTTGTAAGTTGCAACAGGACATTGACAGGATGCAGGACTCGGCTGCTAAGTGGCAAATGATGTTCAATATGGAAAAGTGGGATATGATTCATTTTGGAAGGCCGAATTTGAATGCATAATACAGGTTAAAGGCAGGATTCTTACATTGTGGAGGAACAGGGGGAATCGTATGGTCCATGGCATAGCTCACACGAAGTTGTTACCCAGGTTCACAGCGTTGTTTCGAAAGTGTTTGATGTGTTCATTAGCCAAGGGATTGAGTGTAAAAGCTGCGAGGTTATGCAGCTACTCTATGGAGCCCCGGTGAGACCACACTTAGAATATTGTGATCAGTTCGGTTGCCTCGTTATAGGAACGGTGTGGAAGCTTTAGTGATGGTGCTGAGGAGATTTATCACGATGCTGCCTGGACGAGCGGGCATGTCTTAAAAGAAAATTTGTGGGAGCTAAGGTGTTTTCTTCATTGGAACGAAGTAGAATGGAACGTGACTAGACAGGGGCGTACAAGATGATGAGGGGTATAGATAGAGTGGATAGCCAGAGACTTTCTCCCAGGGTGGAAATGACTATCTCGAGGGGTATGATTTTGAAGTAATTGGAGGAAGGTTTAGGGGAGATGTCAGAGGTACATTCTTTACACAGAGAGTGGTGGGTGTGTGCAATGAAAAGCCAGCAGTTGTAGTAAAGTCAGCTATATAAAGGATACTTAATTGGATAGGCATATGAATGATAGTTTAATGAGAGGTATGCAAGTTACTCTGAACTTAGATTAGGATAAACGGTCGACAGAACTTCAAGAGCCGAAGGGCCTGGACTGGAAGAAAATACATACTGTTAAAAAAAATTCAAAAAAATGTTCAGACACCATACCGGGAAGAGAAAAAAAAAACATGTCATCTGCATTTGATGGAGATACAGAAATACAGAGTGAATGTGCAATCTGATCAAGAATCAAGTGATAAAAAAGTACATCAAATCTTAAGTTTTCAAAGGCCAGATGCCAATTTCCCTGAACAGTCATGTTTTTCACCCAATCTCACTTTTGCAAAAGCAAGTTTTTCCCAGTCACAAAAACTTCATTAGCCATTCTTTCTCCGCCTTCCTGCACGTTTTTACACTCCTAAGTCCCTTGAACTACCCCTTCTGCTGCTACATACTCTTCCACTGATGATATCTCTTCACATCTTTCTTCTCCCACTCTCACTGTAAGTTACACCAGTTCCCTAGTTACTCCCACTTCACTGGCCATTCCTTTCATTTTTGCTTTCCAACAGGGGTGATGGGAACTGCTGCCTTCTGTGCTGCTATTGGTCATCTGTGAATGATGAGATTTGGATGATCAATGTCCAATAGGAACAGACAATAATGTGTGTCTGTCACTGTCCAATGCACCGTGAACAGGGTGGTTGTGTTCCCCATACAGAGTGGAACATTTTTCTTCTGTCTCTGTGTCACAGTGCTTAACCAAACAGCCTCATCACAAATAGGATGAACCTCTCCTCAGAATCAGAAGTTCATGCATCAGTTTTTCCTTAAATGTTATTAGGATATTGACCACATTGTTCAAATAACATGTGTTCTATCATTTTGCTCTTTACCATTTTAACTCATATTCCAATTTCATTTGAGGTGATATCAGAGTAACTTGCCTTGTATCAAAGTAAAATTTGACTCATGATGCATCAGTTACCCTCAGCAAACTGTGGTTAATGGAAATCAGTGGAAATTCTGTGCTGGCAATTTCCTCAACGAACAATGACACCTTCCCTAGAGCTATTGGGAATGACAAATAAACTACGGCCTTGCTCGTGACTTCCAAAATCATGGATGGATTTGTCTTATTAAAAACATCAAAATACATCTGTTTTCACAGTTTGGTCTAAAGTCTCAGAAAAATAAGACCTTGCTGGTTGAATGTCACTCCAATGAAATCAGAGCATTACGATAAGATAACGATTCCGATTATTTTCAATCAGTTACTTTCTGAGGACTGATCGTGTGATGTCAGTGCCACTGAGATCAACATTTTCTCTGTCCAACAGCATCACATCACATTGGCTTAAGGCTGCACCATTCCCCAATTCTACTTCAATCTCCAGCTCATTCGCCATGCTCACCAGATATACGAGGCCCACAAGATGGAATAACTCAGAGATGCCTGTGAGCCTCTGGAACCTGCCACCCCACCCATGCCCTGCAATCTGAGTCCATCCACTCGCCCAAGCCCACCTCCTGTCGTGTATTCACCATCCCTCCTAACCTTCCACGCTCTAATGCTGAATGTTCTGTACTCGGCAAAGGTCTCAGTTTTATCCCTCTGTGCCCCCACTTTAATAAATTTCAGGCACGACATAATGTTGAACTTCTCTTCCACCGTCTTCTCCTCGGTGTCCATTTCTTTGGCAAGAGTCCACTCCCCATCCCATAGCCCCTTCGCCCAGCTCCAACACTCTCCCTCCACCTGGACCCATTCCTCTGGCGTTTACTTGAACTCTATCTGTTCATGTGAGTTGGGTTGTCTTAAGTTCTCTGTATCCCCTCACCTTATCCAACCTGTCACCCTTTGACCAGACTGTACGCTGTATGCTTCGATCCAACCCTGACTATGTTATTCAGCCTGTGCCGATAATAGTGGTGCTGCTGTAGTCTGGTGGATACACCTCTACATTTCAGAGCCTGAGTGCCAGCTCTCAGGTACCTCCACATACCACCTGTTGGCCCATAACCCTACCACGGCACATCAGGCTATTTTATTAAATAAATCTGACAATATTTCATCTGGAGATTCCCACCCACTAGCCCTTCCCCTCCCCACACACCGCCACCTAACAGTCCCGAGACTGATGGTCCTCTGATAGCAGAGTTCGCTTTTATCTACTCCTGAAATTCCACAAACAGAACTGCCCATGCAGACCCATTGCTTCAACCTGCTCCTGCCAAACAGAGGAGGTGTATGGATACATACGTGGGCCCATGTTATACCTGCTCCTTCATCAGGTATGTAGACCATTCCTTGTTCCAGTTGTATTCCAGCCCCCATCCACAACTCTTTCTCTGATACATAGATGATATCATAGCTGCTGCTCCTCTCTCTTGTCCAGAAATGGAAAAGTTCATTGTTTCCAATTTGCACCTCTCCCTCACGTTCACCTGGTCTATCTCTGACTCTTCCCTTCCATTCCTCGACGTCTCTGCTGCTATTTCTGGGAATAGACCCGTCACTGATATCCAGTATTAACCCACTGACTCCGACAGATACCTAGAGTACACATCCTCACACCATGTTTCCTGCAAAGACTCCATTCCATTCCCCCAGTTCCTCCGTCTCCACCACATTGGTTCTGATGATGACAATTTCAAAAATGTGGCCTCTGAAATGTCCACCTTCTTCCTCAACCGAGAATTCCCTAGCACTGTTCTCGACAGGGCTCTCCACCAGTTCTGACCCACCTGATGCACTTCTACCTTCACCCTCTCTCCTCCCTCCTGCAACAGTGCAAGAGCTCTCGTTGTCCTTACCTACCATTCCACCAGCATTCACATGCAGAACATCATCAGTATGCATTCCCCCACGTCCAGCGAGATGCTACAACCAGACACAGATTTGCCTCCTCTCCCGTTTCCGCCTTCTGAAGTGACCATTTCCTCCAGGACACCCTGGTCCGCTCGTTATTCACTGCCCACACCACCCCCCACCTCCCCCAGCCCCCACCATTGGTACACTTCACTTTCCCCTGGCGGAGGTTTTACACTTTCTCACTTACCTCCTCCCTCGTCGCTATCCAAGGGTGAAACATACCTTCCAGGTGAAGCAGCATCCTACAAGCATTTCCCACAATCCGATCTACTACATTCACTGCTCACATTGTGGTCTGCTCTACATTGGGGAAACTAAAGGTAGACTGGGTGACGACTTCACAGATTATCCACGCAGTACCTTTCAAAACACCCTGAGTTTCCAGTTGCCTGCCAGTTTTATACCCCATCCTGTTCCCTGGCCAGTATCTCTGCGTCAGGCTTGCTGCAGTGTTCCTCGATATTTCACCGCAAGCTGGAAGAACAACACCTCATTTTCCGCGGGTGGACCCTGCAGCCATTCAGACTCAAAATAATGTCCAATAATTTTAGGAACTGAACTCCTCAATGCCCCATACCCATACACCAGGCCTAGTTCTCACATAGCCTTCCATTACTCACCCCCTATTGCTAACTACTAACAGTGTCCATGAACAGTTATTCAGCTTTTGCTGTATATTAATCAACATTTTCAGGGCTACCATTCATTCTGATGTAGAGCCACTGAACTAGAAACGTTAATTCTGATTTCTCTGCACAGATGCTGCAGATCTTTTGCAGCAACTTCGGATTTTGTTTCAACAATGTCTCACAATGGTTTTGTCCCACAATGCAATACGTCACGAATATTTAGAGCTCTGTCAAACATAGGAACTTTGTAATTTCTCATTTAATGTTCATAAACAAATATTCGAGATTCAACTGAGATAGCAGCTTTGTTTATATCGTTCAGATCAGTCAATTTGTCACAGTTCAGAAAGAAAAAGAAATCGATAGAGGGAAACTGAGCAGGTCTGGCACCCTCTGAGCAGAGATACACAGAATTAACCTTTGATTTCAATATGACTTTTTCAGAACAGTGTCACATCATGTTCGGTATATTAATTCTGTTTCTCTCTGCAGATACCTCCTCATCTGTTGCACTTCTACCATCATTTTCTGTTTGTATTTCATGTTTCTGAATCACTATATTTCATGTTTCTTGACAGGGTTACATGCTAGGTTTGATTATATGTGAACAATGTAGTCCTTTCCTGTTCCTATTATAGTAGGTGTATCTGGGACACCTGTGTTACGGCCGAAATCTGTTTCTTCTTTAAGATTCAAAGGAAAAAATAATATTTTTCGGATTATCCTGTAAATCTCAGGAACTCCACTTTGTTTGAAAAGACATTTTAGAGGCAGCTGAAATTTCATGTGATAATAGGAATAGATTGTTGATGGTGGAGCACTCTATGTTCTTCATTGAACGAGCTTGTCTACGCCTCTTCAAAGGCTTTGATTACATATCAGAGAATTATTTACAGCAAAAGTGGGGGAAACTCAGCTCATTGTCTCTTCCAGCTTGGAATTACTATATCTCTACTGTTAGTCTCCTGTATTGTCCCCATGCCCTTTACATTTTGTTATTAGTGTCTGCTTTCAATTGTAAGTATCCTCCCAGATATGAACAATATGATAAATCTCAAGCAAAAAGAAAAACAGAGCCTAGAGGGCAAGCTCAGCAGGTCTGGCAGGATCTGTGAAGAGAAATCAAAGTTAATGTTTCAGGTCCGGTGACCCTACTCAATCTGTATTTCCAATGATTAAATGTGAGTATATAAAATATAGTCCACTTTATCACATTTAATATTATCCTTATAGTTCACATTGTTATTCAGCATTGCCTCTCCCAAATGTTGGCTGTTTCCTTGTTTATGCGGTAGATTTAATTCTGTCTGTCAGAAAGAGGGAAGATGACTGGGGAATATCATTATACTCCCCATGCAGTCTCCACAGCCACTGCTCCCATTCCGCCCTATCTCCCAGCCAATATCATGTTCATTCAAACCTGACTCATTAATTCATAAGTTTAAATCTATTCATTCACTGTAATTATCACTTTTAGTGTTGGACTGAGGCCAAAATGCTTAAAAAAGTATGTTTTACAGCAAATGAAACTGCATTTAGAAATCTGTTAATTTATAAAAATAAATTACTGAAGCATATTACCTATGGAAGTTCCACAGTTGCCTTATTAGAGCAGTGAGAGGATCATTCAGAGAAGTCCACACTTCCTGTTTATGTTCAGTGCAACTGTGCCCAATGACAGTCTGTTCGCTGGCGTTTGTTCCCGTAGAGGAGAGATCAGCACAGTAACAACATCCTGACTGTGATTCTTTTGGGGGGTGGGGGGGGGGGGTTTGTGGAGGGATTTTTGAAGAGATGGTTACAGCATAGTAAACGGACAACATAGCAGAATTATGTAGCTTACGAAAAGAAAATATTTTTAGTCTCCCTCACAACTGACTTCACTAGAGCAATTAATGATGGAGATATGACCAATAGCCAGAAATGTCAACATGTAGTCCAGTCCAGATATATTGTGAACTGAATGTGCTGTATTGAAAGTTGTATTGCTCTGACTGTGGTTGATGTCAGCTCCATGCAATGCAACTGTGTCACTGGAGGGTTTCCCTCTCCTTTTGGTAAGAGGATTCATTCAGTGCACTATCCCACTGTAGTAACAGATGGATCAGCTCCAACAGTAACAGAGATCAACAGCTGCATAGATCTGAATCTGAGAATAGCGGACTGGAACACGAAAACAATGGAGAGGAGGTTTCCCTTGAGTCTTTTCGAGATTTCCCCCTCTTGGGGATTTCTAACATATCGGATATCAGCAGTGCTGATAATTATTCTGGGCGGGGTAGAGGGTGTGCTACTCACCTATTCTCGCTATTGTTGGTGTTCTCTACCTCTGTCCATTCATTAACCCCACAAACACGTTTGAACTTGGTTGTAATTCCTGTTATCTATATTTGTCAGAGAAAGAAACTATTGTCTTCAGTTTCAATTGCAGTCTCCATTCATTACCCATGAATTGCAGACCACTCCCTCACAAACATCTGCGAACAAAACTGTGCACAACCTCGAGATCCCTTTTTGCCCTGAACTGATTTATGTCTCCAGTTCTCTTTGTCACCAACCCTGTCCACTACCAGCTCCTAATATTCCTAATCTTTATCTCTGTGTCAGTGCTGTTGCTAAACAAGCCATTGACTGCACGTTGGTAAAATTCAGACTTAATGTTTCAAGCTCTCTTCTGACCACTTTTCCGATGACAAATATTTCAATCATAAAATTGTTCTTGTCGGAAGTTACTTCATGATTAGGACAATGTATGAATGTAGGAATGTCGCTGGATGTAATTCAGAAGCAAAGGTTATTAAATGAAAGATATTGTTTCAAGTGATTTGTTTCAAGTCCACCACAGCTGATGACAGAACTTAAATAAAAATGATAAGAATTGGAATAAAAGTGTATTCCACGAAAAACAAACATAAAAGTATCATTTTTGTCTGAAAACCATCTTTCACTGGTCACCTTCGGTAAAGCAATCTAATGTTATTACCCAGCCTGGGTTAATTGTGACTTGAGACCCATGACAATGTGCTTAACTTTATATGGGCTTGTGGAATGGCCTCATAATCAGGGCAATTAGTGATGATCACCAAATGCTGCCTTTGGCAGAGATGCCAACATCCCATGAATTAACAAAATTGAAGGTGAAATCAAATAAAGGAAGATTCTAAAAATGTGAAATTATGGAAAGAAATGCAAAGAAACGAACAGAAAGTGCTGGGAAACGTTCCTGAACTGAAAGCAGCTGGAAAGGAGTATGATTAGTACCGTTGACAGGGAAGTCTGCTTTGAAGGGGAGGAGGGATCAATAGAGAAAGAGAGATAAAGAAGAAAAAGTGCAAACAAAGAGAATGATGATCAGCTGGGCTGTAAATAAAATGTGAGATTCACCTCATTTATTTGTCGCCTTTCCCATCTTCCTGAATATCATGTGTTCAGACTCATCGTTGTTTGATATCCCTCCTGCTTTGGTGATGACATCAGCAAACATACAGTTGGCATTGTTTGGAATTTGGCAACACAGCCATGTGTGTACTGGAGTTAAGTCGGGGGCTGAGGACAGAGCCGTGTGTGTACAGGAAGTAGAGTAGGGAGCTGAGGACACAGCCATGGATGTACAAGGAGTACAGTTGGGAGCTGACGACACCGCCGTGTGTGTACTGGGAGTACAGTAGGGTGCCGTGGACAGAGACGTGCGTGTACAGGGAGTATAGTAGGGGGCTGAGGGACACAGCTGTATGTGTACAGGGGTACAGCAGCGAGCTAAGGGACACAGCCATACGTGTACAGGGAGTACAGGAGGGGGCTGAGGACACAGCCGTGTGTGTACAGGGAGTACAGCTGGGGGCTGTGGGCACAGCTGTGTGTGTACAGGGAGTACAGTTGGAAGCATAGGGTACATCTCTTGTGCACACGGAGTCCAGTCAGGGGTGAGGACACAGCCGTGCATGTACAGGGAATACAGTAGGAGGCTGAAAGTAGAGCCGTCAGTGTACAGAGAGGACAGAAGGGGGCTGAGGGACAAAACCGTGTGTGTACAGGGAGTACAGTAGGGAGCTGAGGACACAGCCATGTGCGTACAGGGAGTACAGTAGGGGATGAGGAAACATCCGTGTGTGTACAGGGAGTACAGTATGGGGCTGAGGACACAGCTCTGTGTTTACAGTGAGTACAGTAGATGGCTGAGGACAAAGTCCTGTGCATACAGGGAGTATGCAGGCAGCTGACGACACTGCCGTGTGTGTACATGGAGTACATTAGGGGGCTGAGGACACAGCCGGATGTGTGGGTGTGCAGGAAGTGTAGTAGGAGGCTGAGGAAACATCCGTATGTCTACAGGGAATACAGTAGGGGGCAGAGGACACAGCTGTGTGTGTGTGTACAGGGAGTACAGTATGGAGCTGAGGACAAAGCCGTGTGTGTACAGAGCTGTGTGTGTACAAGGAGAATAGTAGGGAGCAGAGGGACACAGCCGTATATCTACAGGGAGTACAGTAGGGGGCTGAGGACACAGCCATGAATATACTGGAGTACGGTAGGGGCATGAGGGCACAGCTGTGTGTGTACAGGTAGTACAGTAGGAGGCTGAGGACACAGCCTTGTGTGTACAGGGAGAACAACAGGGGGTTGGGGGACACAGCCGTGTTTGTACAGGGAGAACAGTAGGGGGGCTGAGAGACACAGCCGTGTGTGTACAGGGAGTACAGTAGGGGCCTGAGGTCACAGCTGTGTGCGTACAGGGAGTACAGTAGGGGGCTGAGGACACAACCGTGTGTGTACAGGGAATACAGCAGGGGGCTGGGGGACACAGCCGTGTGTGTACAGGGAGTACAGTAGGGCCCTGAGGGACACAGTCATGTATGTACAGGCAGTATGGTAGAGAGCTGAGGGACACAGCCGTGTGTGTACCGGGAGTACAATAGGTGGCTGAGGGACACCGCCGTGTAGGTACAGTGTGTACAGTAGGGGGCTGAGGGACACAGCTGTGTGTGTACAGGGAGTACAGTAGTGGCTGAGTACAATGCCATGTGTGTACAGGAAGTACAGTAGGGGGCTTAGGACACAGCCTGGTGCGTACAGGGAGTACAGTAGAGGGCTGAGGACACAGCCGTGTGTGTACAGGGAGTACAGTAGCGGGCCGAGTACACAGCTGTGTGTGTACAGGGAGTACAGTCGGGGCTGAGGACACAGCCATGTGCGTACAGGGTGTAGAGTAGGTGGCTGAGGGACACTGCCGTGTGTGTACAGGGAGTACAGTAGGAGGCTGAGGGCACAGATATCGGTGCACAGGGAATAAAGTAGTGGGCTGAGGACACCGCCATGTGTGTACAGGGAGTACAGTAGGATGCTGAGGGGCACAGCCGTGTATGTACAGGAAGTACAGTTGGGTGCTGAGGGACACAGCCATGTGTGTGCAGGGAGTACAGTAGGTGGCTGTGGGCACAGCCGCGTGTGTAAAGGGAATAGAGAAAGGGGGCTGAGGGCACAGCCGTGTGTGCACAGGGAGTACAGTATGGGGCTGAGGGACACTGCCGTGTATGTACAGGGAGAAAATTAGGGTGCTGTGGGACACAGCCGTTAGTGTACAGGGAGTATAGTAGAGGGATGACAGACACAGCCGTGGGTCTGCGGGGAGTACAGTAGGGGGCTGAGGGACACTGCCATGTGTGTGGAGAGAGTACAGTAGGGGGCTGAGCGACATAGCCGTGTGTGTACAGGGAGTACAGTAGGGGGCTGACAGATGCAGCCGTGTGTGTGCAGGGAGTACAGTAGGGGGCATAAAGACATAGCCGTGTGTGTACAGGGAGTACAGTAGGGGGCTGAGGAACACAGCTGTGTGTGTACAGGGAGTACAATTGGGGGTTGAGGGACACAGCCGTGTGTGTATAGGGAGTACAGTAGAGGGCTGGGGACACGGCCGTGTGTGTACAGGGAACACAGCAGGGGGCTGAGGACACTACCGTGTGTGTACAGGGAGCGCCGCAGTGGGCTGAGGGACATAGCCGTGTGTGTACAAGGAGTACAGTAGGGGATGACAGATGCAGCTGTGTGTGTACAGGGTGTACAGTAGGGGGCTGAGAACACAGCTGTGTATGTACATGGATTACAATAGAGGGCTGAGGACACAGCCGCATGTGTACGGGGAGTACAGTAGGGGGCTGAGGAAAATAGCCGTGTGTGTACAGGGAGTACATTGGGGGCTGAGGACACAGCTGTGTGTGTACAGGGAGTACAGTAGAGGGCTGAGGGACACAGCCGTGGGTCTACAGGGAGTACAGTAGGTGGCAGAGTGACACTGCCGTGTGTGTACAAGGAGTACAGCAGGAGGCTGAGGGCACAGCCGTCAGTGTACAGGGAGTACAGTACGGGGCTGAGGGACACAGCCGTGGGTCTGCAGGGAGTACAGTAGGGGTCTGAGGACACGGCCGTGTGTGTACAGGGAGCACAGTAGGGCGCTGAGGACACAGCCATGTGTGTATTGCGAGTACAGTAGGGGGCTGAGGACACAGCCATGTCTGTACAGGGAGTACAGTGGGGGCTGTGGAACACTGCTGTGTGTGTATAGGGAGTACAGCAGGAGGCTGAGGGCACAGCCGTCGGTGTACAGGGAGTACAGTAGGGGGCTGAGGACACAGCCGTGTGTGTACAGTGAGTACAGTAGGGGTCTGAGGACAGAGCTGTGTGTGTACAAGGAGAATAGTAGGGGGCTGAGGGACACAGCCGTGTGTGTACAGGCAGTACAGTAGGAGGCTGAGGGCCACAGACGTGTGTGTACAGGGAATAGAGTGGGGTCTGGGGGCACAGCCATGTGTGCACAGGGAGTGCAGTAGGTGGCTGAGGGGCACAGCTGTGTGTGTACAGGTAGTACAGTAGGGGGCTGAGGGACACAGCCGTGTGTGTACAGGCAGTACAGTAGGGGGCTGAGGGACACAGCCGTGGGTCTGCAGGGAGTATAGTAGGGGGCTGAGGAACATAGCCATTTGCGTACTGCGAGTACATTATGGTGTTGAGGACACAATCGTGTGTGTACAGTGAATACAATAGAGGGCTGAGGGCACAGCCATGTGTGTACAGGGAGTACAGTAGGGGGATGAGAGACATAGCCGTGTGTGTACAGGGGGTACAATAGGGGGCTGAGGACACAGCTGTGTGTGTTCAGTGTGTACAGTAGGGGGTTGAGGGACACAGCTGTGTGTGTACAGTGAATGCAGTAGGGGGCAGAGGACACAGCCGTGTTGTACAGGGAGTACAGTCGGGGCTGTGGAACACTGCTGTGTGTGTACAGGGAGTACAGCAGGAGGCTGAGGGCACAGCCGTCAGTGTACAGGGAGTACAGTAGGGGGCTGCGGGACACAGCCGTGGGTCTGCAGGGAGTACAGTAGGGGTCTGAGGACACGGCCGTGTGTGTACAGGGAGTACAGTAGGGGGCTGAGGGACACAGCGGTGGTCTCTAGGGTGTACAGTAGGGGCCTGAGGGACACAGTCATGTGTGTACAGGCAGTATGGTAGAGGGCTGAGGGACACAGGCGTGTGTGTACCGCAAGTACAATAGGTGGCTGAGGGACACAGCCGTGTGTGTACCGGGAGTACAATAGGTGGCAGAGGGACACCGCCGTGTAGGTACAGTGTGTACAGTAGGGGGCTGAGGGACACAGCTGTGTGTGTACAGAGTACAGTAGTGGCTGAGTACAATTGCATGTGTGTACAGGGAGTACAGTAGGGGGCTGAGGACACAGCCGTGTTTGTACAGGGAGTACAGTAGAGGGCTGAGGACACAGCCATGTGTGTACAGGGAGTACAGTCGGGGCTGTGGAACACTGCTGTGTGTGTACAGGGAGTACAGCAGGAGGCTGAGGGCACAGCTGTCAGTGTACAGGGAGTACAGTAGGGGGCTGAGGGACACAGCCTTGGGTCTGCAGGGAGTACAGTAGGGGTCTGAGGACACGGCTGTGTGTGTACAGGGAGTGTAGTAGGGGGCTGAGGACACAGCCGTGGCTGTACAGGGAACACAGTATGGGGCTGAAGACACTGATGTGTGTCTACAGGGAGTTCAGTAGGGGGCTGAGGAACATAGCCATTTGTGTACTGCTATGTATGTATAGGGAGTACAGCAGGAGGCTGAGGGCGCAGTAGTCGGTGTACAGGGAGTACAGTAGGGGGCTGAGGACACAGTCTTGTGTGTACAGTGAGTAGAGTAGGGGGCTGAGGACAGAGCTATGTGCGTACAGGAAGAATAGTAGGGAGCCGAGGGACCCAGCCGTGTGGGTGCAGGGAGTACAGTAGGGGGCTGACGACACAGCCATGTGTGTACAGGGTGTACAGTAGGGGGCTGTGGGACACAGCCGTGTGTGTACAGGGAGTACAGTAGAGGGCTGAGGGACACAGACGTGTGTGTACAGGGAATAGAGTAGGGGACTGAGGGCACAGCCTTGTGAGTACGGGAGTACAGTAGGGGGCTGAGAGACACTGTCGTGGATCTACAGGGAGTACAGTAGAGGCCTGAGGCTCACAGTCGTGTGTGTACAGGCAGTACAGTAGAGGGCTGAGGGACATAGATGTGTGTGTACAGGGAATAGAGTAGGGGGCTGACGGCACAGGTCAGAGGGAGTACAGTAGGAGGCTGAGTAACACAGCCGTGTGTGTACTGGGAGTACAGTAGGGGGCTGAGGGACACTGCTACGTGTGTACAGTGAGTACAGGGAATACAGTAGGGTCCTGAGGGACATTGCCATGTTTTTACTGCTAGTACAGTAGGTGTCTGAGGACACGTCTGTGTATGTACCGGGAGTGTAGTGGGGGCTGAGGACACAGCCGTGGGTGTACAGTGAACACAGTAGGGGGCTGAGGACACTGCCGTGTGTCTACAGGGAGTACAGTAGGGGGCTGAGGACACAGCCGTGTGTATACAGGGAGTGTAGTAGGGGGCTGGGGACACAGCCGTGAGTGTACAGGGAACACAGTAGGAGGCTGAGGACACTGCCGTGTATCTACAGGGAGTACAGTAGGGGGCTGAGAGACGCAGTCACGTGTGTACATGGAATACAGTAGGGGGCTGAGGGACAGAGCCGTGTGTGTACAGGGAGTACAGTAGGGGGCTGAGGGACACAGCCGTGTGTGTACAGGGAGTACAGTAGGGGGCTGAGGACACAGCCGTGTGTGTACAGGGAGTACAGTAGAGGACTGAGGGACAAAGCAGTGGGTCTACAGGGAGTACAGTAGGGGGCTGATGGACACTGTTTTGTGTATACAGGGAGTACAGTAGGGGGCTGATGGACACTGTTTTGTGTATACAGGGAGTACAGTCGGGGGCTGAGGACACAGCAGTGTGTGTACAGGGAGTACAGTAGGTGGCAGAGTGACACTACCGTGTGTGTACAGGGAGCACAGTAGGGGACTGACGACACAGCCGTGTGTGTACTGAAGTGCAGTAGGGGCCTGAGTGTACAGCTGTGTGTGTGCAGGGAGTACAATAGGGGGCAGAGGACACAGCCGTGCACATATAGGGAGTACAGTAGGGGGCTGAGGGACACAGCCGTGTGTGTACATGGTGTACAGTAGGGGCTGAGGACACAGCCAAATGTATACAGGGTGTACAGTAGGGGGCTTAGGGACACAGCAGTGTCTGTACAGGGAGTGCAGTAGGTGGCTGAGGGACACTGCTGTGTGTGTACAGGGAGTACAGTAGGAGGCAGAGGCCACAGCCGTCGGTGTACAGGGAGTACAGTAGGGGGATGAGGGCACAGTCGTGTGTGTACAGTGAGTACAGTAGGGGTCTGAGGACAGAGCTGTGTGTGTACAGGGATAATAGTAGGGGGCCGAGGGACACAGCCCTGTGTGTACAGGCAGTACAGTAGGGGGCTGAGGGCCACAGACGTGTGCGTACAGGGAATAGAGTGGGGGCTGAGGGCACAGCCGGGTCTGTACAGGCAGGACAGTAGGGGGCTGAGGGATACAGACGTGGGTCTGCAGGGAGTACAGTAGGGGGCTGAGGAACACAGCTGTGTGTGTACTGCTGGTACAGTAGGGGTCTGATGACACGGCCGTGTGTGTACAGGGAGTACAGTATGGGGCTGAGGACACAGCCGTGTGTGTACAGGGAGTGTAATAGGGTGCTGAGGACATAGATGTTTATGTATAGGGAGTGTAATAGGGGGCTGAGGACACAGCCATGGGTGTACAGGAAACATAGAAGGGGGCTGAGGACACTGGCGTGTGTCTACAGGGAGTACAGTAGGGGGCTGAGAGTCACTGCCGTGGATTCGACAGGGAGTACAGTAGGGGCCTGAGGGACACAGTCGTGTGTGTACAGGGAATAGAGTAGGGGGCTGAGGGCACAACCTTGTGTGTACAGGGAGTACAGTAGGGGGCTGAGGGACACAGCCGTGTGTTTACAGGGAGTATAGTAGTGGGCTGATAGACACAGCCGTGTGTGTACAGGGAGTACAGTAGGGGGCTGAGGGACACAGCCATGTTTCTAGAGGGCGTACAGTAGGGGGCTGATAGACACAACCGTGTGTGTACATGGAGAACAGTAGGGAGCTGAGGGACATAGCCATGTGTGTAAAGGGATTACAGTATGGAGCTGAGGACACAGCCATGTGTGTACAAGGAGTACAGTAGGGGGCTGAGGGACACAGCCGTGTGTCTACAGGGAGTACAGTAGGGGTCTGAGGGACACTGCCGTGTATGTACGGGGAGTATAATGTGGGGCTGAGGGACACAGTCGTTAGTGTACAGGGAGTGCACTAGGCGGCTGAGGGACACTGCCGTGTGTGTACTGCTAGTACAGTAGCGGTCTGAGGACATGGCCGTGTGTCTACAGGGAGTGTTGTAGGGGGCAGAGGACACAGCCGTGTGTGTACAGGGAGTGTAGTACGGGGCTGAGGACACTGCCGTGTGTACGGGGAGTACAGAAAGCGGCTGAGGGACATAGCTGTGTGTGTACAGGGAGAACAGTAGGGGGCTGAGAGACGCAGCCGTGTGTGTACAGGGAGTGTAGTCGGGGGCTGAGGACACTGCCGTGTGTGTACAGGGAGTACAGTATTGGGCTGAGGGACATAGCTGTGTATGTACAGGGAATTCAGTAGTGGGCTGAGGACACAGCTGTGTGTGTCCAGAGGGTACAATAGCGGGCTGAGGGCAGAGCCGTGTGTGTACAGGGAATACAGTAGGGGGCTGAGGGACATAGACATGTGTGTAAAGGGAGTACAGTATGGGGCTGAGGACTCAGATGTGTGTGTACAGGGAGTACAATAGGGGGCTGAGGGACACAGCCATGTGTGTACAGGAAATACAGGAGTGGGGTGAGGGACACTGCCGTGTGTGTACAGGGACTACAGTAGGAGGCTGAGGGTCACAGTCGTGTGTGTACAGGCAGTAGAGTAGAGGGATGAGGGACACAGCCATGTGTATACAGGGAGTACAGTAGGGGGCTGAGGGACACTGCCGCGTGTGTACAATGAGTAGAGTAGGGGGCTGAGGACACAGCCACGTGTGTACAGTGAGTACATTAAGGGGGTGAGGAGACAGTCGTGTGCATACAGGGAGTGCGGTAGGGGTCCAAGGGACACAGCCGTGTGTGTACAGGGAGTACAGTAGGGTCTGAGGACACAGCCATGTCTATACAGGGTGTACAGTAGGGGGCTGAGGGACACAGCTGTGTGTGTACAGGGAGTACAGTAGGTGTTTGAGGGACACTGCTGTGTGTGTAAAGGGAGTACAGTAGGAGGCAGAGGGAACAGCCATGTGTGTACAGTGAGTAGAGTAGGGGGCTGAGGACAGAGTTGTGTGTGTACAGCATGAATAGTAGGGGGCCGAGGGACACAGCCGTGTGGGTACAGGGAGTACAGTAGGGGCTGAGGACACTGCCATGTGTGTACAGGGTATACAGTAGGGGGCTGTGGGACACAGCCGTGTGTGTACAGGGAGCACAGTAGGGGGCTGAGAGACACTGCCGTGGGTCTGCAGGGAGTACAGTAGAGGCCTGAGTGACACAGCTGTGTGTGTACAGGGAATACAGTAGGGGACTGACGACACAGCCGTGTGTGTACAGAAGTGCACTAGGGGCCTGAGGGTACAGCTGTGTGTGTACAGGGAGTACAATAGGGGGCTGAGGTCACAGCCGTGTGCATATTGGGAGTACAGTAGGGGGCTGAGGGACACAGCCGTGTTTGTACAGGGAGTACAGTAGGGGCTGAGGACACAGCCAAATGTATACAGGGTGTACAGTAGCGGGCTTAGGGACACAGCCGTGTCTGTACAGGGAGTCCAGTTGGTGGCTGAGCGACACTGCTGTGTGTGTGCAGAGAGTACAGTAGGAGGCAGAGGGCACAGCCGTCGGTGTACAGGGAGTACAGTAGGGGGATGAGGGCACAGCCGTGTGTGTACAGTGAGTACAGTAGGGGTCTGAGGACAGAGCTGTGTGTGTACAGGGAGAATAGTAGGTGGCCGAGGGATACAGCCGTGTGTGTACAGGCAGTACAGTAGGGGGCTGAGGGTCACAACCACGTGTGTACAATGAGTAGAGTAGCGGGCTGAGGACACAGCCATGTGTGTACAGTGAGTACAGTAAGGGGCTGAGGACACAGCCATGTGCATACAGGGAGTGCAGTAGGGGGCCAAGGGACACAGCCGTGTGTGTACAGGGAGTACAGTAGGGGCTGAGGACACAGCCATGTGTATATAGGGTGTACAGTAGGGGGCTGAGGGACACAGCTGTGTGTGTAGAGGGAGTACAGTAGGAGGCAGAGGGAAAGCTATGTGTTTACAGTGAGTAGTGTAGGGGGCTGAGGACAGAGCTGTGTGCGTACACCATGAATAGTAGGGGCCCGAGGGACCCAGCCGTGTGTGCACAGGCAGTACAGTAGGGGGCTAAGGGACAGATACGTGGGTCTGCAGGGAGTACAGTAGGGGGCTGAGGGACACTGCCACGTGTGTACAATGAGTAGAGTAGCGGGCTGAGGACACAGCCATGTGTGTACAGTGAGTACAGTAAGGGGCTGAGGACACAGCCATGTGCATACAGGGAGTGCAGTAGGGGGCCAAGGGACACAGCCGTGTGTGTACAGGGAGTACAGTAGGGGCTGAGGACACAGCCATGTGTATATAGGGTGTACAGTAGGGGGCTGAGGGACACAGCTGTGTGTGTAGAGGGAGTACAGTAGGAGGCAGAGGGAAAGCTATGTGTTTACAGTGAGTAGTGTAGGGGGCTGAGGACAGAGCTGTGTGCGTACACCATGAATAGTAGGGGGCCGAGGGACCCAGCCGTGTGTGCACAGGCAGTACAGTAGGGGGCTAAGGGACAGATACGTGGGTCTGCAGGGAGTACAGTAGGGGGCTGAGGGACACTGCCACGTGTGTACAATGAGTAGAGTAGCGGGCTGAGGACACAGCCATGTGTGTACAGTGAGTACAGTAAGGGGCTGAGGACACAGCCATGTGCATACAGGGAGTGCAGTAGGGGTCCAAGGGACACAGCCGTGTGGGTACAGGGAGTACAGTAGGGGCTGAGGACACTGCCATGTGTGTACAGGGTGTACAGTAGGGGGCTGTGGAACACAGCCGTGTGTGTACAGGGAGCACAGTAGGGGGCTGAGAGACACTGCCGTGGGTCTACAGGGAGTACAATAGGGTGCTGAGGGACATAGCCGTATGTGTACAGGATGTACAGGAGGGGGCTGAGGGACACAGCCGTGTGTCTACAGGGAGTACAGTAGGGGCTGAGAACACTGCCATGTGTGTACAGGGTGTACAATAGGGGGCTGTGGGACACAGCCGTCTGTGTACAGGCAGTACAGTAGGGGGCTGAGGGACACTGCCGCGTGTGTACTGCTAGTACAGTATGGGTCTGAGGACACAGCCGTGTGTCTACAGGGAGTGCAGTAGGTGTTGAGGGACACTGCCGTGTGTACACCGCTTGTACAGTAGGGGTCTGAGGACACGGCCGTGTGTCTACATGATGTACAGTAGGGGTCTGAGGGACACTGCCGTGTGTGTACGTGGCGTAAAGTGTGGGGCTGAGGGACACAGTCGTTAGTGTACAGGGAGTATAGTAGGGGGCTGAGGGACACAGCCGTGAGTTTGCAGGGCGTACAGTACAGGGCTAAGGGACACTGCCGTGTGTGTATTGCTAGTACAGTAGGGGTCTGAGGACACGGCCGTGTGTCTACAGGGAGTGTTGTAGGGGGCTGAGGACACAGCCGTGTGTGTACAGGGAGTGTAGTACGGGGCTGAGGACACTGCCGTGTGTACGGGGAGTACAGAAAGCGGCTGAGGGACATAGCCATTTGTGCACAGGGAGAACAGTAGGGGGCTGAGAGACGCAGCCGTGTGTGTACAGGGAGTGTAGTCGGTGGCTGAGGACACGGCCGTGTGTGTACAGAGGGTACAATAGCGGGCTGAGGGCACAGCCGTGTGTGTACAGGGAGTACAGTAGGGGGCTGAGGGACATAGCCATGTATGTAAAGGGAGTACAGTAGGGGGCTGAGGACACAGCTGTGTGTGTACAGGGAGTACAGGAGTGGGCTGAGCGACACAGCTGTCTGTGTACAGGAAGTACAGGAGTGGGCTGAGGGACACTGCCATGTGTGTACAGGGACTACAGTAGGAGGCTGAGGGATACAGTCGTGTGTGTACAGGCAGTACAGTAGAGGGCTGAGGGACACAGCCATGTGTATACAGGGAGTACAGTAGGGGGCTGAGGGACACTGCCGCGTGTGCACAATGAGTAGAGTAGGGAGCTGAGGACACAGCCATGTGTGTACAGTGAGTACAGTAAGGGGGTGAGGAGACAGTCGTGTGCATACAGGGAGTGCAGTATTGGGCCAAGGGACACCGCCGTGTGTGTACAGGGAATACAGTAGGAGGCTGAGGGATACAGTCGTGTGTGTACAGGCAGTACAGTAGAGGGCTGAGGAACACAGCCATGTGCGTACAGGGAGTACAGTAGGTGGCTGAGGGACACTGCCGCGTGTGTACAATGAGTAGAGTAGGGGGCTGAGGACACAGCCACGTGTGTACAGTGAGTACAGTAAGGGGTTGAGGACACAGCCGTGTGCATACAGGAAGTGCAGTAGTGGGCCAAGGGACACAGCCGTGTGTGTACAGGGAATACAGTAGGGACTGAGGACACAGCCATGTGCATACAGAGTGTACAGTAGGGGGCTGAAGGACACAGCTGTGTGTGTACAGGGAGTACAGTAGGTGGCTGAGGGACACAGCTGTGTGTGTAGAGGGAGTACAGTAGGAGGCAGAGGGAACAGCCGTGTGTGTACAGTGAGTAGAGTAGGGGGCTGAGGACAAAGCCTTGTGCGTACAGCGTGAATAGTAGGGAGCCGAGGGACCCAGCCGTGTGGGTACAGGGAGTACAGTTGGGGCTGACGACACAGCCATGTGCGTACAGGGTGTACAGTAGGGGGCTGTGGGACACAGCCGTGTGTGTACAGGGAGCACAGTAGGGGGCTGAGAGGCACTGCTGTGGATCTACAGGGAGTACAGTAGGGGCCTGAGGGACACAGCCGTGTGTGTACAGGAAGTACAGTAGGGGGCTGAGGACGCAGCTGTGTGTGTACAGAGGGTACAATAGCGGGCTGAGGGCACAGCAGTGTGTGTACAGGGAGTACAATAGGGGGCTGAGGGACGCAGCCATGTGTGTACAGGAAGTAAAGGAGTGGGCTGAGGGACACTGCCGTGTGTGTACAGGGAGTACAGTAGGAGGCTGAGGGATACAGTCGTGTGTGTACAGGCAGTACAGTAGAGGGCTGAGGAACACAGCCATGTGCGTACAGGGAGTACAGTAGGTGGCTGAGGGACACTGCCGCGTGTGTACAATGAGTAGAGTAGGGGGCTGAGGACACAGCCACGTGTGTACAGTGAGTACAGTAAGGGGTTGAGGACACAGCCGTGTGCATACAGGAAGTGCAGTAGTGGGCCAAGGGACACAGCCGTGTGTGTACAGGGAGTACAGTAGGGGCTGAGGACACAGCCATGTGTATACAGGGTGTACAGTAGGGGGCTGAGGGACACAGCCATGTGTGTACAGGGAGTACAGTAGGTGGCTGAGGGACACAGCTGTGTGTGTAGAGGGAGTACAATAGAAGGCAGAAGGAACAGCCGTGTGTGTACAGTGAGTAGTGTAGGGGGCTGAGGACAGAGCTGTGTGCGTACAGCATGAATAGTAGGGGCCAGAGGGACCCAACCCTGTGGGTACAGGGAGTACAGTAGGGGCTGAGGACACAGCCATGTGTGTACAGGGTGTACAGTAGGGGGCTGTTGGACACAGCCGTGTGTGTACAGGGTGTACAGTAGGGGCCTGAGTGACACAGTCGTGAGTGTACAGGCAGTAAGGTAGAGGGCTGAGGGACACAGACGTTTGTGTACAGAGAATAGAGTAGGGGGATGAGTGCACAGTCTTGTGTGTACAGGGAGTAGAGAACGCGGCTGAGGGACACACCCATGGGTCTGCAGGGAGTACAGTAGGGGGCTGAGGGACACAGCCGTGTGTGTACAGTGAGTAGAGTAGGGGGCTGAGGACAGAGCTGTGTGCGTACAGCATGAATAGTAGGGGGTCAAGGGACCCAGCCGTGTTGGGACAGGGAATACAGTAGGGGGCTGAGGACACAGCTGTGTGTGTACAGAGGGTACAATAGCGGGCTGAGGGCACAGCCGTGTGTGTACAGGGAGTACAGTAGGGGGCTGAGGGACATAGCCATGTGTGTAAAGGGAGTACAGTATGGGGCTGAGGACACAGATGTGTGTGTACAGGGATTACAATAGGGGGCTGAGGGACACAGCCATGTGTGTACAGGAAGTACAGGAATGGGCTGAGGGACACTGCCGTGTGTGTACAGGGAGTACAGTAGGACGCTGAGGGACACAGTCGTGTGTGTACAGGCAGTAGAGTAGAGGGCTGAGGGACACAGCTATGTGTATACAGGGAGTACAGTAGGGAGCTGAGGGACACTGCCTCGTATGTACAATGAGTAGAGTAGGGGGCTGAGGACACAGCCATGTGTGTACAGTGAGTACAGTAACGGGGTGAGGAGACAGTCGTGTGCATACAGGGAGTGCAGTAGGGGGCCAAGGGACACAGCCGTGTGTGTACAGGGAGTACAGTAGGGTCTGAGGACACAGCCAAGTGTTTACAGAGTGTACAGTAGGGGGCTGAGGGAAACAGCTGTGTGTTTACAGGGATTACAGAAGGTTGGTTGAGGGACACAGCAGTGTGTGTAGAGGGAGTACAGTAGGAGGCAGAGGGAACAGCCGTGTGTGTACAGTGAGTATAGTAGGGGGCTTAGGACAGAGATGTGTGCGTACAGCATGAATAATAGGGGGCTGAGGGACCCAGCCGTGTGTGTACAGGGAGTACAGTAGGGGCTGAGGACACTGCCATGTGTGTACAGGGTGTACAGTAGGGGGCTTTCAGACACTGCCGTGGGTCTACATGGAGTACAGTAGGGGCCTGAGTGACACAGTCGTGTGTGTACAGGCAGTACAGTAGAGGGCTGAGGGACACAGACGTGTGTGTGCAGAGAATAGGGTAGGGGCATGAGTGCACAGTCTTGTCTGTACAGGGAGTACAGTAGGGGGCTGAGGGACACTGCCGTGTGTGTACTGCTGGTACAGTAGGTGTCTGAGTACACGACCTTGTGTACACAGCGAGTACAGTAGGGGGCTGCGGACACATCCGTGTGTGTACAGGGTGTGTTCTGGGGCTGAGGACACAGCCGTGGATGTACAGGTAACACAATAGGGGCTGAGGACACTGCCGTGTGTCTGCAGGGAGCACAGTAGGGGGCTGAGGAACATAGCCGTGTGTGTGCAGGGAGTACATTAGGGGGCTGAGAGACGGAGCCGCGTGTGTACAGGAAATACTGTAGAGGGCTGAGGGCCAGAGCCATGTGTGTACGGGGAGTACAGTAGGAGGCTGAGTACACAGCTGTGTGTGTACAGGGAGTACAATAGGGGGCTTAGGACACAGCCGTGTGTGTACAGGGAGTAGAGTAGGGGGCTGAGGGACATAGCCATCTGTGTAAAGGGATTAGAGGATGGGGCTGAGGACACAGCCATGTGTGTACAGGGTATACAGTAGGGGGCTGTGGGACACAGCCGTGTGTAGAGGGAGTACAGAAAGCGGCTGAGGGACATAGCCGTGTGTGTACAGGGAGTGTAGTCGGCGGCTGAGGACACTGCCGTGTGTGTACAGGGAGTACAGTATTGGGCTGAGGGACATAGCTGTCTATGTACAGGGAGTACAGTAGGGGGCTGATGACACAGCTGTGTGTGTACAGAGGGTACAATAGCGGGCTGAGGGCACAGCCATGTGTGTACAGGGACTACAGTAGAGGGCTGAGGTACATAGCCATGTGTGTTAAGGAAGTACAGTATGGGGCTGAGGACACAGATGTGTGTGTACAGGGAGTACAATAGGGCCTGAGGGATGCAGCCATGTGTGTACAGGAAGTACAAGAGTGGGCTGAGGGACAGTGCCGTGTGTGTACTGGTGGGACAGTAGGAGGCTGAAGGACACAGTCGTGTGTGTACAGGCAGTACAGTAGAGGGCTGAGGGACACAGACATGTGTATACAGGGAGTACAGTAGGTGGCTGAGGGACACTGCCTCGTGTGTACAATGAGAAGAGTAGGGGGCTGAGGACAGAGCTGTGTGCGTACAGCATGAATAGTAGGGGGTTGAGGGACCCAGCCGCGTGGGTACAGGGAGTACAGTAGTGGCTGAGGACACAGCCATGTGTGTACAGGGTGTACAGTAGGGGGCTGTGGGAAACGCCGTGTGTGTACAGGGAGCACAGTAGGGGGCTGAGAGACACCGCCGTGGGTCTACAGGGAGTACAGTAGTGGCCTGAGTGACACAGTCGTGTGTGTACAGGCAGTACCGTAGAGGGCTGAGGGACACAGACGTGTGTATACAGAGAATAGAGTAGGGGGATGAGTGCACAGTCTTGTGTGTACAGGGAGTACAGTAGGGGGCTGAGGGACACTGCCATGTGTGCACTGCGAGTACAGTAGGTGTCTGAGTACACGACCGTGTGTATTCAGGGAGTACAGTAGGGGTCTGAGGACACAGCCGTGTGTATACAGGGAGTGTTGTGGTGCTGAGGACACAGCTGTGGATGTACGGTTAACACAATAGGGGCTGAGGGCGCTGCTGTGTGTCTACAGGGAGTAGAGTAGGGGGCTGAGGAACATAACCGTGTGTGTACAGGGAGTACAGTAGGGGGCTGAGGACACAGCCGTGTGTGTACAGGGAGTAGAGTAGTGGTCTGAGGGACATAGCCATGTGTGTAAAGGGATTAGAGTATGGGGCTGAGAACACAGCCATGTGTGTACAGGGAGTACAATAGGGGGCAGTGGGACACAGCCGTATGTGTACAGCATGAACAGGAGGGTGCTGAGGGACACAGCCGTGTGTGTGCAGGGTGCATAGTATGGCGCTAAGGGACACAGTTGTTAGTGTACAGGGATTATAGTAGGCTTTTGAGGGACACAGACGTTTGTCTGCAAGGAGTACAGTAGGAGGCTGATGGAGACTGCCGTGTGTGTACTGCTAGTACAGTAGGGGTCTGAGAGCACAGCTGGTGTGTGTACAGGTAGTGTAGTAGGGGGCTGAGGACATTGCCGTGTGTGTACAGGGAGTACAGTAAGGGGCTGAGGGACATAGCCGTATGTGTACAGGGAGAACATTAGGGGGCTGAGAGACGAAGCCATGTGTGTACAGGGAGTACAGTAGGAGGCTGAGGGACACAGCCGTGTGTTTACAAGGAGTACAGTAGGGGGCTGAGGGACACTGCTGCGTGTGTACAGAGAGTATTGTAGGGGGCTGTGGACACAGCCATGTGTGTACAGTGAGTACAGTAAAGGGCTGAGGACACAGCCATGTGCATACAGGGAGTACAGTAGGGGGCCAAGGGACACAACCGTGTGTGTACAGGGGGTACAGTAAAGGGCTGAGGACACAGCCATGTGTATACAGAGTGTACAGTAGGGGCCTGAGGGACACAGCTGTCTGTGTACAGGGAGTACAGTAGGTGGCTGAGGGACACTGCTGAGTGTGTACAGGGAGTACAGCAGGAGGCTGAGGGACACAGCTGTGTGTGTAGAGGGAGTACAGTAGGAGGCAGATGGAACAGGCGTCGGTGTACAGGGAGTACAGTAGGGGGCTGTGGACACAGCCATATGTGTACAGTGAGTACAGCAGGGGGCTGAGGACAGAGCTGTGTGTGTACAGGAAGAATAGTAGGGGGCCGAGGGACAAAGCCGTATGTGTACAGACAGTACAGTAGGGGGCTGAGGGCCACATACGTGTATGTACAGGGAATGGAGTTGGGGCTGAGGGCACAGCCGTGTGTGTATAAGGAGTACAGTAGGGGGCTGAGGGACAGAGCCGTGTGTGTACAAGGAGTACAGTAGGGGGCTGAGGACACAGCCGTGTGTGTACAGGGAGTACAGTAGGGGGCTGAGGACACAGCCGTGTGTGTCCAGGGAGTACAGCAGGAGGCTGAGGGACACAGCTGTGTGTATACAGGGAGTACAATAGAAGGCTGAGGGCTCAGCCATCGCTGTACAGGGAGTACAGTCGGAGGTTGAGGACACAGCCGTTTATGTACAGGGAATACAGTAGGGGGCTGAGCACACTGCCGTGTGTGTACAGGGAGTACAGTAGGGGGCTGAGGACACAGCCATGTGTGTATAGGGATTACAATAAGATGTTGTGGACACAGCTGTGTATGTACAGGGAATACAGTAGGGGGCTGAGCACACTACCGTGTGTGTCCAGGGAGAACAGTAGGGGTCTGAGGACACAGCCGTGTGTGTACAGGGAGTACTATAGAGGACTGAGGACACAACTGTGTGTGCACAGGGAGTACAGTAGGAGGCCGAGGGACACAGCTGAGTTAGTACAGGGAGTACATTAGGGGCTGAGGACACAGCATGTGTGTGCAGGGTGTGCAGTAGGTGGCTGAGGGACATTGCCGTGTGTGTACAAGGAGTACAGTAGGGGGCTGAGCACACAGCCGTTTGTGTACTGCTAGTACAGTAGGTGTCTGAGGACACGAGCGTGTGTATACAGGGAGAACAGTAGGGGGCTGAGGACACAGCCGTGTGTGTACAGTGAGTACAGTAAAGGTTCTGAGGACACAGACGTGTGCATACAGGGAGTACAGTAGGGGGCTGAGGGGCACAGCCGTGTGTATACAGGGAGTACAATAGGGGGCTTAGGGACACAGCCGTGTGTGTACAGGAAGTACAGGAGTGGGCTGAGGGACACAGCCATGTGCGCACAGGGAGCAAAGTAGGGGGTTGAGGGACACAGGCGTGTGTGTACAGAGATACAGTAGGGGGCTGAGGGACACAGTCCTGGGTCTACAGGGAGTACAGTAGGAGGCTGAGGGACACAGCGGTGTGTGTACAGGGAGTACAGTGGGGGCTGAGGGACACTGATGTGTGTGTACAGGGAGTGCAGCAGGAGGCTGAGGGACACAGCTGTGTGTGTAGAGGGAGTACAGTAGGAGGCAGATGGAACAGGCGTCGGTGTACAGGGAGTACAGTAGGGGGCTGTGGACACAGCCATATGTGCAGGGAATACAGTAGGGGGCTGAGGACACAGCCATGTGTGTATAGGGATTACAATAGGATGTTGTGGACACAGCTGTGTATGTACAGGGAATACAGTAGGGGCTGTGGACACAGCTGTGTGTGTACGGGGAGTACAATAGGGGGCTAAGGGCACAGCCGTGTGTGTACCGGGAGAACAGTAGGGGGCTGAGGGACATAGCCATGTGTGTACACGGTGTACAGTATGGGGTGGAGGACACAGCTGCGTGTGTGCAGGGAGTCCAATAGCGGCTGAGGGAAACAGCCGTGTGTGTACATGAAGTACAGGAGGGGGCAGAGGGACACAGCCATGTGTGTACAGGGAGTACAGTAGGGGCTGAGCACCATGCCGTGTGTGTACAGGGAGTACAGTATGGGGCTGAGGACACAGGCGTGTGTGTACAGGGAGTACTATAGAGGACTGAGGACACAGCTGTGTGTGAACAGGGAGTACAGTAGGAGGCCGAAGGACACAGCTGAGTTAGTACAGGGAGTACATTAGGGGCTGAGGACACAGCATGTGTGTGCAGGGTGTGCAGTAGGTGGCTGAGGGACACTGCCGTGTGTGTACAGGGAGTACAGTAGAAGGCTGAGCACACAGCCGTTTGTGTACAGTGAGTACAGTAAGGATTCAGAGGACACAGACCTGTGTGTACAGTAAGAATATTAGGGGGCCGAGGGACCTGGCCGTGTGGGTACAGGGACTACAGTACGGGCTGAGGACACAACCATGTGTGTACAGCATGTACTGTAGGGGGCTGAGGGACACAGCCGTGTGTGTACTGCTAGTACAGTAGGGGTCTGAGGACACGGCCGTATGTGTACAGGGGGTACATTAGGGGGCTGTGGGACACAGCCGTGTGTGTACAGGGAGTACAGTAGGGGACTGAGATACACTGCCGTGGATCTACAGGGAGTAAAGTTGGGGGCTGAGGGACACAGTCGTGTGTGTACAGGCAGTACAGTAGAGGGCTGAAGGACACAGTCGTTAGTGTACAGGGAGTACAGTCGGGGGCTGAGGGACACTGCTGCGTGTGTACAGGGAGTATTGTAGGGGGCTGTGGACACAGCCATGTGCGTACAGTGAGTACAATAAAGGGCTGAGGACACAGCCATGTGCATACAGGGAGTACAGTAGGGGGCCAAGGGAGACAGCCGTTTGTGTACAGGGAGTATAGTAGGGGCTGAGGACACAGCCGTGTGTATACAGAGTGTACAGTAGGGGGCAGAGGGACACAGCTGTCTGTGTACAGGGAGTACAGTAGGTAGTGAGGGACACTGCTGTGTGTGTACAGGGAATACAGCAGGAGGCTGAGGGACACAGCTGTGTGTGTAGAGGGAGTACAGTAGGAGGCAGATGGAACAGGCGTCGGTGTACAGGGAGTACAGTAGGGGGCTGTGGACACAGCCATATGTGTACAGTGAGTACAGCAGGGGGCTGAGGACAGAGCTGTGTGTGTACAGGAAGAATAGTAGGGGGCCGAGGGACAAAGCCGTATGTGTACAGAAAGTACAGTAGGGGGCTGAGGGCCACATACGTGTATGTACAGGGAATGGAGTTGGGGCTGAGGGCACAGCCGTGTGTGTATAAGGAGTACAGTAGGGGGCTGAGGGACAGAGCCGTGTGTGTGCAAGGAGTACAGTAGGGGGCTGAGGACACAGCCGTGTGTGTACAGGGAGTACAGTAGGGGGCTGAGGACACAGCCGTGTGTATACAGGGAACACAGTAGGGGGCTGAGGACACTGCCATATGTCTATAGGGAGTACAGTAGGAGGCTGAGGAACATAACCATTTGCGTACTGTAAGTACATTAGTACATTATGGGGGCTGAGGACTCAGCCGTGTGTGTACAGTGAGTAGAGTAGGGGACTGAGGACAGAGCTGTGTGCGTACAGGAAGAATAGTATGGGGCCGAGGGACCCAGCCGTGTGGGTACAGGGAGTACAGTAGGGGCTGAGGACACAGCCATGTGTGTACAGGGAGCACAGTAGGGGGCTGAGAGACACTGCCGTGGGTCTACAGGGAGTACAGTAGGGGCCTGAGTGACACAGTCGTGTGTGTACAGGCAGTACAGTAGAGGGCTGAAGGACACAGTCGTTAGTGTACAGGGAGTACCGTCGGGGGCTGAGGGACACTGCCGCATGTGTACAGGGAGTATTGTAGGGGGCTGTGGACACAGCCATGTGCGTACAGTGAGTACAATAAAGGGCTGAGGACACAGCCATGTGCATACAGGGAGTACAGTAGGGGGCCAAGGGAGACAGCCGTTTGTGTACAGGGACTATAGTAGGGGCTGAGGACACAGCCGTGTGTATACAGAGTGTACAGTAGGGGGCAGAGGGACACAGCTGTCTGTGTACAGGGAGTACAGTAGGTAGTGAGGGACACTGCTGTGTGTGTACAGGGAATACAGCAGGAGGCTGAAGGACACTGCTGTGTGTGTAGAGGGAGTACAGTAGGAGGCAGAGGGAACTGGCGTCGGTGTACAGGGAGTACAGTAAGGGGCTGTGGACACAGCCATATGTGTACAGTGAGTACAGTTGGGGGCTGAGGACAGAGCTGTGTGTGTTCAGGGAGAATAGTAGGGGGCCGAGGGACACAGCCGTGTGTGTACAGACAGTACAGTAGGGGGCTGAGGGCCACATACGTGTATGTACAGGGAATAGAGTGGGGGCTGAGGGCACAGCCGTGTGTGTACAAGGAGTATAGTAGGTGGCTGAGGGACACAGCCGTGGGTCTGCAGGGAGTACAGTAGGGGGCTGAGGGATACAGCCGTGTGTGTACTGCTAGTACAGTAGGGGTCTGCGGACACGTCCGTGCGTTTACAGGGAGTACAGTAGGGGGCTGAGGGCACAGCCGTGTGTGTACAGGGAGTGTAGTAGGGGGCTGAGGACACAGCCGTGGGTGTACAGGGAACACAGTAGGGGGCTGAGGGCACTGTCATGTGTCTACAGTGAGTAAAGTAGGGGGCTGAGGAACATAGCCATTTGTGTACAGCGACAACATTATGAGGACTGAGGACACAGCCGTGTGTGTGCAGTAAGAATATTAGGGGGCCGAGGGACCTAGCCGTGTGGGTACAGGGAGTACAGAAGGGGCTGAGGACATAGATGTGTGTGTACAGGGAATGTAGTGGGGCTAAGGACACAGCCGTGGTTGCGCAGGTAACACAGTAGGGGGTTGAGGACACTGCCGTGTGTCTACAGGGAGTACAGTAGGGCGTTGAGGAACATAGCTGTGTGTGTACAGGGAGTACAGTACGGGGCTGAGAGATGGAGCTGCATGTGTACAGGGACTACAGTAGGGGGCTGAGGTACAGAGCCGTGTGTGTACAGGGAGTACAGTAGGGGTCAGAGGACACAGCTGTGTGTGTACAGGGAGTACATTAGGGGGCTGAGGACACAGCCATGTGTGTACAGTGAGTACAGTAGGGGGCTGAGTGACATAGCCATGTGTGTAAAGGGAGTACAGTATGTTGCTGAGGACAGAGCTGTGTGTGCACAGGGAATACAATAAGGGGCTGATGGACACAGCCGTATGTGTACAAGGAGTACAGTAGGGGGCTGAGGGTCACAGCCATGGGTCTGCAAGGACTACAGTAGGGGACTGAGGGACACGGCCGTGTGTGTACAGGAAGGACTGCAGGTGGCTGAGGAAACAGCCTTATGTGGACACGGAATACAGTAGGGGGCTGAGGACACAGCCGTGGGTGTACAGGAAGGCCATTAGGTGGCTGAGGAAACAGCCTTATGTGGACACGGAATACAATAGGGGGCTGAGGACACAGCCGTGTATGTGCAGGGAGCACAGTAGGGGGCTGAGGACACTGGCGCGTGTGTTCAGGGAGTTTAGTAGGGGGCAAGGACACTGCAATGTGTGTTCAGGGAATGTAGTAGGGGGCAAGGACACTGCTGTGTGTGTACAGGGAGTACAGTAAGGGGATAAGGACACAGCTGTGTGTGTACAGAGGGTACAATAGGGGGCTGAGGGCACAGCCGCGTGTGTACAGGGAGTACAGCAGGGGGCCGAGGGACATAGCCATGAGTGTAAAGGGAGTACAGAATGTGGCTGAGGACACAGCTGTGTGTGTACTGCTAGTACAGTAGGGGTCTGAGGACACGGCTGAATGTGTACAGGGGGTACAGTAGGGGGCTGTGGGACACAGCCGTGTGTGTACAGGGAGTAGAGTAGGGAGCTGAGGGACACAGCCGTGGGTCTACAGGAAGTACAGTAGGGGGCTGAGGGACATTGCTGTGTGTGTACAGGGAGTACAGCAGGAGACAGGGACACAGCTGTGTGTGTACTGGGAGTACAGTAGGAGGCAGAGGGAACAGCCGTCGGTGTACAATAGGAGGCTGAGGGGCACTGCTGTGTGTGTACAGGGAGTACAGCAGGAGGCTGAGGAACATAGCCGTGTGTGTACAGGGAATACAGTAGGGGGCTGAGGGACAGAGCCGTGTGTGTACAGGGAGTACAGTAGGGGGCTGAGGACACGGCCGTGTGTGCACAGAGAGTACAGTAGGGGGCTGAGGATGCACCTGTGTGTGCGCAGGGAGTACAATAGGGGGCTGAGGGACACAGCCGTGTGTCTACAGGGAGTACAGTAGGAGGCTGAGAGACGCAGCCGTGGATCTAGAGGGAGTGCAGTAGGAGGCTGAGGGACACAGCCGTGTATATACAGGGAGTACAGTAGGGGGCTGAGGGACACTGCCACGTGTGTACATAGAGTACAGTATGGGGCTGAGGACACAGCCGTGTGTGTACAGTAAGAACAGTAGGGGGCCGAGGGACCCAGCCGTGTGTGTAGAGGGAGTACAGTAGGAGGCTGAGGGACACATCCGTGTTTTTACAGGAGTACAGTTGGGGACTGAGGGGCACAGCCATAAGTGTGCAGGGATTACAGTAGGGGTCTGAGGACACGGACGTGTGTGGACAGGGAACACAGTAGGGGGCTGAGGACACTGCCATGTGTGTACAGTCAGTAAAGTAGGGGACTGAGGGACACAGCCGTGTATGTATAGGGAGTATAGTATGGGGCTGAGCGACACAGCTGTGGGTCTGCAAGGAGTACAGTAGGGGGCTGAGGGACAGTGCTGTGTGTGTGCTGCTAGCACAGTAGGGTTCTGAGGACACGGCCGTGTGTGTACAGGGAGTACAGTAGGGGGCTGAGGACACAGCTGTGTGTGCACAGGGAGTGTAGTAGGGGGCTGAGGACATTGCCGTTTGTGTGCAGGGAGTACAGTAAGGGACTGAGGGACACAGCCATGTGTGTACAGGGAGTACAGTAGGGTGCTGAGGGATGCAGCCGTGTGTGTACAGGGAGTACAGTAGGGTGCTGACAGACACAGCCGTGGGTCTACAGGGAGTACAGTAGGACGCTGAGGGACACCACCGTGTGTATACAGGGAGTACAGTAGGGGGCTGAGGGACACTGCAATTTGTGTACTGTGAGTACAGTAGGGGGCTGACAGACACAGCCGTGGGTCTACAGGGAGTACAGTAGGACGCTGAGGGACACCACCGTGTGTATACAGGGAGTACAGTAGGGGGCTGAGGGACACTGCAATTTGTGTACTGTGAGTACAGTAGGGGGCTGCGGACAAAGCTGTGTGTGCACAGAGAGTATAGTATGGGGTTGAGGACACAGCCGTGTGCAGAAAGGGAGTACAGTAGGGGGCTGAGGACAGAGAAATGTGTGTATAGGGTGTACAATAGGAGGTTGGGGGACACAGCCGTGTGTGTACAGGGAGTACAGTAGGGGGCTGAGGGACATAGCCGCGTGTGTGCAGGGAGTACGGTAGGGGGCTAGGGACATGGCCATGTGCTTACAGAAAATACAGTAGGGGGATGAGGACACAGCCATGTGTGTGCAGGGAATTCAGTAGGTGGCTGTGGACACAGCCGTGTGTTTACAGGGAGTACAGTAGGGGGCTGAGGACACAGCTGTGTGTGTGTACAGGGATTACAATAGAGGGCTGAGGACACTGCCGTGTGTGTACAGGGAGTACAGTAAGGGGCTGAGGGACATAGCCGTGTGTGTACAGTAAGAACAGTAGGGGGCCGAGGGACCCAGCCGTGTGTGTACAGGGAGTACAGTAGGAGGCTGAGGGACACATCCGTGTTTTTACAGGAGTACAGTTGGGGACTGAGGGGCACAGCCATAAGTGTGCAGGGATTACAGTAGGGGTCTGAGGACACGGACGTGTGTGGACAGGGAACACAGCAGGAGACAGGGACACAGCTGTGTGTGTACTGGGAGTACAGTAGGAGGCAGAGGGAACAGCCGTCGGTGTACAATAGGAGGCTGAGGGGCACTGCTGTGTGTACAGGGAATACAGCAGGAGGCTGAGGAACATAGCCGTGTGTGTACAGGGAATACAGTAGGGGGCTGAGGGACAGAGCCGTGTGTGTACAGGGAGTATACAGTAGGGGGCTGAGGACACGGCCGTGTGTGTACAGAGAGTACAGTAGGGGGCTGAGAATGCACCTGTGTGTGCACAGGGAGTACAATAGGGGGCTGAGGGACACTGCTGTGTGTGTACAGGGAGTGCAGCAGGAGGCTGAGTGCACAGCCGTTGGTGTACAGGGAGTACAGTAGGAGGTTGAGGACACAGCCGTGCATGTACAGGGAATACAGTAGGGGGCTGAGGACACAGAAATGTGTGTATATGGAGTACAATAGGAGTTTGGGGACATAGCCGTGTGTGTACAGGGAGCACAGTAAGGGGCTGAGGGACATAGCTGTGTGTGCGCAGGGAGTACAATAGGGGGCTGAGGGACACAGCCGTGTGTCTACAGGGAGTACAGTAGGAGGCTGAGAGACGCAGCCGTGGATCTAGAAGGTGTGCAGTAGGACGCTGAGGGACACAGCCGTGTATATACAGGGAGTACAGTAGGGGGCTGAGGGACACTGCAATTTGTGTACTGTGAGTACAGTAGGGGGCTGCGGACAAAGCTGTGTGTGCACAGAGAGTATAGTATGGGGTTGAGGACACAGCCGTGTGCATAAAGGGAGTACAGTAGGGGGCTGAGGACAGAGAAATGTGTGTATAGGGAGTACAATAGGAGGTTGGGGGACACAGCTGTGTGTGTACAGGGAGTACAGTAGGGGGCTGAGGGACATAGCTGTGTGTGTACAGGGAGTACAGTAGGGGGCTGAGGGACATAGCCGCGTGTGTGCAGGGAGTACGGTAGGGGGCTAGGGACATGGCCATGTGCTTACAGAAAATACAGTAGGGGGATGAGGACACAGCCATGTGTGTGCAGGGAATTCAGTAGGTGGCTGTGGACACAGCCGTGGGTCTACAGGGAGTACAGTAGGGGGCTGAGGACACAGCTGTGTGTGTACAGGGATTACAATAGAGGGCTGAGGACACTGCCGTGTGTGTACAGGGAGTACAGTAAGGGGATGAGGGACATAGCTGCGTGTATACAGGGAGTACAGTAGGGGGCTGCGGTACACAGCCGTGTGTGTACAGGGAGTACAGTAGGGGGCTGAGGACACAGCTGTGTGTGTACAGAGAGTACAGTAGGGGCTGAGGACACAGCCATGTTTGTACAGGGTGTACAGTCGGGGGCTGAATGACACAGCCGTGTGTGTACAGGGAGTACAGTAGGAGGCTGAGAGACACTGCTGTGTGTGTACAGGGAGTGCAGCAGGAGGCTGAGTGCACAGCCGTTGGTG
This sequence comes from Hemiscyllium ocellatum, assembly GCF_020745735.1. Lineage (NCBI taxonomy): Eukaryota > Metazoa > Chordata > Chondrichthyes > Orectolobiformes > Hemiscylliidae > Hemiscyllium > Hemiscyllium ocellatum. The sequence goes on along the minus strand of NC_083420.1, from coordinate 75,495,524 downwards.
TACAGGGAGTACAGTAGGAGGTTGAGGACACAGCCGTGCATGTACAGGGAATACAGTAGGGGGCTGAGGACACAGAAATGTGTGTATAGGGAGTACAATAGGAGTTTGGGGACACAGCCGTGTGTGTACAGGGAGCACAGTAAGGGGCTGAGGGACATAGCTGTGTGTGTACAGGGAGTACAGTAGGGGGCTGAGGGACATAGCCGCGTGTGTGCAGGGAGTATGGTAGGGGGCTGAGGGACATGGCCATGTGCTTACAGAGAATACAGTAGGGGGCTGAGGACACAGCTGTGTGTGTACATGGAGTACAATAGGGGGCTGAGGACACTGCCGTGTGAGTACAGGGAGTACAGTAAGGGGCTGAGGGACATAGCTGTATGTGTACAGGGAGTACAGTAGGGGGCTGAGGGACATAGCCGTGTGTGTACAGGGAGTACAGTAGGGGGCTGAGGGCACAGCTGTATGTGTACAGGGAGTACAGTAGGGGCTGAGGACACAGCCATGTGTGTACAGGGTGTACAGTAGGGGGCTGGGTGACACAGCCGTGTGTGTACAGGGAGTACAGTAGGGTCTGAGGGACACAGCCACGTGTGCACATAGAGTACAGTATGGGTCTGAGGACACAGCCGTGTGCAGGGAGTACAGTCGGTGGCTGTGGACACAGACGTGTGTGTACAGGGAGTTGAGTTGGGGGCTGAAGGACACAGCCGTGTATGTACAGGGAGTACAGTAGGGGGCTGAGGGACACAGCCATTAGTGTACAGGGAGCATAGTAGGGGGCTGAGGGACACAGCCGTGGGTCTGCAGGGAGTACAATAGGGAGCTGAGGGACACTGTTGTGTGTATACAGAGATTACAGCAGGAGACAGGGACACAGCTGTGTGTGTACTGGGAGTACAGTAGGAGGCAGAGGGAACAGCCGTCGGTGTACAGGGAGTACAGTAGGGGGCTGAGGACACAGCCGTGTGTGTACAGGGAATAGAGTGGGGGCTGATGGCACAGCCGTGTGCGTACAAGGTGTGCTGTCGGGGGCTGAGGGACACAGCCATGTGAGTACAGGCAGTACAGTAGGCGGCTGAGGGACACAGCCGTGTGTGTGCTGCTGGTACGGTAGGGGTCTGAGGACACAGCCTTGTGTGGACATGGAACACAGTAGGGGCTGAGGAATCAGCCATGTGTGTACAGGGTGCACAGTAGGGGGCTGAGGAACACAGCCGTGTGTGTACAGAGAGCACAGTAGGTGGCTGAGGGACACTGTCGTGTGTGTACAGGGAGTACAGTAGGGGGCTGTGGGACACAGTCGCGTGTGTACAGGGAGTACAGTAGGGGGCTGAGAGACACTGCCGTGGCTCTACAGGGAGTACAGTAGAGGGCTGAGGAACATAGCCGTGTGTGTACAGGGAATACAGTCGGGGGCAGAGGAACATAGCCGTGTGTGTACAGGGAATACAGTAGGGGGCTGAGGGACACAGCCGTGTGTCTACAGGGAGTACAGTAGGAGGCTGAGAGACGCAGCCGTGGATCTAGAGGGAGTTCAGTATGGGACTGAGGGACACTGCCACGTGTGCACATAGAGTACAGTATGGGTCTGAGGACACTGCCGTGTGTGTACAGTAAGAACAGTAGGGGGCCGAGGGACCAAGCCGTGTGTGTACAGGGAGTACAGTAGGAGGCTGAGGGGCACATCCGTGTGTGTACAGGAGTACAGTTGGGGACTGAGGGGCACAGCCATAAGTGTGCAGGGATTACAGTAGGGGTCTGAGGACACGGCCGTGTGTGGACAGGGAACACAGTAGGGGGCTAAGGACACAGCCATGTGTGTACAGTGAGTACAGTAGGGGGCAGAGGGACATAGCCGTGTGTGTACAGGGAATACAGTAGGGGGCTGAGGGACACAGCCGTGTGTCTACATGGAGTACAGTAGGAGGCTGAGAGACGCAGCCGTGGATCTAGAGGGAGTACAATAGGGGGCTGAGGGACACAGCCGTGTGTCTACAGGGAGTACAGTAGGAGGCTGAGAGACGCAGCCGTGGATCTAGAGGGAGTACAGTAGGGGACTGAGGGACACTGCCACGTGTGCACATAGAGTACAGTATGGGTCTGAGGACACAGCCGTGCGTGTACAGTAAGAACAGTAGGGGGCCGAGGGACCAAGCCGTGTGTGTACAGGGAGTACAGTAGGAGGCTGAGGGGCACATCCGTGTGTGTACAGGAGTACAGTTGGGGACTGAGGGGCACAGCCATAAGTGTGCAGGGATTACAGTAGGGGTCTGAGGACACGGCCGTGTGTGGACAGGGAGTACAGTAGGGGGCTATGGACACAGCTGTGTGTGTACAGGGAGTACAATAGGGGGCTGAGGACACAGCCGTGTGGGTACAGGGAGTACAGTATGGGGCTGAGGGTCATAGCCATGTGTGTAAAGGAAGTACAGTATAGGGCTGAGGACACAGCTGTGTGTGTACAGGGAGTACAATAGGGGGCTGAGGGACACAGCCGTGTATGTGTAGGGCGTATAGTACGGGGCTGAGCGACACAGCTGTGGGTCTGCAAGGAGTACATTAGGGGGCTGAGGGACAGTGCTGTGTGTGTGCTGCTAGTACAGTAGGGGTCGGAGGACACGGCCGTGTGTGCACAGGGAGTACAGTAGAGGGCTGAGGACACAGCTGTGTGTGCACAGGGAGTATAGAAGGGGGCTGAGGACATTGCCGTGTGCGTGCAGGGAGTACAGAAAAGGACTGAGGGACACAGCCGTGTGTGTACAGGGAGTACAGTAAGGGGCTGAGGGATACAGCCGTGTGTGTACAGGGAGTACAGTAGGGGGCTGACAGACACAGCCGTGGGTCTACAGGGAGTACAGTAGGACGCTGAGGGACACCGCCGTGTGTATACAGGGAGTACAGTAGGGGGCTGAGGGACACTGCAATTTGTGTACTGTGAGTACAGTAGGGGGCTGAGGACAAAGCCGTGTGTGCACAGAGAGTATAGTATGGGGCTGAGGACACAGCCATGTGAATACAGGGAGTACAGTAGGGGGCTGAGACACAGCCGTGTGTGTACAGGGAGTACAATAGGAGGTGGGGTACACAGCCGTGTGTGTACAGGGAGTACAGTAAGGGGCTGAGGGACATAGCTGTGTGTGTACAGGGAGTACAGTAGGGGGCTGAGGGACATAGCCACGTGTGTGCAGGGAGTACGGTAGGGGGCTAGGGACATGGCCATGTGCTTACAGAAAATACGGTAGGGGGATGAGGACACAGCCATGTGTGTGCAGGGAGTTCAGTAGGTGTCTGTGGACACAGCCGTGTGTGTACAGAGAGTACAGTAGGGGGCCGAGGGACACAGCCATGTGTGTACAGGGAGTACAATAGGGGGCTGAGGACACTGCCGTGTGTGTACAGGGAGTACAGTAAGGGGCTGACAGACACAGCCGTGGGTCTACAGGGAGTACAGTAGGAGGTTGAGGACAGGGCCGTGCATGTACAGGGAATACAGTAGGGGGCTGAGGACACAGCCATGTGTGTATCGGGAGTACAAGAGGAGTTTGGGGACACAGCCGTGTGTATACAGGGAGTACAGTAAGGGGCTGAGGGACATAGCTGTGTGTGTACAGGGAGTACAGTAGGTGGCTGAGGGACATAGCCGCGTGTGTGCAGGGAGTATGGTAGGGGGCTAGGGACACGGCCATGTCCTTACAGAGAATACAGTAGGGGGCTGAGGACACAGCCATGTGTGTGCAGGGAGTTCAGTAGGTGGCTGTGGACACTGCCATGTGTGTACAGTGAGTACAGTAGGGGACTGAGGGACAGAGCCGTGTGTGTACAGGGAGTACAGTAGGGGGCTGTGGACACAGCTGTGTGTGTACAGGGAGTACAATAGGGGGCTGAGGACACAGCCGTGTGGGTACAGGGAGTACAGTAGGGGGCTGAGGGACATAGCCATGTGTGTAAAGGAAGTACAGTATAGGGCTGAGGACACATCCGTGTTTTTACAGGAGTACAGTTGGGGACTGAGGGGCACAGCCATAAGTGTGCAGGGATTACAGTAGGGGTCTGAGGACACGGACGTGTGTGGACAGGGAACACAGCAGGAGACAGGGACACAGCTGTGTGTGTACTGGGAGTACAGTAGGAGGCAGAGGGAACAGCCGTCGGTGTACAATAGGAGGCTGAGGGGCACTGCTGTGTGTACAGGGAATACAGCAGGAGGCTGAGGAACATAGCCGTGTGTGTACAGGGAATACAGTAGGGGGCTGAGGGACAGAGCCGTGTGTGTACAGGGAGTATACAGTAGGGGGCTGAGGACACGGCCGTGTGTGTACAGAGAGTACAGTAGGGGGCTGAGAATGCACCTGTGTGTGCACAGGGAGTACAATAGGGGGCTGAGGGACACTGCTGTGTGTGTACAGGGAGTGCAGCAGGAGGCTGAGTGCACAGCCGTTGGTGTACAGGGAGTACAGTAGGAGGTTGAGGACACAGCCGTGCATGTACAGGGAATACAGTAGGGGGCTGAGGACACAGAAATGTGTGTATATGGAGTACAATAGGAGTTTGGGGACATAGCCGTGTGTGTACAGGGAGCACAGTAAGGGGCTGAGGGACATAGCTGTGTGTGCGCAGGGAGTACAATAGGGGGCTGAGGGACACAGCCGTGTGTCTACAGGGAGTACAGTAGGAGGCTGAGAGACGCAGCCGTGGATCTAGAGGGTGTGCAGTAGGAGGCTGAGGGACACAGCCGTGTATATACAGGGAGTACAGTAGGGGGCTGAGGGACACTGCCACGTGTGTACATAGAGTACAGTATGGGGCTGAGGACACAGCCGTGTGTGTACAGTAAGAACAGTAGGGGGGGCGAGGGACCCAGCCGTGTGTGTAGAGGGAGTACATTAGGAGGCTGAGGGACACATCCGTGTTTTTACAGGAGTACAGTTGGGGACTGAGGGGCACAGCCATAAGTGTGCAGGGATTACAGTAGGGGTCTGAGGACACGGACGTGTGTGGACAGGGAACACAGTAGGGGGCTGAGGACACTGCCATGTGTGTACAGTCAGTAAAGTAGGGGACTGAGGGACACAGCCGTGTATGTATAGGGAGTATAGTATGGGGCTGAGCGACACAGCTGTGGGTCTGCAAGGAGTACAGTAGGGGGCTGAGGGTCAGTGCTGTGTGTGTGCTGCTAGTGCAGTAGGGGTCTGCGGACACGGCCGTGTGTGTACAGGGAGTACAGTAGGGGGCTGAGGACACAGCTGTGTGTGCACAGGGAGTGTAGTAGGGGGCTGAGGACATTGCCGTTTGTGTGCAGGGAGTACAGTAAGGGACTGAGGGACACAGCCATGTGTGTACAGGGAGTACAGTAGGGTGCTGAGGGATGCAGCCGTGTGTGTACAGGGAGTACAGTAGGGGGCTGACAGACACAGCCGTGGGTCTACAGGGAGTACAGTAGGACGCTGAGGGACACCACCGTGTGTATACAGGGAGTACAGTAGGGGGCTGAGGGACACTGCAATTTGTGTACTGTGAGTACAGTAGGGGGCTGCGGACAAAGCTGTGTGTGCACAGAGAGTATAGTATGGGGTTGAGGACACAGCCGTGTGCATAAAGGGAGTACAGTAGGGGGCTGAGGACAGAGAAATGTGTGTATAGGGAGTACAATAGGAGGTTGGGGGACACAGCTGTGTGTGTACAGGGAGTACAGTAGGGGGCTGAGGGACATAGCTGTGTGTGTACAGGGAGTACAGTAGGGGGCTGAGGGACATAGCCGCGTGTGTGCAGGGAGTACGGTAGGGGGCTAGGGACATGGCCATGTGCTTACAGAAAATACAGTAGGGGGATGAGGACACAGCCATGTGTGTGCAGGGAATTCAGTAGGTGGCTGTGGACACAGCCGTGGGTCTACAGGGAGTACAGTAGGGGGCTGAGGACACAGCTGTGTGTGTACAGGGATTACAATAGAGGTCTGAGGACACTGCCGTGTGTGTACAGGGAGTACAGTAAGGGGATGAGGGACATAGCTGCGTGTATACAGGGAGTACAGTAGGGGGCTGCGGTACACAGCCGTGTGTGTACAGGGAGTACAGTAGGGGGCTGAGGACACAGCTGTGTGTGTACAGAGAGTACAGTAGGAGGCTGAGAGACGCAGCCGTGGATCTAGAGGGAGTGCAGTAGGAGGCTGAGGGACACAGCCGTGTGTATACAGGGAGTACAGTAGGAGGCTGAGAGACGCAGCCGTGGATCTAGAGGGAGTACAATAGGGGGCTGAGGGACACAGCCGTGTGTCTACAGGGAGTACAGTAGGAGGCTGAGAGACGCAGCCGTGGATCTAGAGGGAGTACAGTAGGGGACTGAGGGACACTGCCACGTGTGCACATAGAGTACAGTATGGGTCTGAGGACACAGCCGTGCGTGTACAGTAAGAACAGTAGGGGGCCGAGGGACCAAGCCGTGTGTGTACAGGGAGTACAGTAGGAGGCTGAGGGGCACATCCGTGTGTGTACAGGAGTACAGTTGGGGACTGAGGGGCACAGCCATAAGTGTGCAGGGATTACAGTAGGGGTCTGAGGACACGGCCGTGTGTGGACAGGGAGTACAGTAGGGGGCTATGGACACAGCTGTGTGTGTACAGGGAGTACAATAGGGGGCTGAGGACACAGCCGTGTGGGTACAGGGAGTACAGTATGGGGCTGAGGGTCATAGCCATGTGTGTAAAGGAAGTACAGTATAGGGCTGAGGACACAGCTGTGTGTGTACAGGGAGTACAATAGGGGGCTGAGGGACACAGCCGTGTATGTGTAGGGCGTATAGTACGGGGCTGAGCGACACAGCTGTGGGTCTGCAAGGAGTACAGTAGGGGGCTGAGGGACAGTGCTGTGTGTGTGCTGCTAGTACAGTAGGGGTCGGAGGACACGGCCGTGTGTGCACAGGGAGTACAGTAGAGGGCTGAGGACACAGCTGTGTGTGCACAGGGAGTATAGAAGGGGGCTGAGGACATTGCCGTGTGCGTGCAGGGAGTACAGAAAAGGACTGAGGGACACAGCCGTGTGTGTACAGGGAGTACAGTAAGGGGCTGAGGGATACAGCCGTGTGTGTACAGGGAGTACAGTAGGGGGCTGACAGACACAGCCGTGGGTCTACAGGGAGTACAGTAGGACGCTGAGGGACACCGCCGTGTGTATACAGGGAGTACAGTAGGGGGCTGAGGGACACTGCAATTTGTGTACTGTGAGTACAGTAGGGGGCTGAGGACAAAGCCGTGTGTGCACAGAGAGTATAGTATGGGGCTGAGGACACAGCCATGTGAATACAGGGAGTACAGTAGGGGGCTGAGACACAGCCGTGTGTGTACAGGGAGTACAATAGGAGGTGGGGTACACAGCCGTGTGTGTACAGGGAGTACAGTAAGGGGCTGAGGGACATAGCTGTGTGTGTACAGGGAGTACAGTAGGGGGCTGAGGGACATAGCCACGTGTGTGCAGGGAGTACGGTAGGGGGCTAGGGACATGGCCATGTGCTTACAGAAAATACGGTAGGGGGATGAGGACACAGCCATGTGTGTGCAGGGAGTTCAGTAGGTGTCTGTGGACACAGCCGTGTGTGTACAGAGAGTACAGTAGGGGGCCGAGGGACACAGCCATGTGTGTACAGGGAGTACAATAGGGGGCTGAGGACACTGCCGTGTGTGTACAGGGAGTACAGTAAGGGGCTGACAGACACAGCCGTGGGTCTACAGGGAGTACAGTAGGAGGTTGAGGACAGGGCCGTGCATGTACAGGGAATACAGTAGGGGGCTGAGGACACAGCCATGTGTGTATCGGGAGTACAAGAGGAGTTTGGGGACACAGCCGTGTGTATACAGGGAGTACAGTAGGGGGCTGAGGGATACAGCCGTGTGTGTACAGGGAGTACAGTAGGGGGCTGACAGACACAGCCGTGGGTCTACAGGGAGTACAGTAGGACGCTGAGGGACACCGCCGTGTGTATACAGGGAGTACAGTAGGGGGCTGAGGGACACTGCAATTTGTGTACTGTGAGTACAGTAGGGGGCTGAGGACAAAGCCGTGTGTGCACAGAGAGTATAGTATGGGGCTGAGGACACAGCCATGTGAATACAGGGAGTACAGTAGGGGGCTGAGACACAGCCGTGTGTGTACAGGGAGTACAATAGGAGGTGGGGTACACAGCCGTGTGTGTACAGGGAGTACAGTAAGGGGCTGAGGGACATAGCTGTGTGTGTACAGGGAGTACAGTAGGGGGCTGAGGGACATAGCCACGTGTGTGCAGGGAGTACGGTAGGGGGCTAGGGACATGGCCATGTGCTTACAGAAAATACGGTAGGGGGATGAGGACACAGCCATGTGTGTGCAGGGAGTTCAGTAGGTGTCTGTGGACACAGCCGTGTGTGTACAGAGAGTACAGTAGGGGGCCGAGGGACACAGCCATGTGTGTACAGGGAGTACAATAGGGGGCTGAGGACACTGCCGTGTGTGTACAGGGAGTACAGTAAGGGGCTGACAGACACAGCCGTGGGTCTACAGGGAGTACAGTAGGAGGTTGAGGACAGGGCCGTGCATGTACAGGGAATACAGTAGGGGGCTGAGGACACAGCCATGTGTGTATCGGGAGTACAAGAGGAGTTTGGGGACACAGCCGTGTGTATACAGGGAGTACAGTAAGGGGCTGAGGGACATAGCTGTGTGTGTACAGGGAGTACAGTAGGTGGCTGAGGGACATAGCCGCGTGTGTGCAGGGAGTATGGTAGGGGGCTAGGGACACGGCCATGTCCTTACAGAGAATACAGTAGGGGGCTGAGGACACAGCCATGTGTGTGCAGGGAGTTCAGTAGGTGGCTGTGGACACTGCCATGTGTGTACAGTGAGTACAGTAGGGGACTGAGGGACAGAGCCGTGTGTGTACAGGGAGTACAGTAGGGGGCTGTGGACACAGCTGTGTGTGTACAGGGAGTACAATAGGGGGCTGAGGACACAGCCGTGTGGGTACAGGGAGTACAGTAGGGGGCTGAGGGACATAGCCATGTGTGTAAAGGAAGTACAGTATAGGGCTGAGGACACATCCGTGTTTTTACAGGAGTACAGTTGGGGACTGAGGGGCACAGCCATAAGTGTGCAGGGATTACAGTAGGGGTCTGAGGACACGGACGTGTGTGGACAGGGAACACAGCAGGAGACAGGGACACAGCTGTGTGTGTACTGGGAGTACAGTAGGAGGCAGAGGGAACAGCCGTCGGTGTACAATAGGAGGCTGAGGGGCACTGCTGTGTGTACAGGGAATACAGCAGGAGGCTGAGGAACATAGCCGTGTGTGTACAGGGAATACAGTAGGGGGCTGAGGGACAGAGCCGTGTGTGTACAGGGAGTATACAGTAGGGGGCTGAGGACACGGCCGTGTGTGTACAGAGAGTACAGTAGGGGGCTGAGAATGCACCTGTGTGTGCACAGGGAGTACAATAGGGGGCTGAGGGACACTGCTGTGTGTGTACAGGGAGTGCAGCAGGAGGCTGAGTGCACAGCCGTTGGTGTACAGGGAGTACAGTAGGAGGTTGAGGACACAGCCGTGCATGTACAGGGAATACAGTAGGGGGCTGAGGACACAGAAATGTGTGTATATGGAGTACAATAGGAGTTTGGGGACATAGCCGTGTGTGTACAGGGAGCACAGTAAGGGGCTGAGGGACATAGCTGTGTGTGCGCAGGGAGTACAATAGGGGGCTGAGGGACACAGCCGTGTGTCTACAGGGAGTACAGTAGGAGGCTGAGAGACGCAGCCGTGGATCTAGAGGGTGTGCAGTAGGAGGCTGAGGGACACAGCCGTGTATATACAGGGAGTACAGTAGGGGGCTGAGGGACACTGCCACGTGTGTACATAGAGTACAGTATGGGGCTGAGGACACAGCCGTGTGTGTACAGTAAGAACAGTAGGGGGCCGAGGGACCCAGCCGTGTGTGTAGAGGGAGTACATTAGGAGGCTGAGGGACACATCCGTGTTTTTACAGGAGTACAGTTGGGGACTGAGGGGCACAGCCATAAGTGTGCAGGGATTACAGTAAGGGTCTGAGGACACGGACGTGTGTGGACAGGGAACACAGTAGGGGGCTGAGGACACTGCCATGTGTGTACAGTCAGTAAAGTAGGGGACTGAGGGACACAGCCGTGTATGTATAGGGAGTATAGTATGGGGCTGAGCGACACAGCTGTGGGTCTGCAAGGAGTACAGTAGGGGGATGAGGGTCAGTGCTGTGTGTGTGCTGCTAGTGCAGTAGGGGTCAGCGGACACGGCCGTGTGTGTACAGGGAGTACAGTAGGGGGCTGAGGACACAGCTGTGTGTGCACAGGGAGTGTAGTAGGGGGCTGAGGACATTGCCGTTTGTGTGCAGGGAGTACAGTAAGGGACTGAGGGACACAGCCATGTGTGTACAGGGAGTACAGTAGGGTGCTGAGGGATGCAGCCGTGTGTGTACAGGGAGTACAGTAGGGGGCTGACAGACACAGCCGTGGGTCTACAGGGAGTACAGTAGGACGCTGAGGGACACCACCGTGTGTATACAGGGAGTACAGTAGGGGGCTGAGGGACACTGCAATTTGTGTACTGTGAGTACAGTAGGGGGCTGCGGACAAAGCTGTGTGTGCACAGAGAGTATAGTATGGGGTTGAGGACACAGCCGTGTGCATAAAGGGAGTACAGTAGGGGGCTGAGGACAGAGAAATGTGTGTATAGGGAGTACAATAGGAGGTTGGGGGACACAGCTGTGTGTGTACAGGGAGTACAGTAGGGGGCTGAGGGACATAGCTGTGTGTGTACAGGGAGTACAGTAGGGGGCTGAGGGACATAGCCGCGTGTGTGCAGGGAGTACGGTAGGGGGCTAGGGACATGGCCATGTGCTTACAGAAAATACAGTAGGGGGATGAGGACACAGCCATGTGTGTGCAGGGAATTCAGTAGGTGGCTGTGGACACAGCCGTGGGTCTACAGGGAGTACAGTAGGGGGCTGAGGACACAGCTGTGTGTGTACAGGGATTACAATAGAGGGCTGAGGACACTGCCGTGTGTGTACAGGGAGTACAGTAAGGGGATGAGGGACATAGCTGCGTGTATACAGGGAGTACAGTAGGGGGCTGCGGTACACAGCCGTGTGTGTACAGGGAGTACAGTAGGGGGCTGAGGACACAGCTGTGTGTGTACAGAGAGTACAGTAGGGGCTGAGGACACAGCCATGTTTGTACAGGGTGTACAGTCGGGGGCTGAATGACACAGCCGTGTGTGTACAGGGAGTACAGTAGGAGGCTGAGAGACACTGCTGTGTGTGTACAGGGAGTGCAGCAGGAGGCTGAGTGCACAGCCGTTGGTGTACAGGGAGTACAGTAGGAGGTTGAGGACACAGCCGTGCATGTACAGGGAATACAGTAGGGGGCTGAGGACACAGAAATGTGTGTATAGGGAGTACAATAGGAGTTTGGGGACACAGCCGTGTGTGTACAGGGAGCACAGTAAGGGGCTGAGGGACATAGCTGTGTGTGTACAGGGAGTACAGTAGGGGGCTGAGGGACATAGCCGCGTGTGTGCAGGGAGTATGGTAGGGGGCTGAGGGACATGGCCATGTGCTTACAGAGAATACAGTAGGGGGCTGAGGACACAGCCATGTGTGTGCAGGGAGTTCAGTAGGTGGCTGTGGACACTGCCATGTGTGTACAGGGAGTACAGTAGGGGGCTGAGGACACAGCTGTGTGTGTACATGGAGTACAATAGGGGGCTGAGGACACTGCCGTGTGAGTACAGGGAGTACAGTAAGGGGCTGAGGGACATAGCTGTATGTGTACAGGGAGTACAGTAGGGGGCTGAGGGACATAGCCGTGTGTGTACAGGGAGTACAGTAGGGGGCTGAGGGCACAGCTGTATGTGTACAGGGAGTACAGTAGGGGCTGAGGACACAGCCATGTGTGTACAGGGTGTACAGTAGGGGGCTGGGTGACACAGCCGTGTGTGTACAGGGAGTACAGTAGGGTCTGAGGGACACAGCCACGTGTGCACATAGAGTACAGTATGGGTCTGAGGACACAGCCGTGTGCAGGGAGTACAGTCGGTGGCTGTGGACACAGACGTGTGTGTACAGGGAGTTGAGTTGGGGGCTGAAGGACACAGCCGTGTATGTACAGGGAGTACAGTAGGGGGCTGAGGGACACAGCCATTAGTGTACAGGGAGCATAGTAGGGGGCTGAGGGACACAGCCGTGGGTCTGCAGGGAGTACAATAGGGAGCTGAGGGACACTGTTGTGTGTATACAGAGATTACAGCAGGAGACAGGGACACAGCTGTGTGTGTACTGGGAGTACAGTAGGAGGCAGAGGGAACAGCCGTCGGTGTACAGGGAGTACAGTAGGGGGCTGAGGACACAGCCGTGTGTGTACAGGGAATAGAGTGGGGGCTGATGGCACAGCCGTGTGCGTACAAGGTGTGCTGTCGGGGGCTGAGGGACACAGCCATGTGAGTACAGGCAGTACAGTAGGCGGCTGAGGGACACAGCCGTGTGTGTGCTGCTGGTACGGTAGGGGTCTGAGGACACAGCCTTGTGTGGACATGGAACACAGTAGGGGCTGAGGAATCAGCCATGTGTGTACAGGGTGCACAGTAGGGGGCTGAGGAACACAGCCGTGTGTGTACAGGGAGCACAGTAGGTGGCTGAGGGACACTGTCGTGTGTGTACAGGGAGTACAGTAGGGGGCTGTGGGACACAGTCGCGTGTGTACAGGGAGTACAGTAGGGGGCTGAGAGACACTGCCGTGGCTCTACAGGGAGTACAGTAGAGGGCTGAGGAACATAGCCGTGTGTGTACAGGGAATACAGTAGGGGGCAGAGGAACATAGCCGTGTGTGTACAGGGAATACAGTAGGGGGCTGAGGGACACAGCCGTGTGTCTACAGGGAGTACAGTAGAAGGCTGAGAGACGCAGCCGTGGATCTCGAGGGAGTGCAGTAGGAGGCTGAGGGACACAGCCGTGTGTATACAGGGAGTACAGTAGGGGGCAGAGGAACATAGCCGTGTGTGTACAGGGAGTACAATAGGGGGCTGAGGGACACAGCCGTGTGTCTACAGGGAGTACAGTAGGAGGCTGAGAGACGCAGCCGTGGATCTAGAGGGAGTACAGTATGGGACTGAGGGACACTGCCACGTGTGCACATAGAGTACAGTATGGGTCTGAGGACACTGCCGTGTGTGTACAGTAAGAACAGTAGGGGGCCGAGGGACCAAGCCGTGTGTGTACAGGGAGTACAGTAGGAGGCTGAGGGGCACATCCGTGTGTGTACAGGAGTACAGTTGGGGACTGAGGGGCACAGCCATAAGTGTGCAGGGATTACAGTAGGGGTCTGAGGACACGGCCGTGTGTGGACAGGGAACACAGTAGGGGGCTAAGGACACAGCCATGTGTGTACAGTGAGTACAGTAGGGGGCAGAGGGACATAGCCGTGTGTGTACAGGGAATACAGTAGGGGGCTGAGGGACACAGCCGTGTGTCTACATGGAGTACAGTAGGAGGCTGAGAGACGCAGCCGTGGATCTAGAGGGAGTGCAGTAGGAGGCTGAGGGACACAGCCGTGTGTATACAGGGAGTACAGTAGGAGGCTGAGAGACGCAGCCGTGGATCTAGAGGGAGTACAATAGGGGGCTGAGGGACACAGCCGTGTGTCTACAGGGAGTACAGTAGGAGGCTGAGAGACGCAGCCGTGGATCTAGAGGGAGTACAGTAGGGGACTGAGGGACACTGCCACGTGTGCACATAGAGTACAGTATGGGTCTGAGGACACAGCCGTGCGTGTACAGTAAGAACAGTAGGGGGCCGAGGGACCAAGCCGTGTGTGTACAGGGAGTACAGTAGGAGGCTGAGGGGCACATCCGTGTGTGTACAGGAGTACAGTTGGGGACTGAGGGGCACAGCCATAAGTGTGCAGGGATTACAGTAGGGGTCTGAGGACACGGCCGTGTGTGGACAGGGAGTACAGTAGGGGGCTATGGACACAGCTGTGTGTGTACAGGGAGTACAATAGGGGGCTGAGGATACAGCCGTGTGGGTACAGGGAGTACAGTAGGGGGCTGAGGGACATAGCCATGTGTGTAAAGGAAGTACAGTATAGGGCTGAGGACACAGCTGTGTGTGTACAGGGAGTACAATAGGGGGCTGAGGGACACAGCCGTGTATGTGTAGGGCGTATAGTACGGGGCTGAGCGACACAGCTGTGGGTCTGCAAGGAGTACAGTAGGGGGCTGAGGGACAGTGCTGTGTGTGTGCTGCTAGTACAGTAGGGGTCGGAGGACACGGCCGTGTGTGCACAGGGAGTACAGTAGAGGGCTGAGGACACAGCTGTGTGTGCACAGGGAGTATAGAAGGGGGCTGAGGACATTGCCGTGTGCGTGCAGGGAGTACAGAAAAGGACTGAGGGACACAGCCGTGTGTGTACAGGGAGTACAGTAAGGGGCTGAGGGATACAGCCGTGTGTGTACAGGGAGTACAGTAGGGGGCTGACAGACACAGCCGTGGGTCTACAGGGAGTACAGTAGGACGCTGAGGGACACCGCCGTGTGTATACAGGGAGTACAGTAGGGGGCTGAGGGACACTGCAATTTGTGTACTGTGAGTACAGTAGGGGGCTGAGGACAAAGCCGTGTGTGCACAGAGAGTATAGTATGGGGCTGAGGACACAGCCATGTGAATACAGGGAGTACAGTAGGGGGCTGAGACACAGCCGTGTGTGTACAGGGAGTACAATAGGAGGTGGGGTACACAGCCGTGTGTGTACAGGGAGTACAGTAAGGGGCTGAGGGACATAGCTGTGTGTGTACAGGGAGTACAGTAGGGGGCTGAGGGACATAGCCACGTGTGTGCAGGGAGTACGGTAGGGGGCTAGGGACATGGCCATGTGCTTACAGAAAATACGGTAGGGGGATGAGGACACAGCCATGTGTGTGCAGGGAGTTCAGTAGGTGTCTGTGGACACAGCCGTGTGTGTACAGAGAGTACAGTAGGGGGCCGAGGGACACAGCCATGTGTGTACAGGGAGTACAATAGGGGGCTGAGGACACTGCCGTGTGTGTACAGGGAGTACAGTAAGGGGCTGACAGACACAGCCGTGGGTCTACAGGGAGTACAGTAGGAGGTTGAGGACAGGGCCGTGCATGTACAGGGAATACAGTAGGGGGCTGAGGACACAGCCATGTGTGTATCGGGAGTACAAGAGGAGTTTGGGGACACAGCCGTGTGTATACAGGGAGTACAGTAAGGGGCTGAGGGACATAGCTGTGTGTGCACAGGGAGTACAGTAGGTGGCTGAGGGACATAGCCGCGTGTGTGCAGGGAGTATGGTAGGGGGCTAGGGACACGGCCATGTCCTTACAGAGAATACAGTAGGGGGCTGAGGACACAGCCATGTGTGTGCAGGGAGTTCAGTAGGTGGCTGTGGACACTGCCATGTGTGAACAGTGAGTACAGTAGGGGACTGAGGGACAGAGCCGTGTGTGTACAGGGAGTACAGTAGGGGGCTGTGGACACAGCTGTGTGTGTACAGGGAGTACAATAGGGGGCTGAGGACACAGCCGTGTGGGTACAGGGAGTACAGTAGGGGGCTGAGGGACATAGCCACGTGTGTGCAGGGAGTACGGTAGGGGGCTAGGGACATGGCCATGTGCTTACAGAAAATACGGTAGGGGGATGAGGACACAGCCATGTGTGTGCAGGGAGTTCAGTAGGTGTCTGTGGACACAGCCGTGTGTGTACAGAGAGTACAGTAGGGGGCCGAGGGACACAGCCATGTGTGTACAGGGAGTACAATAGGGGGCTGAGGACACTGCCGTGTGTGTACAGGGAGTACAGTAAGGGGCTGACAGACACAGCCGTGGGTCTACAGGGAGTACAGTAGGAGGTTGAGGACAGGGCCGTGCATGTACAGGGAATACAGTAGGGGGCTGAGGACACAGCCATGTGTGTATCGGGAGTACAAGAGGAGTTTGGGGACACAGCCGTGTGTATACAGGGAGTACAGTAAGGGGCTGAGGGACATAGCTGTGTGTGTACAGGGAGTACAGTAGGTGGCTGAGGGACATAGCCGCGTGTGTGCAGGGAGTATGGTAGGGGGCTAGGGACACGGCCATGTCCTTACAGAGAATACAGTAGGGGGCTGAGGACACAGCCATGTGTGTGCAGGGAGTTCAGTAGGTGGCTGTGGACACTGCCATGTGTGTACAGTGAGTACAGTAGGGGACTGAGGGACAGAGCCGTGTGTGTACAGGGAGTACAGTAGGGGGCTGTGGACACAGCTGTGTGTGTACAGGGAGTACAATAGGGGGCTGAGGACACAGCCGTGTGGGTACAGGGAGTACAGTAGGGGGCTGAGGGACATAGCCATGTGTGTAAAGGAAGTACAGTATAGGGCTGAGGACACAGCTGTGTGTGTACAGGGAGTACAATAGGGGGCTGAGGGACACAGCCGTGTATGTGTAGGGTGTATAGTACGGGGCTGAGCGACACAGCTGTGCGTCTGCAAGGAGTACAGTAGGGGGCTGAGGGACAGTGCTGTGTGTGTGCTGCTAGTACAGTAGGGGTCGGAGGACACGACCGTGTGTGCACAGGGAGTACAGTAGAGGGCTGAGGACACAGCTGTGTGTGCACAGGGAGTATAGAAGGGGGCTGAGGACATTGCCGTGTGCGTGCAGGGAGTACAGAAAAGGACTGAGGGACACAGCCGTGTGTGTACAGGGAGTACAGTAAGGGGCTGAGGGATACAGCCGTGTGTGTACAGGGAGTACAGTAGGGGGCTGACAGACACAGCCGTGGGTCTACAGGGAGTACAGTAGGACGCTGAGGGACACCGCCGTGTGTATACAGGGAGTACAGTAGGGGGCTGAGGGACACTGCAATTTGTGTACTGTGAGTACAGTAGGGGGCTGAGGACAAAGCCGTGTGTGCACAGAGAGTATAGTATGGGGCTGAGGACACAGCCATGTGAATGCAGGGAGTACAGTAGGGGGCTGAGACACAGCCGTGTGTGTACAGGGAGTACAATAGGCGGTGGGGTACACAGCCGTGTGTGTACAGGGAGTACAGTAAGGGGCTGAGGGACATAGCTGTGTGTGTACAGGGAGTACAGTAGGGGGCTGAGGGATATAGCCGCGTGTGTGCAGGGAGTACGGTAGGGGGCTAGGGACATGGCCATGTGCTTACAGAAAATACGGTAGGGGGATGAGGACACAGCCATGTGTGTGCAGGGAGTTCAGTAGGTGTCTGTGGACACAGCCGTGTGTGTACAGAGAGTACAGTAGGGGGCCGAGGGACACAGCCGTGTGTGTACAGGGAGTACAATAGGGGGCTGAGGACACTGCCGTGTGTGTACAGGGAGTACAATAGGGGGCTGAGGACACTGCCGTGTGTGTACAGGGAGTACAGTAAGGGGCTGAGGGACATAGCTGCGTGTATACAGGGAGTACAGTGGGGGGCTGAGTGACATAGCCGTGTGTGTGCAGGGAGTACAGTAGGGGGCTAGGGACATGGCCATGTGCTTACAGAAAATACAGTAGAGGGATGAGGACACAGCCATGTGTGTGCAGGAAGTTCAGTAGGTGGCTGTGGACACAGCCGTGTGTGTACAGGGAGTACAGTAGGCGGCTGAGGACACAGCTGTGTGTGTACAGGAAGTACAAAAGGGGCTGAGGACACTGTCGTGTGTGTACTGGGAGTACAGTAAGGGGCGGAGGGACATAGCCGTGTGTGTACAGGGAGTACAGTAGGAGGCTGAGTGACACTGCTGTGTGTGTACAGGGAGTTCAGCAAGAGGCTGAGTGCACAGCCGTTTGTGTACAGGGAGTACAGTAGGAGGTTGAGGACACAGCCGTGCATGTACAGGGAATACAGTAGGGGGCTGAGGACACAGCCATGTGTGTATCGGGAGTACAATAGGAGTTTGGGGACACAGCCGTGTGTATACAGGGAGTACAGTAAGGGGCTGAGGGACATAGCTGTGTGTGTACAGGGAGTACAGTAGGTGGCTGAGGGACATAGCCGCGTGTGTGCAGGGAGTATGGTAGGGGGCTAGGGACACGGCCATGTCCTTACAGAGAATACAGTAGGGGGCTGAGGACACAGCCATGTGTGTGCAGGGAGTTCAGTAGGTGGCTGTGGACACTGCCGTGTCTGCACAGGGAGTACAGTATGGGGCTGAGGACACAGCTGTGTGTGTACATGGAGTACAATAGGGGGCTGAGGACACTGCCGTGTGTGTACAGGGAGTACAGTAGGGGGCTGAGGGACATAACCGTGTGTGTACAGGGAGTACAGTAGGGGGCTGAGGGCACAGCTGTATGTGTACAGGGAGTACAGTAGGGGCTGAGGACACAGCCATGTGTGTACAGGGTGTACAGTAGGGGGCTGAGTGACACAGCAGTGTGTGTACAGGGAGTACAGTAGTGGGCTGAGGACACAGCTGTGTGTGTGTACAGCGAGTACAATAGGGGACTGAGGACACTGCCGTATGTGTACAGGGAGTACAGTAAGGGGCTGAGGGACATAGCCGCGTGTGTACAGGGAGTACAGTAGGGGGCTGAGGACACAGCTGTGTATGTACAGGGAGTACAATAGGGTCTGAGGGACACAGCTGTGTGTGTACAGGAACTACAGGAGGGGGCTGAGGGACACAGCCGTGTGTGTACAGGGAGTACAGTAGGGGGCTGAGGGACATAGCCGTGTGTGTACAGGGAGTACAGTAGGGGGCTGACGACACAGCTGTATGTGTACAGGGAGTGCAGTAGGGGCTGAGGACAATGCCATGTGTGTACAGTGCGTACAGTAGGGGGCTGAGTGACACAGCCGTTTGTGTACAGCGAGTACAGTAGGGGGCTGAGGACACAGCTGTGTGTGTGTATAGGGAGTACAATAGGGGGCTCAGGACACTGCCGTGTGTAAACAGGGAGTACAGTAAGGGGCTGAGGGGCACAGCTGTGTGTGTACAGGAAGTACAATAGGGTCTGAGGGACACAGCTGTGTGTGTACAGGAACTACAGGAGGGGGCTGAGGGACACAGCCGTGTGTGTACTTGGAGAACAGTGGGGGGCCGAGGGACACAGCTGTGTGAGTACAGGGAGTACATTAGGGGCTGAGGACGCAGCATGAGTGTACAGGGTGTGCAGTAGGTGGCTGAGGGACATAGCCGCGTGTGTGCAGGGAGTACGGTAGGGGGCTAGGGACATGGCCATGTGCTTACAGAAAATACAGTAGGTGGATGAGGACACAGCCATGTGTGTGCAGTGAGTTCAGTAGGTGGCTGTGGACACAGCCGTGTGTGTACAGGGAGTACAATAGGCGGCTGAGGACACTGCCGTGTGTGTACTGGGAGTACAGTAGGAGGCTGAGAGACACTGCTGTGTGTGTACAGGGAGTGCAGCAGGAGGCTGAGTGCACAGCCGTTGGTGTACAGGCAGTACAGTAGGTGGTTGAGGACACAGCCGTGCATGTACAGGGAATACAGTAGGGGGCTGAGGACACAGCCATGTGTGTATATGGAGTACAATAGGAGTTTGGGGACACAGCCGTGTGTGTACAGGGAGTTAAGTAAGGGGCTGAGGGACATAGCTGTGTGTGTACAGGGAGTACAGTAGTGGGCTGAGGACACAGCTGTGTGTGTGCAGGGAGTTCAGAAGGTGGCTGTGGACACTGACGTGTGTGCACAGGGAGTACAGTCGGGGGCTGAGGACACAGCTGTGTGTGTACAGGGAGTACGATAGGGGGCTGAGGACACTGCCGTGTGTGTACAGGGAGTACAGTAAGGGGCTGAGGGACATAGCTGTGTGTGTACAGGGAGTACTGTAGGGGGCTGAGGGACATAGCCGTGTGTGTACAGGGAGTACAGTAGGGGGCTGAGGGCACAGCTGTATGTGTACAGGCAGTACAGTAGGAGGTTGAGGACACAGCCGTGCATGTACAGGGTGTACAGTAGGGGGCTGAGTGACACAGCCGTGTGTGTACAGGGAGTACAGTAGGGGCTGAGGACACAGCCATGTGTGTACAGGGTGTACAGTAGGGGGCTGAGTGACACCGCCGTGTGTGTACAGGGAGTACAGTAGGGGGCTGAGGACACAGCTGTGTGTGTGTACAGCGAGTACAATAGGGGGCTGAGCACAATGCCGTGTGTGTACAGGGAATACTGTAAGGGGCTGAGGGACATAGCCGTGTGTGTACAGGGAGTACAGTAAGGGGCTGAGGTCACAGCTGTGTGTGTACAGGGAGTACAATAGGGTCTGAGGGACACAGCTGTGTGTGTACAGGAACTACAGGTGGGGGCTGAGGGACACAGCCGTGTGTGTACTGGGAGAACAGTGGGGAGCCGAGGGACACAGCTGTGTGAGTACAGGGAGTGCATTAGGGGCTGAGGACGCAGCATGAGTGTACAGGGTGTGCAGTAGGTGGCTGAGGGACACTGCCGTGTGTGTACGGGGAGTACAATAGGGGCTGTGGGGCACAGCCATGTGTGTACAGGAAGTACAGTAGGGGACTGAGGGACACAGACATAAGTGTGCAGTGAGTACAGTCGGTGGCTGTGGACACAGACGTGTGTGTACAGGGAGTTGAGTTGGGGGCTGAAGGACACAGCCGTGTATGTACAGGGAGTGCAGTAGGGGGCTGAGGGACACAGCCATTAGTGTACAGGGAGTATAGTAGGGGGCTGAGGGACACAGCCGTGGGTCTGCAGGGAGTACAATAGGGGGCTGATGACACGGTCGTGTGTGTACAGAGATTACAGCAGGGGGCTGAGGACACAGCCGTGTGTGTACAGGGAGTACAATAGGCGGCTGAGGACACTGCCGTGTGTGTACTGGGAGTACAGTAGGAGGCTGAGAGACACTGCTGTGTGTGTACAGGGAGTGCAGCAGGAGGCTGAGTGCACAGCCGTTGGTGTACAGGCAGTACAGTAGGTGGTTGAGGACACAGCCGTGCATGTACAGGGAATACAGTAGGGGGCTGAGGACACAGCCATGTGTGTATATGGAGTACAATAGGAGTTTGGGGACACAGCCGTGTGTGTACAGGGAGTTAAGTAAGGGGCTGAGGGACATAGCTGTGTGTGTACAGGGAGTACAGTAGTGGGCTGAGGACACAGCTGTGTGTGTGCAGGGAGTTCAGAAGGTGGCTGTGGACACTGACGTGTGTGCACAGGGAGTACAGTCGGGGGCTGAGGACACAGCTGTGTGTGTACAGGGAGTACGATAGGGGGCTGAGGACACTGCCGTGTGTGTACAGGGAGTACAGTAAGGGGCTGAGGGACATAGCTGTGTGTGTACAGGGAGTACTGTAGGGGGCTGAGGGACATAGCCGTGTGTGTACAGGGAGTACAGTAGGGGGCTGAGGGCACAGCTGTATGTGTACAGGCAGTACAGTAGGAGGTTGAGGACACAGCCGTGCATGTACAGGGTGTACAGTAGGGGGCTGAGTGACACAGCCGTGTGTGTACAGGGAGTACAGTAGGGGCTGAGGACACAGCCATGTGTGTACAGGGTGTACAGTAGGGGGCTGAGTGACACCGCCGTGTGTGTACAGGGAGTACAGTAGGGGGCTGAGGACACAGCTGTGTGTGTGTACAGCGAGTACAATAGGGGGCTGAGCACAATGCCGTGTGTGTACAGGGAATACTGTAAGGGGCTGAGGGACATAGCCGTGTGTGTACAGGGAGTACAGTAAGGGGCTGAGGTCACAGCTGTGTGTGTACAGGGAGTACAATAGGGTCTGAGGGACACAGCTGTGTGTGTACAGGAACTACAGGTGGGGGCTGAGGGACACAGCCGTGTGTGTACTGGGAGAACAGTGGGGAGCCGAGGGACACAGCTGTGTGAGTACAGGGAGTGCATTAGGGGCTGAGGACGCAGCATGAGTGTACAGGGTGTGCAGTAGGTGGCTGAGGGACACTGCCGTGTGTGTACGGGGAGTACAATAGGGGCTGTGGGGCACAGCCATGTGTGTACAGGAAGTACAGTAGGGGACTGAGGGACACAGACATAAGTGTGCAGTGAGTACAGTCGGTGGCTGTGGACACAGACGTGTGTGTACAGGGAGTTGAGTTGGGGGCTGAAGGACACAGCCGTGTATGTACAGGGAGTGCAGTAGGGGGCTGAGGGACACAGCCATTAGTGTACAGGGAGTATAGTAGGGGGCTGAGGGACACAGCCGTGGGTCTGCAGGGAGTACAATAGGGGGCTGATGACACGGTCGTGTGTGTACAGAGATTACAGCAGGGGGCTGAGGACACAGCCGTGTGTGTACAGGGAGTACATTAGGGGCTGAGTACACAGCATGTATGTACAGGGTGTGCAGTAGGTGGCTGAGGGACACAGCCATGTGTGGGCGGGGAGTACTATAGGGGCTGAGGGGCATAGTACAGTAAGTAAGGGGGATGCAATAGGGTCATGCACATACGTGCGTGTACAGAAGTACAGTTGATGTCTGAGGGGCACAGCCATAAGTGTGCAGGGATTACAGTAGGGGTCTGAGGACACGGCCGTGTGTGGACAGGGAACACAGTAGGGGGCTGAGGACACTGCCATGTGTCTACAGGGAGTACAACAGGGGGCTGAGGAACATAGCCATTTGTGTACTGCGAGTACATTAATGGGGCTGAGGACACAGCCGTGTGTGTACAGTGAGTAGAGTAGGGGGCTGAGGGACAGAGCCGTGTGTGTACAGGGAGTATGGTAGGGGGCTAGGGACACGGCCATGTGCTTACAGATAATACAGTAGGTGGCTATGGACACTGCCGTGTATGTACAGGGAGTACAGTAGGGGGCTGAGGACACAGCTATGTGTGTACAGGGAGTACAGTAGCGGGCTGAGGGACATAGACGTGTGTGTACAGGGAGTACAGTAGGGGGCTGAGGGACATAGACGTGTGTGTACAAGGAGTACAACAGGAGGCTGAGGACACAGCCGTTGGTGTACAGGGAGTACAGTAGGAGGTTGAGGACACAGCCGTACATGTACAGGAGTACAGTAGGGGGCTGAGGACACAGCTGTATGTGTACAGGGAGTACAGTAGGGGCTGAGGACACAGCCATGTGTGTACAGGGTGTACAGTAGGGGGGCTGATTGACACAGCCGTGTGTGTACAGGGAGTACAGTAGGGGGCTGAGGACTGCCGTGTGTGTACAGGGAGTACAGTAAGGGGCTGAGGGACATAGCTGTGTGTGTACAGGGTGTACAGTAAGGGGCTGAGGACACAGCTGTGTGTGTCAAGGGAGTACAATAGGGGGCTGAGGACACTGCCATGTGTGTACACGGAGTACAGTAAGGGGCTGAGGGACATAGCTGTGAGTGTACAGGGAGTACAGCAGGAGGCTGAGTGCACAGCCGTTGGTGTACAGGGAGTACAGTAGGAGGTTGAGGACACAGCCGTGCATGTACAGGGAATACAGTAGGGGGCTGAGGACACAGCCATGTGTGTATATGGAGTACAATAGGAGTTTGGGGACACAGCCGTTTGTGTACAGGGAGTACAGTAGTGGGCTGAGGGACATAGCCGTGTGTGTACAGGGAGTACAGTAGGGGGCTGACGACACAGCTGTATGTGTACAGGGAGTACAGTAGGGGCTGAGGACAAAGCCATGTGTGTACAGTGTGTACAGTAGGGGGCTGAGTGACACAGCCGTTTGTGTACAGCGAGTGCAGTAGGGGGCTGAGGACACAGCTGTGTGTGTACAGGGAGTACAATAGGGTCTGAGGGACACAGCTGTGTGTGTACAGGAACTACAGGTGGGGTCTGAGGGACACAGCCGTGTGTGTACTGGGAGAACAGTGGGGAGCCGAGGGACACAGCTGTGTGAGTACAGGGAGTACATTAGGGGCTGAGGACGCAGCATGAGTGTACAGGGTGTGCAGTAGGTGGCTGAGGGACACTGCCGTGTGTGTACGGGGAGTACAATAGGGGCTGTGGGGCACAGCCATGTGTGTACAGGAAGTACAGTAGGGGACTGAGGGACACAGACATAAGTGTGCAGTGAGTACAGTCGGTGGCTGTGGACACAGACGTGTGTGTACAGGGAGTTGAGTTGGGGGCTGAAGGACACAGCCGTGTATGTACAGGGAGTGCAGTAGGGGGCTGAGGGACACAGCCATTAGTGTACAGGGAGTATAGTAGGGGGCTGAGGGACACAGCCGTGGGTCTGCAGGGAGTAGAATAGGGGGCTGAGGACACGGTCGTGTGTGTACAGAGATTACAGCAGGGGGCTGAGGACACAGCCGTGTGTGTACAGGGAGTACATTAGGGGCTGAGTACACAGCATGTATGTACAGGGTGTGCAGTAGGTGGCTGAGGGACACAGCCATGTGTGGGCGGGGAGTACTATAGGGGCTGAGGGGCATAGTACAGTAAGTAAGGGGGATGCAATAGGGTCATGCACATACGTGCGTGTACAGGAGTACAGTTGATGTCTGAGGGGCACAGCCATAAGTGTGCAGGGATTACAGTAGGGGTCTGAGGACACGGCCGTGTGTGGACAGGGAACACAGTAGGGGGCTGAGGACACTGCCATGTGTCTACAGGGAGTACAACAGGGGGCTGAGGAACATAGCCATTTGTGTACTGCGAGTACATTAATGGGGCTGAGGACACAGCCGTGTGTGTACAGTGAGTAGAGTAGGGGGCTGAGGGACAGAGCCGTGTGTGTACAGGGAGTATGGTAGGGGGCTAGGGACACGGCCATGTGCTTACAGATAATACAGTAGGTGGCTATGGACACTGCCGTGTATGTACAGGGAGTACAGTAGGGGGCTGAGGACACAGCTATGTGTGTACAGGGAGTACAGTAGCGGGCTGTGGGACATAGACGTGTGTGTACAGGGAGTACAGTAGGGGGCTGAGGGACATAGACGTGTGTGTACAAGGAGTACAACAGGAGGCTGAGGACACAGCCGTTGGTGTACAGGGAGTACAGTAGGAGGTTGAGGACACAGCCGTACATGTACAGGGAGTACAGTAGGGGGCTGAGGACACAGCTGTATGTGTACAGGGAGTACAGTAGGGGCTGAGGACACAGCCATGTGTGTACAGGGTGTACAGTAGGGGGCTGATTGACACAGCCGTGTGTGTACAGGGAGTACAGTAGGGGGCTGAGGACTGCCGTGTGTGTACAGGGAGTACAGTAAGGGGCTGAGGGACATAGCTGTGTGTGTACAGGGTGTACAGTAAGGGGCTGAGGACACAGCTGTGTGTGTCAAGGGAGTACAATAGGGGGCTGAGGGCACTGCCATGTGTGTACACGGAGTACAGTAAGGGGCTGAGGGACATAGCTGTGTGTGTACAGGGAGTACAGCAGGAGGCTGAGTGCACAGCCGTTGGTGTACAGGGAGTACAGTAGGAGGTTGAGGACACAGCCGTGCATGTACAGGGAATACAGTAGGGGGCTGAGGACACAGCCATGTGTGTATATGGAGTACAATAGGAGTTTGGGGACACAGCCGTTTGTGTACAGGGAGTACAGTAGTGGGCTGAGGGACATAGCCGTGTGTGTACAGGGAGTACAGTAGGGGGCTGACGACACAGCTGTATGTGTACAGGGAGTACAGTAGGGGCTGAGGACAAAGCCATGTGTGTACAGTGTGTACAGTAGGGGGCTGAGTGACACAGCCGTTTGTGTACAGCGAGTACAGTACGGGGCTGAGGACACAGCTGTGTGTGTGTACAGGGAGTACAATAGGGTCTGAGGGACACAGCTGTGTGTGTACAGGAACTACAGGAGGGGGCTGAGGGATACAGCCGTGTGTGTGCTGGGAGAACAGTGGGGGGCCGAGGGACACAGCTGTGTGAGTACAGGGAGTACATTAGGGGCTGAGGACGCAGCATGAGTGTACAGGGTGTGCAGTAGGTGGCTGAGGGACATAGCCGCGTGTGTGCAGGGAGTACGGTAGGGGGCTAGGGACATGGCCATGTGCTTACAGAAAATACAGTAGGTGGATGAGGACACAGCCATGTGTGTGCAGGGAGTTCAGTAGGTGGCTGTGGACACAGCCGTGTGTGTACAGAGAGTACAGTAGGGGGCTGAGGACACTGCCGTGTGAGTACAGGGAGTACAATAGGGGGCTGAGGACACCGCCGTCTGTGCACAGGGAGTACAGTAAGGGGCTGAGGGAAATAGCTGCGTGTATACAGGGAGTACAGTAGGGGTCTGAGTGACATAGCCGCGTGTGTGCAGGGAGTACGGTAGGGGGCTAGGGACATGGCCATGTGCTTACAGAGAATACAGTAGAGGGATGAGGACACAGCCATGTGTGTGCAGTGAGTTCAGTAGGTGGCTGTGGACACAGCCGTGTGTGTACAGGGAGTACAATAGGCGGCTGAGGACACAGCTGTGTGTGTACAGGAAGTACAATAGGGGGCTGAGGACACTGCCGTGTGTGTACTGGGAGTACAGTAGGAGGCTGAGAGACACTGCTGTGTGTGTACAGGGAGTGCAGCAGGAGGCTGAGTGCACAGCCGTTGGTGTACAGGCAGTACAGTAGGAGGTTGAGGACACAGCCGTGCATGTACAGGGAATACAGTAGGGGGCTGAGGACACAGCCATGTGTGTATATGGAGTACAATAGGAGTTTGGGGACACAGCCGTGTGTGTACAGGGAGTAAAGTAAGGGGCTGAGGAACATAGCTGTGTGTGTACAGGGAGTACAGTAGTGGGCTGAGGACACAGCTGTGTGTGTGCAGGGAGTTCAGAAGGTGGCTGTGGACACTGACGTGTGTGCACAGGCAGTACAGTAGGGGGCTGAGGACACAGCTGTGTGTGTACAGGGAGTACAATAGGGGGCTGAGGACACTGCCATGTGTGTACAGGGAGTACAGTAAGGGGCTGAGGGACATAGCTGTGTGTGTACAGGGAGTACAGTAGGGGGCTGAGGGGCATAGCCGTGTGTGTACAGGGAGTACAGTAGGGGGCTGAAGGCACAGCTGTATGTGTACAGGGAGTATAGTAGGGGCTGAGGACACAGCCATGTGTGTACAGGGTGTACAGTAGGGGGCTGAGTGACACAGCCGTGTGTGTACAGGGAGTACAGTAGGGGGCTGAGGGCACAGCTGTATGTGTACAGGGAGTACAGTAGGGGCTGAGGACACAGCCATGTTTGTACAGGGTGTACAGTAGGGGGCTGAGTGACACAGCCGTGTTTGTACAGAGAGTACAGTAGGGGTCTGAGGACACAGCTGTGTGTGTGTACAGCGAGTACAACAGGGGGCTGAGCACAATGCCGTGTGTTTACAGGGAATACTGTAAGGGGCTGAGGGACATAGCCGTGTGTGTACAGGGAGTACAGTAGGGGGCTGAGGTCACAGCTGTGTGTGTACAGGGAGTACAATAGGGTCTGAGGGACACAGCTGTGTGTGTACAGGAACTACAGGAGGGGGCTGAGGGACACAGCCGTGTGTGTACTGGGAGAACAGTGGGGAGCCGAGGGACACAGCTGTGTGAGTACAGGGAGTACATTAGGGGCTGAGGACGCAGCATGAGTGTACAGGGTGTGCAGTAGGTGTCTGAGGGACACTGCCGTGTGTGTACGGGGAGTACAATAGGGGCTGTGGGGCACAGCCATGTGTGTACAGGAAGTACAGTAGGGGACTGAGGGACACAGACATAAGTGTGCAGTGAGTACAGTCGGTGGCTGTGGACACAGACGTGTGTGTACAGGGAGTTGAGTTGGGGGCTGAAGGACACAGCCGTGTATGTACAGGGAGTGCAGTAGGGGGCTGAGGGACACAGCCATTAGTGTACAGGGAGTATAGTAGGGGGCTGAGGGACACAGCCGTGGGTCTGCAGGGAGTAGAATAGGGGGCTGAGGACACGGTCGTGTGTGTACAGAGATTACAGCAGGGGGCTGAGGACACAGCCGTGTGTGTACAGGGAGTACATTAGGGGCTGAGTACACAGCATGTATGTACAGGGTGTGCAGTAGGTGGCTGAGGGACACAGCCATGTGTGGGCGGGGAGTACTATAGGGGCTGAGGGGCATAGTACAGTAAGTAAGGGGGATGCAATAGGGTCATGCACATGCGTGTGTGTGCAGGAGTACAGTTGGTGTCTGAGGGGCACAGCCATAAGTGTGCAGGGATTACAGTAGGGGTCTGAGGACACGGCCGTGTGTGGACAGGGAACACAGTAGGTGGTTGAGGACACTGCCATGTGTCTACAGGGAGTACAACAGGGGGCTGAGGAACATAGCCATTTGTGTACTGCGAGTACATTAATGGGGCTGAGGACACAGCCGTGTGTGTACAGTGAGTAGAGTATGGGGCTGAGGGACAGAGCCGTGTGTGTACAGGGAGTATGGTAGGGGGCTAGGGACATGGCATGTGCTTACAGATAATACAGTAGGTGGCTATGGACACTGCCGTGTATGTACAGGGAGTACAGTAGGGAGCTGAGGACACAGCTATGTGTGTACAGGGAGTACAATAGGGGACTGAGGACACTGCCGTATGCGTACAGGGAGTACAATAAGGGGTTGAGGGACATAGCTGTGTGTGTGCAGGGAGTACAGTAGCGGGCTGAGGGACATAGCCGTGTTTGTACAGGGAGTACAGTAGGGGGCTGAGGGACATAGACGTGTTCCCAGTCCATCTGTATAGTAAGATCCCACATGATCACTGTCAATTTGCCTTTCCTACAGATCTTTGTAGCTCCTGGTGATCTTATACCCCAGCTCCCTGTATATAACTCCAACTGCATTTTTTCACATTTTGATTCCTCAATTCTACCGACACAGATTCTATACCATCTGACCTTATTACATTTCTTATTATTTATTATTGATTCGATTCCATTATTAATACTGAGACAACTCTATCTCTCTGCCTATCTGCCTATTTCTTTTGACAGGATGGATATCCTTGAATATTCAGCTCCCAATCCTGATCCTCTTGCAGCGATGTCACTGTAATGCCCACTATGTCGTACCTGCCAGTTAGTGTCTGGGTCACAAGCTCATTTTCCTTTCTCCTTATATTGCATTAATTCCGATCTAATGGTTCAGTCCTGTAATACCCGTCGCTCTTCTCGTTGTCATTTGTTTGTCCAGCCGTGGGGACCTACACGGACCCTGAACACTGGATCATTCCCCTCCTGCTCCAAGTTCTGCAACCCGGATGATATATCCCAAACCCGAGCACTATGTAGGCAACACAGCCTTCAGGACTCTTAATCCCGATCAAGGAGAGCAGTATCTATGCTTTTAACTATACTATTCCCCCATTATCCATCTTTGGGCAGCATGGTGGCACAGCAATGCTGCCTCACAGTGCTTGGGACTTGGGTTCATTTTCAATCTCTGGACCTTGTCTGTGTGGTTTCTGTACATTCACCCGTGTCTGCATTAGTAGCATTAACACTTTTCTCCCTCCACAGTACGTATCTGTGTTTGCTTCAGATTTTGTACCATCTACAGTATTTTTGGTTTTGTTCGATGGAGAAGTGCAGAAAATGTGACAGTTTTTGTAAAAGCAGCTGTTGTTCACGGTTTCCTCTCGGTGTTTAGGAATCTTGCCCGGCCACTTGTCTGAGTGCAGTGTCCCTGGATGCCCATTCCATTTCTCTCAGTTCGCTCAGTCCATCGTCACTACATGCAGCCTTTCCTTGTGCCACCCCTGGGACTCCCCACACCCCATTGCCTGGCACTGGATACTCCCTTCGCAGGCCTGCGCACACGACACTGGGAATTTTCTGACCCGTTTGGGATTCTGGGTAAAGACCCTTCCATTGAAAGGAACAAAATAACTAGAATCCAATTGAAAAGCAAAGCTGAATAAACAAGCTGAATTACATCCATCTGCTCTGACGTTTTCTAATCTTCTCTTTATCCTCGTCCATCTACAAATAGATGGTCAATATGTATACCTTGTCAAACAGGTTTGGTGGCGGGGATAGATATCAGATCCAGTGGTCATTGGACTGATTCAGTGGTCTCACTTCCTGACGTCACACTTAAGTTTTTATTATTAAGTCTATCCAGATTAAATAAAAAGACTTGCTGGCGTTGTGCTGAAAGGATATTTCAATTCTGGAGACATTAGAATATGTCACTTGCGAGTGAGGTGACGAATCGTAAAGTAGTGCAGTTAAATATACGATGAAAGTGCTGGTCGGGGAGGCAGGACTTCCGATATGTGGATCATTGGGATCTCCGAGTCGGTAGGATATATACAAAAATGATGGTATAAACCTAAACTGGCAGCAATTTAATGTGGAGTAGTGGGCTTCGCAGGTCAGTAGGATACACACAAGAAGGACGGGATGCACATGAACTGATAACAATCTCTGATATGTGGATCATTGGGATTCCCGGATTGGTAGGATAAACACAAGATGGACGGGATGGACTTGAACTGGCAGCAATCTCCTGGCAGGCAGGTTTGCTATTGTCCTTTAAGACGATTTAAACTAATGTGTGGCGGGGTGGGGGAGGGTTGTGTGGAAACACGGAATCGGTCCAGAGGTATAGTGACTGTGGAGGAGTTGGAAACTAATCCCAGTACAGCTAAGACCAACAAAAAAAAAAGAGGGTATTGAACACAGTGGCCTGGCAGTCCAAAGTGTGCTGATTTTAATATGAGGAATCTGTTTGCTTGAACAGATATTGCGATGTCGCTGCATGACAGAAAATACGAAGCAATAATGGTTAATTGTCCACTGTGTCCTTCACTGGGCCAGCTTTTCTCTCCAGGCACCAAACCTTGTTACTGTGGGTCAGAGAACTTCAGAATTAATACAACACAGAAGGAGGCCATTCAGCCCACCAAGCGTCCATGAGCTCTCCAAATTGACAAATTGAAAATACCGGGAATGATCGGAGCTAGACTGAGAGGGAGAGAAATAAACAGAGAGAAAGACAGTGATGTGAGATAAACAGATTGAAAAAAGGAGCGACAGAGTGAGTGAGAGCAAGGGGTGTCAGACGAATGTGAAGTTAGATCAGGAGATAGCATGAGGAGAAATAACAGAAACTTTTCTTAGAAACTCTCGCAGACTGCAAGCCCTTTGTCTGGTGCCATACCCTATGAGCACCATGCTGATAATAGCTGTCATCCTGGATCATTTATCGCCAATAACATCCCAGAGCTGAGTTGCTGGCACCTCAACACAATCCAACAGACCAAAAAATTGGTTCCAGGGAGAAGGTGGATGAATTTAAATATTCTGGGCCAACAGGAACTTGTAACCCCTCTCGACACTGCGTGAGAGGCATGGTGGAATCTCAGTGAAGGGAATCACTGCCAGAGGGGAAATCAGGATCTCAGCTGTGGGTCAAATAGTGATTGATAAAGTTTGCACATCACTTCCATAGTTTTGCAATTCCCATTACAATTTATATAGCTACACATAGTAAGTGTATTTTAATAATATTGTCTTTTTGTAGTTTTCATATTTTGGTATGTACAGAAAGCTTTTTTATCCTTGTATTTTGTGTTGAATAAACACATTTTATTACTGAGGAAGAAAGGATCTCCTCCGATGGGACAGTCATCACCTGAACCATGCTGGGACAAGAATCCGACTGAATCCTAACCAGGGCTGTAGACAGAGCTTTAAACTGATTAGGAGTGTGTGTGTGTGTGTGTGTGTGTGTCTGACTGTCTGTGGGGGGGGGGGGTGTGTGTGGGGGGGGGGTGTGGGGGGGGGGGGGATGCTGTTATAGCGTTTAATTAGAAAAGCCGAATTAAAAGAGGAGGTAAGTGTACAGAAGAGGTTATTAAAATCTCCAGCACAGAGACA
This sequence comes from Hemiscyllium ocellatum, assembly GCF_020745735.1. Lineage (NCBI taxonomy): Eukaryota > Metazoa > Chordata > Chondrichthyes > Orectolobiformes > Hemiscylliidae > Hemiscyllium > Hemiscyllium ocellatum. The sequence continues at coordinate 75,463,751 of NC_083420.1, read as the reverse complement.
AATAGGATAAAGCATCTGGTAATGTTTAACATATCAAACTTCAAGCACACTGCACAAATGAATGACAGTGAGAAGAGAGACGGTTAATGCAGGACTGAAGGGGTTATAACTGAATGCATGCTGTATAATGAATAAGGTAAATGAGCTTGTGGCGCAGAATTAAATCGGCAGGTATGAAGCACTGGGCATCAGAGAGATGTGGCTGCAAGGCGATTTGAATATTTAAGGATATTTATCCTATTGAAAAGATAAGCAGGTGGGCAGAGGGAGTGGATTTGCATTATTTGTAAGAAATAAGATTAAATCAATAGTAAAAAAAGCAAGTAAGGTCAGATTGAGTAGAATCTCCGTGTGTAGAATCGAGGAACCAGAAAGGTAAGAGAACCACAGTTGAAGTCTTGTACAGGGCTCCAAAGAGTAGTCAGGAGCTGGGGCACAAGATACACGAGGAGATAGAAAAGTGTGTAGCAAAGGCAAAGTACAGTAATCATGGGTGATTTCAATATGCAGGGGCACTGGTAACATTAGATTGGTAGTGGTTCGCAAGAAAAGGAATTTTAGGAATGTTTATGAGATGGCTTTTAGGAGCAACATCTGGTGGAGCCCACTCGGGAACAGATGATACTGGAGTTAATTATGGGGATTCGGGTGAAGGTAAACTTCGGAAGCAATGATCAGAACATGATTGAATTTATTCTGCAATTTGAGAGAGAGAGAAGATAGAATCAGAGGTAACAGCATTTCAGCTGAATAAAGGCAACTACAGAGGCATAAGGGAGAAGCTGGGTAGAATTGAGTGGGAGAGGGGCCAAGCATTAAAGACAGGGCAACAACCATGGCAACAAATTCCAAGATTAATTCAGGAGTCATAGCAGGGATTCTTGCCGAGGAATAGAGGCATCGTACAGGGAGGATGAGGCAGCCAGGGTTGATGACGGAAGTCAGGGATTGCATACAAGCAAAAGAGCAAGCGTATAATGTGGTGAGGGGCAGTGGGAAACTAGAGAACTGGGAAACTTACAAAGATTAACGGGGGCAAAAAAGGACAGAGAAGATTAGATATGGAGGTAAGCTAACCAGTAATAAAAAGGAGACTGTAAGAGGATCTTTAGATATATAAAGTGCAAAAGAGAGGCAAAACTGAATATGGACCACTGGAAAATTATGCTGGAGAGACAGTAGTGGAAAACGAAGAAATGAATGAGGAACTTTGCATCAATGTTCATGGTGGATGACACGAGTAATTTCCCCAAAATTGAAGAGAGTGAGAGTGCAGAGGTAGGTATGGTGTTCATCACCAAGAAGAATATGCTAGAAAACTGAATGGCCTGAATTTAGATAAATCACCTGAACCATATGGACTATACCCCAGCAGTGTAAGGGAGATAGCTGAAGAGGTAGTGAAAGTGAAAGTGGTAATCTTTCAGGAATGACTAAAATCAGGAATGGCTGGAAAATTGCTAACGTGAAACTCCATTTAATAAGGGAGTTAGGCAGAAGATGGAAAATTACAGACTGATTAGCCTAACCTTGGTTGTGGGTAACATAATGGAATCCATCGTGAAGGATGGGACTTCTGAACACTTGGAAGTATTTAACAATTTAATGCAAAGTCAGCGTTGTTTCATCAATGGGAGGCCATGCCCAGCTAGAATACTTTGAGGCAGTAACGAGCAGATTTGACCAAAGAGGACCAGTAGATGTTATCCACCTGCTTCTCTAAAATCCTTTGATAAGTTGCCACGCAGGAGGCTATTGAGAATGATTAGGGCCCCTGGTGTTACAGGCAGGGTGCTAGCTTGGATAGGTGCATGGCTGTCTGACAGAAAGCAGAGAGTGGGGATAAAAGTGTCCTTCTCTGGATGGCATTCAGTGACAAGGGGTATTCCTCAAGACTCAGTGTTGGGACCACAGAATTCGCTTTGTGCATTAATGGTCTACATGAAGGAACTGAGTGCATTCTGACTAAGTTTTCAAACAGTGCAAAGTTGGAATAGAGGGATATGTAGCATCGAAGAGGTAGTTCAGCTGCAGTAGCACCCTCTATCACCCTTCTGATGCTCGCCTTCCAGACCACCAACCTCAGGATACAACGCATCGTCCTCCAGCATTTCTGCCACCAACAGTCAGACCACACCACCAGAGATATACTTCCCTCCCCACCCCTATCAGCATTCTGCAGAGACCATTACCTTCACGACTCCCTCGTTACGTTCACATGTTCCCCCCCTCCCACACCCCAACAAGCCACCTTCCTTTGCCATTGCAAGAGGTATGAAACCTGTGCCAACAACTTCCTCCTCACCTCAATCCAAGTCCCAGAAGGATCCTTCCACATCAGGCGGAGAAGACACTATGCATCCAAACACCTCATCTACTCTGTCCATTGCTCCTGGTCTCCTCTCCACTGGAGAGACAGGACGTCAACTTGCAGAACGGTTCAGGGAACACTCTCCGTCACACACTCAACAACCCCACTTCCCTCTGGCTGAATACTTCGCCTCTCCCACCACTCCTCCAAGGACATGCAAGTTCTTGGCTTCCTACACTACATTCTAGCCACCAGACGTCTGGATGAAGAGCGGGTCGTCTTCCACCTTGGAAGCCTTCAACCACATGATATCCAGCGCAATGTCACCAGTTTCCTCCTCTCCTCTCACTCCACCTTATCCCAGATCTAACCCTCCAACTGAACACCACCTGTTGAACTGTCCAACTTGTGTATCTTCCTTCCCATCTATCCACTCAACCTTCCACTCTCACCACTCACCTCGATTTAGCCATCATCTTCCAAGCCACCTTCCTCCCAACCCCTCCCATTCATCTCTCAAACTCTTTCCGCCCACCCACTTCATTCCTGATAAAGGCTTCATGGCTGAAACATCGAATATCTTGCTCCTCAGAGTCCGCCTGACTGGCTGTGCTTTTCTAGCAACACACTTTTTGACTCTGATCTCCAGCATCTGCGGTCCTCACTTTCTCCTGCTGAAGGATTTGCACAGGTTAGGGCAGTGAGCAAAGAAGTGGCAGGTGGAGTATAACTTGAGTAAGCGTGAGATCATGCAGTTTGCCAGGAAAAATGAAGCCTTGGACTATTTTCTAAATAGCGAGCTAGTTCAGAAGACTCCGGGGGAGGGGGGTGGGGCGTTGCTAGTCCAAGGATCTTGAAAGGTAAACCTGCAGGTTGTCAGCAGTTGGGGAGGCAATTAAATGATTCCATTTATTTCAAGACGGCTTGAATATAAATGCAGGGATGTACTTCTGAGGCTCTGTAAGATTTTGGCCAGGCTACAGTTGGATTATTGTGCACAGTTTTGGGTCCCATATCTCAGGGAGGATGTACTGGCCCTGGAGCATTTTTCAATAAAATCCATGAAAGTGGTCCCAGGAATGAAAAGCTTATATTATGAAGAACATCTGAGGTCTCTGGGTGTATATTTGATAGAGTTTAGAAGAATGTGAGGAGGTCTAATTGAAAGTTACAGAATATTGAATGACCTGGAGAGGGTGGAATTTGGGAAGATATTTCCAATAGAGGGGAGATTACGACCCAGGGAACAGAGTAAAGAGAAGACCTTTTCAAACACAGATAAAGACGAACCTCTTCAGCCAGAGAGTGGGAAATCTATGGAATTCATTGCCACAGAACGCTGTCGAGGCCAGGAAATTGAGTATATTTAAGAGTAAGACAGATAGGTTCCTGATTGTAAAGGGGATGAATGGTTACAGATAGAAATCGGAAGAATGGGGTTGAGAAGCTTATCAGCCATCATTGAATAGCGGAGCAGGCTCAATGGGCTGAAAGGCCAAATTTCTGGTCCAATGTATTCTGGTCATATGGTGAATATTGGCTCTCCTCATTCCTCATTGGAGATGTATCCTGGAATTGATTTTCTTATGATTTATAAAGAGTAACATCCCAATACTGATGACTGGGAAATATCATGTTCCCTCCCTCCAGTCTCTGCAGCCATGTCCCCAAGAACATAATCGCACTGAAACTGAAAACCAATGCATGGTACTTAATCACAGTTGATTGACGTTGACAACATTAACAGCATGACACTCGTCTGCCCTCTCTGATCCTTGGCTAACCATCTGAATTGTGTGTCACATCATATTCTCTGTTAACATATCCATGCCAATTGCCTGTTACAACTCATGTAGTCCAAGGCACATTTGCCTGTCAGATTATGGACTAGAAAAGGTCTCTCCATATTTTACTGACATTATAATCACTGATCAGTAGTTGCAGACTGTATGTTTCCATTTGTAAACAAATAAACTTGTTTATGTTCTGATAATCCTTTGACATAACTCCCATATCCAAGGCAGATTGAATGATTACATGCAATCAATCTACCATCTCCAATATTCCTACCCTCAGCCACCCCCACATATCCCAAGCTAAATGAGTAAATTTTAAATGTTATTTTGAATTTTAATAAAATCAATATTGAACTGAAAGGGGTTAACTGGAGCTACTTGTTCAGTGACTGTGATTAATGTCAATCTCCGTGAATCCTAATTATCCCAGTGGAAAGTTTCCATCGTCGAAAGATAAATGGGCTCTATTCAATGTGCTATCCCATAATGTGAGTAGGAGCATCACTTACAGCACTAACAGGGATCAGCAGCTCGAGAGAGAGAGAGAGAGAGGGGGGGGAGGAAAGATCAGAATCTGAGAACATTAGACAGGAACGTTACAATAATGATTCATAATCTGAAGACCATGGATTGGAATGTTCCAACAATGGATCAAAACTGAGAACATTAGACTGGAATGTTCCAACAATGGATCAGTATCTGAGAATATTAGACTGGAATGTTCCAACAATTGACAGGAGTTTATCCGGGGGGGTCTTTACTGGCTTTCTCAGTCTTGGATATCATTAGCATATCTGATCCAGGATATCCTTTGGATTATTCAAGGTAGCTACTATCCCAACCTCACGATAGTTGGTGTTCCTGGTAAGTCTTTATATTTGTCTACTAAACCAGGTTGAACTGAATTTCTGGTCATGATACGTAAATTTGCAAGTCAATATCTTCAGTTCCAAACAAAAATGTATTTCCTTATACATTATAACTATCAAACTATGATTTATACATTATTCACTGATATGCGAGAAGGAATCAGACTCTTCTCAAACTCCATAAATCATTTTGTCCTTCACAGATTTACATCTCCATGTCCTCCCCACTCACCAATCCTGCCCAATACCACCATCATGGTATCCCAGTCTCGTCCTCAGTCTCAGTGCAATATCTGAATAAACCATTTGTGCCTTTGTTCAATCCGGATGCAACAGTTTCACGTTCCTTGTAATCACATGTCCGTCACTAAATAATTGCTATTGAGAATGTTTAACTTGTTCTCTGCACATAAGGGAAGATAGTTTATGGTGGTCAAGTCATTGACTCAAAATCTAGAGCCACAGAATGATAGTCTGTTCATATCTCATGAAGGAAATTGGGGAGTTTAAAAGCAACCATTATCATTTGTTATAAAAACCAATCTGCTTGCCTGAAGTCCTTAAGGGGAGTCAATGTGTCACGCTTCCGTAGTCAGGTTTCTGTGTGACTTCTGTGATAAACACGTGGGAGTACTGTACCTTTGAGAGAATGAAAAACCAACAATAACTACCTGACAGCACCAAGAGTTCTGAAAAATAGATATAATGTAACATTTGGTCGAACAACCCGATTAGCTTATTGTCTCGAAACAAATTCAACTGTAACAAATTTTAAATTATACCCCAAAATACCCACCTCCAACCGAGTTCCCGACTCAGGCGACTGTGTGGTGTTTGCACATTCTCCCCGTGTCTGCGTGGGTTTCCTCCGGGTGATCCGGTTTCCTCCCACAGTCCAAAGATGTACAGGCCAGGTGAATTGGCCATGCTAAATTGCCTGTAGTGTTAGGTAAAGGGGTAAATGTAGGGGAATGGGTCTGGGTGGGTTGCACTTCGGCGGGTCGGTGTGGACTTGTTGGGCCAAAGGGCCTGTTTCCACACTGTAAGTAATCTAATCTAATCTAATTTATGTTTTAATTTATTATATTGACAATCGTAACAGCCAATGATACAATCCAATAGTTTGGCGGTACAAGACCATGGAAAATTGGACAGTTGAGAGGAGAACTGCCAAAGTACCGGCATGCAAAGACTGCCTGAAAAATTGCTCTCCTATATGTACCTTTATTGACGAGTAACTGTTGAAGCAGAGTCCCCAAGAAGAAAAGAAGGCAGAAATATGGAGAAGAACCGAAAGCTTCCTGGTTTTGAGATAATAAGTTTTGTTTTGTAAATCTTATTTAGGAGTCTTATCGGACTAGTATTGTGGAGGGGTAAGGTCAAAGACAGGTTAGCGGAAGAAGTTGTAAATAGTCGTTCGTTTATCATTCTCTGTTATACTTTAAGAAATAAAGTTGACAATTTTTACTTTAAATAGATTTGGATTCTAGAATTATCACAGATTAATGCATGGGATAAATCTTTTCTCTGTTGCTGGTTTTAATTAAGCAGGAAGATTTATCCTCTGTTGTGACACTACAAATCCATAGCTATGCGTTTTACTCTTTATGGTACTGTGGAACAGCTGAACCAGCCACTCAGTTCAACATCTGCATAACATGCTGCCCTGACCAGGGCTTCATACATCCTGTGAGAGAAGAATAAAGGTAAAGATAACTCCCTTTTTCTGCCTGTTTTCTGTATTGCTACATCTTATTTCCATTCAGGTACGTGATCATCGGCTAATTGGAGTGATGCAAATCTCCATAAGGATCTCTGGTGCTGGCTTTATTGATGCTGACGTACAGATGTAAGGGACTTATAAGTTCCATGTCTGTAGTAGGGCATAGAGAAGGAATGGTTTTTTTTTGTGAAACAGGAAAGAAATGGCGATGTCTAAGTGAGAGAAAAGATGTTTTTTGACAATCCCTGAGAGTGTTGTTGAGACAGTATTTGGGGTACTGTGGATAGACTTTCTCTCAAGTTTCACCAGACTAATCCCTGGGATGATGGCACCATGAGCAGTGAGTGAAGCTCAGTGAGAGAATAAGAGGTGATTGCATTGAACGTTAAGGGGGATGGACAATCACACATGATGTTCTAAACAGCCACTGATATGGTGATAAGTTCCATGGCTTTTTTCACTCAGATTACATGATTCTCGATAGTTTCAGAGCCTCTGAGAACATTCCACCCAATCACCCCCACTCCCTATTTAAACTGACACAGAGAGAGAGGAGAGAGAGAGAGACTGAGAAAGAGACTGAGAAAGAGGTAGGCTCTGGCTTTTGAATAAACTCTTGCAATATTAATACAGTTCAATTGGTGCGTGATCCTGCAATGGACGTCAGTTATCCATAATTCCGACAGCAGCAACAATACCTTCATTATAAAAGAGTTAGCTCTTTCCAGCAGTGCAGAGAGAAGGAAAGTCTTCTTACGCCACAGGAAAGAAACGGAGATGTCGAAGAGGAAAAAGAGTTATTGTGATACTCGCTGAGAGTGTTGTTGAGGCAGTATTTGGGATATTGTTGACAGAATTTCTCTCCTTTATAAGGAATGATCGCCTTGCCACAGGGAGAGAGCAATGGAGTTTCACCAGACTAATCCAAGGAATTATGGTACCATGAGGAGACAGTGAAGATATATCTCTGGCATTGTGAGAGAATGAGAGGCGATTGCATTGAAACTTGAAGGGAAAGACAGTTACTCATGATGTTCTAAATAGACACTGATACGGTGAAATATTCCATGGCTTCCTTTTAACTCGGGTTGCATGATTGTCGATAGTTTAAGAGCCTCTGAGAATATTACCCTCACTCCACACCCAATCCCCATGTCGCATGAGAGAGACAGAGCGCCAGTCTTTGAATAAACACTCCCCACATTAATACAGTGCATTCGGTGTGTAGTCCTGCACTGAAAGTCTCGTTATCCGCAATCCCTACAGCAGCCACAATACCTTCATACTAAAACCGTTAACTATTCCCACCAGATTCTGACCTCCATGGAAACATAGGTGTGTCTTCTCGGTGATGGAAGATGCATCCTTGAGACTTGGCACAAATTATTTGGCTTCCCTCCTCACTGCCAGCAAACTATGTTAAAGCAGCACACGTTCTACAAACAATGGAACCATGATTAACATCATGGAGTCCTCTATCAGTGCAATCTCGGTCTCATTGATTTGTCATGTTAGAATATCAGTAACCCCCTCTTGTTCCTGTATAACTGTCTCGTGGGGATGAATAGCCTCCTCCTGGTCTCATGGAACAGGTTTAAGGGTCTGATTGGGCTCTGCCTGTTCCTGTTTCACAGCTCGATGCACTGAACAGACCACTCTTCTTCCTGTGTAACAGGCAGGAGTATTGAATGTGCTGTCACTCTTCCTGTTCCTGAATGCTAGCTCATACCCGTGTGCCACCAGTTGGAGATGCTGATTGAGCTCCTCTTTTAACTGTGGAAATATGCAGTTTATGGCCGTTCTGTTACATAAATGTTACCGACACTTTAACAGCACAAACCGGAATGTTGTCTGAGTCTTGCTGCACATGGACACAGAATGGTTCAGGAGCTGATGGGGGACAAAATGTTCTGAACATTCTGTGATCTTCAGTCAAAATACTTACTTCAGATCTTATGGTGGGAAAAGACATTGAAGGAGCAGCTGAAGGTGTTTGTGCTGAGGAGGCTAACCTGAGGATCTCCTGCAGAGATGTCCTGGGACTGAGAGGATTGTTGGCGATTGACCCCAAACCTCTTTATTTGTGTTCTGAAAGACCCCGACCACTGGGAAGGTTACACCTGATGCACATTCAGGTCAAATAAGTCGTGTTCCCGATGCCATCCTCCGTCAAATACACTGCCTTCGTATCATTGCCATTCGCTCTTTCCTGAGCCCCTGTTCATATCAATAGGTGACGATGAATGTTTAGGGAGGGCTTTCCTCTCACCGAAGGTAATCACTGTCAGGAATTATCTGGGCGAGAGAGCTAGGGGAGCGATATCACTGAAAGCATTTAAGGAGGAGGTAGGTGGATGTTTGACCTGTCAGAGAACGAAGGGATGAGGAATTCGTCATTAAAGAGCAGTTAATGTCAACAGTAGATTAGCCATGAATGTATACAATGGCTTGATCATCCAAATTACCTGATCGTGTTCCTTTTGTCCTCATATTCAGTAATTGCAAAGTTAATGGCTGTAATTTCCCTGGATGTTCTTTTATTGAACGTTGCAATCAGTAATTAGATTAGATTAGATTACTTACAGTGTGGAAACAGGCCCTTCTCAACATTCATCATGTCCCTCTCCTCAGTGAACACTGATGCAAAGTAATCATTCAGAATCTCACCCATTCTCCCAGGTTCGACACACAGCCTTCCTTCGTTATCCTTTCGTGGATCAATCCTTTCTCTAGTTACCTGCTTGCTTCTTATACAAGAATAAACTGCTGTAGAATTCTTCTAAATTCTGCTCGCTGATTTTATTTCATGACCCCTTTTAGCCCGCTTGATTCCTTGTTTAAGACTTGTCCTACTCTCCTCCAGGGTCCATTCTGTTCTTAGCTGCCTAGATCTTATGTATGCTTCCATTTTCCTCTTGGCTAGTTGTACAATTTCTCCTGTCATCCACGGTTCACCAATCTTGCCCTTCCTATCCTTTGCCTTCAACAGAACATGCCTACCTACCCTGCACTATCTTTTACCTCTCTTTGAAAGCCTCCCACATCTCAAATGTGGACTTCCCTTCAAATAGCTGTGTCCAATCCACATTTCCAAGTTCCAGTCTAATATTGATATAATTGTCCTTGGCCCAGTTTAGTATTCTTCGCTTTGGTCCACTTTCTAATTTATCTGCGAATATTCTGAAACTTACAGAATTGTGGTCACTGTTCCCAAAGAAATCATCCACCGTAACTTCTACCACCCATCCTGGCTCGTTCCCCAGTACCAGGTCTAATATGGCCCCTTCGCTCGTCGAACTATTGCATACTGCAGTAGAAAACTTGCCTGGAATTCTTCCAAATTCTACCCCATCCAGACGTTAGGTGTATCCCAGTCAATGTTGTGAAAATTAAAATCTCCCATCACCACTCCCCTATTGCCTCCACGTTTTTCCATAATCTGTTTACATATTTGTTCTTCTACCTCACGCTCAGTGTTGGGAGGTCTGTAATACAGCCCCAACAATGTAACTGCACCCTTCTTATTTCTCAGCTCCACCCATAATGCCTCACTACACAAGACCTCCATAGTGTGCTCCTTTAGCATAGCCGTGAAATCGTCCTTGACTAGCAATGCAACTCCACCCAACCAACCCACCCCCCTTTGCTTCCCTCTCTGTCCTCTCTGAAGGGTTTATATCCTGAAACATTTCATTGTTAATCATCATGCCCTTCCATGAACCAAGCCTCTGTGATTGCAATAATGTCATACTCCCAGGCACCAATACAAGCTCTAAGTTCATCTGCCTTACACACTATACTCCTTGCATGAAAGTAGACATTTTTCATGCCATCAGATATTTGTGCTCATCCGCTCTCTGCCTACCCTTCCCTTTATTAATGCTATCTTCACAATTCTTACAGTCTCCAGTCTCGAGTGGTTCCCAGACCCCTGCCACATTAGTTTACAAACTCCCCAACAGTAGGATCATAAACTCCCCCAAAGACGTTGGTTCCGGTCTGGTTCAGATGTAGACCGTCCATTTTGTAATAGTCCCACCTTCCCCAGAACCTGTCCCAATGACCAACAAATTTGAATCCCTCCCTCTTACACCATCCCTCAAGCCACGTGTTCATCCTGCCTATTCTTTCATTTTTACACTGGCTAGCACGTGGCACTGGTAGTATTCCCGAGATCACTCCCCTTTAAATTCTCTCCGAGCTCCCTGAATTCTTCTTTCAGGACCTCATCTCGTATCCTACTTATATCGTTGGTGCCTATATGCACCAAGACAACTGGCTGTTCGCCCTCCCCTTCTGGAATGCTCTGCAGCCAATCAGTGACATCCCTAACCCGAGCACCTTGGAGGCAATATACCATCTGGGAGTCCTGTTTTCAGCCACAGAACATCCTATCTACTCCCCTTACAATAGAATCCCCTATAACCATGGCCCTACGAGTCTTTTTCCCGCCCTTCTGAACAGCAGTCCCCGACACGGTGCCATGATCCTGGCAACTGCTGCCCTCCCCTCGTGAGCCATCTTCCCCAACAGTATCCAAAATGGTATACCTGTTTTGGAGGGAGATGACCGCAATGGACAGGTGCACTGCCTTCCTACTCTTTTCATGCCTTTTGGTCACCCATTCACTGTCTCCCTCAGCAATCCTAACCTGCAGAGTGACCAGGTCACTAAACGTGCTGTCCAATACCTCCTCAGTATCGCGTGTGCTCCACTGTGAGTCTATCCACAGCTCCAGGGCCGTGATGCGGTCCAACGAGAGCTGCAGCTGGACACATGTCATGCAGGTAAAAGAGTCAGGAATATCAGACACGTGCCTAAGCTCCCATTTCAAGCAAGAGGCACGTGCCACGGTCTGAGGTCCCCTGCTATGGGAAGCATAGCTTTATATTAACTAACTAAACCCAAATAATGCACCTAAATATATGAAAAAGAAAGATAAAGAAAAAAGTAAAAGCCTTACCTTACTGAGTCTTCTCCTTCCGGTTAGAGTAGAGGGGGCGGGAGGGTGATGCTACATGTGCAGTATCTCGCGTTTAGCCACTGCCAAATATAAATTAAGCCCTTACCTTGCCGGCAGCCCTCGCTTCACTCCACCTTCTCTCCTCACCGCTCGGTCTCAGTGTTCAGACGTGTGTTATTTCTCATCCTTTAATTCGAAAAGCAGAAAGGTTACTAACTCATCAAGAAGAATCTTCCATTTCAACTGTGAAACCAAATTAAGAATGAATATGGGTGATTTTTGGTTAATAAAGCTTTAACACATGGAAATATGTACGAGAATTTGAATGTATCCTGCGCCCTCCAATTTTAACAGATGCCCTTTCCGGGTTGTTGGCCCTTGGGGCACTTCATATAGAAATAGGGGGAGACTGTAACCGATGTATTAACCCTGAAGTGGACAGGATGCCTCAGGGTCTTGTGGGTACGTCCCTGCAATCCAGGTAGTTGGTGTACCTGAACAGGGAGCTTGGAATGGTGGGTGTGTGGAGTTGTCCCCTCCCTGAGGAGCTGAAAATGCGTTGCTGGAAAAGCGCAGCAGGTCAGGCAGCATCCAAGGAACTGGAGATTCGACGTTTCGGGCATAAGCCCTTCTTCACGAAGGGCTTATGCCCGAAACGTCGAATCTCCTGTTCCTTCGATGTTGCCTGACCTGCTGCGCTTTTCCAGCAACACATTTTTTCAGCTCTGATCTCCAGCATCTGCAGACCTCAGTTGTCCCCACCCTGAGGAGAGAGACTTCACCTTTTTCTCTCAGCCACGTAAGTGCTTTTCGAGGATTGACATTTTCTTTCCTTGTTGACCTTTTTGAATTCGGCGCTGTCCTGCAGAATTTGGAATATAGTCATTTCTGATCATGCAGCAGTGTACATGGAGGTAAAGGTCGGTGGTGATGGGACACGGTAACGGCACTTGCACATGGCGCCTGTCTTCCTGAAGGATAGCAAGTTTATTTAATATTTTTTGGTGGCATTTTAAAATTTTTGGGACATTAATTTGGGTACGGCCAGTAATACGTCGGTGGTCTTGGAGACTGCCAAGGCCTATGCGAGGAGATTGATTATTTCTTACTCGGAGACCCAGAAGTGGCAGAAGGCAGAGAAGCTGCATATGCTCGAGGATTGCCTGAAGGCAGCTGAAACAGCACACCTTGCCAGACCGTCTGTAACCAAGTTGCAGCAGATTACAGCCCTCAGAGCTAGTTTGAATGCTGGGATCACCCAGACAGCAAAGAGGGAAATCTCCCTTGTGAAACAGAGGTTATTTGAGTATGGTGATAAATGGGGTAGATATCTAACATACCTGGCCAGAAAGAAGACTGCCCCCTAATCTATCACATCCATTAGAGAGAGTGTTGTGACTCTTACTTGCAATGCCAAAAATTACTTTAGAATGTAACCAATTAATTTGAATCATGCCCAGGATACTTAAAACCACTGGAAGATAAACTGTATTGTTTAACATCTGGAAACCAATCAAACAATGAGAATTGAATATGTCATGGGGAGGATGTAAACCTGGTATTTTGAAAATTAATGGGAAAGCCAACTGGACAGCTAACATTTTGGTCTCAAATTCGAAAAAAAATATTCTTTCCAATATACTTGATTTACTTTAAAAAAACAGAAAGAAGGTGACCCAGGGAGATCATCAGCTGGAAGACTGAAGACAACGGGAAGACAGAGACTGTGCGATGTTGAGACTACATTAATGTAATGTTCAATAAGTGGGTTAATGGAACAGCATATTTTTTGGAGTTGTAGTCAGATCGTAAGTAGTTAAGAAAAGGTAGTCTTGTACATGTGAATAGTTGTTGTTTGATGTTCACTATTCGTGTTCATAAAATATATTGTTATTTTTCTTTGAATGGTGGAATTTGGGAGTTCTCTGTCACTCATACTTTAACAGGCGAGGTGAGTTTTTTTGATGTTTGCTCTTTATTAACAGAGGGGTTCGACGTCGATGTCATAACAATTTAAGGGCTTGTCATTCAGCATTGGGACACATGTGAACAGATTAGGCGTACAAAAGGTCTCAGCAGATTCCAACACTTGGCAATTATTGTCGAAGATCTTTAAATAAAACTTAGGTCGGAAAATATGTTTAGTTTTGGTTACATGTGGATGATTAAATGAAAAGTGAGAAAAATGGGATTTAACATTACTAAAGAGGTTCTGGGGCTTGAAAATGATTCCAAATTTGCCAAGCAAGTTTAGAAAGACAGGGGAAGGGCGTATATTTAGAATTAGCAAATAGGTTAGAACTGGGTTTAACCAGGGACAAAAGGAAAGCTGAAATTGCAATGGAGTTGGTCAAGCACTTTTGTGTAGGGGAGAAACTGACAGTGAGTGCAGTAGAGTTAGAAAAAAAGGATTGAAAACTGGAGTTAGAAGATTAAAGATTGAGACAAAAAGAAAGAGTTAGGAAAGGGAAAGCGAGGTAGAAGTGAAAGAGAGAGAGAAAGGAAACAGAAAGAGAGAATTTGAACTTGAGAAGTTGCGAGTTAGTCAGCAAAGTCAAGTTAACTGGGTAGAGATTAAAATAGAAGGTAGGGCTATAATTAAATACGTGAAAACGTTGCCATAATTTGATAAGAAAAATGTGGCTGCTTTTTTATTTCATTTGAAAAATTGAATAGACAGATGGAGCGGTCAGAGAACTTGTGGGTAATGCTAATTCAGACTCAGCTGGTAGGCAGAGCTAGTGAGGTATGTGCAGCGCTGGGAGATGAGGGGTCAAGAGGTTATGCAGATGTCAAACAGGCTATTTTGATTGGTTATGAATTGGTACCAGCAGTTTCTAGAGCACGATTCAGAAACATAATGATGGAACCAGGTCAGACTTATATTGAGTTTGAAAGAGTTAAACATAGTAATATTGATAGATGAACATGGGCCTTAAAAATAGACAAGACAGATCATTTTGCTGGAGGAATTTAAAAACTCACTTCCAGAGATGATCAGAGTTCATGTGAATGAACAGCAAGTTCGAGAAGTGAGAAGCGTGGCAGAGATTGCAGGTCAATACGCATTGATGCATGAACTGCAATTTAGCTTCTGATAGTATCTCTCTCCTGTGAGGGATAGAAATTGGGAGAAGGGGAGATCCTACTCTACAAAACAAAGATCGAGAGCGTACTGGGAATGGTTTATTTCGGTTAATAAATAAGCCCAAGAGTGTTGAAAGGAGGTGAAAAGCCTCAGGTGTTTTCACAATACCGGAGTGTAACACATAGAATTACAGTGCAGGTGGTTTAAGAAGGGCACTAGGAAAAGCTGTCTTCACTGCAATAAGTGGGATAGACAAAGTCACAGTGCAAGTCATTGAAGAAAGGCCCTGTGGTAAAAAAAAATGTGGTAAAAGAGGCTAAGCCAGTGCCATTAGTGTATGTAGTAAAGGAACCCCAAGAAAAGTTGAAGAGCTGCAGGAGAGTGCTCAGCTTAGGCAGGGGACGGGTATGGAGTTAGTACCTGATCTCTATAAAGAATTCACCTCTGTGGGGAAATGTTACTCAGAAAGAACAGGGGGAGAACGATACCAAGGTATAATTTTGTGAGATACGGGATCTGCTCAGTCTCTATTATTCAAAAAGTGTGGCACTGGCAAAGCACAACAGGTCAGGCAGTGTCTGAACATCGACACATCAGGCACAAGCCCTTCATATGGAAAGTTGCGGGGGGTGGGGCGAGTGTGAAGGGGGGGTAAAAGATAAATAGGAGGGTAGAAGTGGGGCTGAGGGGAAGGTCAGTGGGAAGGCGATAGGAAAATGAAGGTGCCGATGATCGTGGTAGGTCAGAGAGGTGGGTGGAGTGGACATGTGAGAAGGAAGGTGGGCTGCCAGGAGAGTAGAAGAAGGCGATGCTGAGTTGAAAGGTTGGATCTGGGATGAGATTGGGAGAGGGGAGAATTGGAAATTGGTGAAGTCGACGTTGATGCCGTGTGGTTGGAGGGTCCCAGCTGTCCTACTACCATCCACTTCATCCAGTCCTCTGACCTCTCACCATCGCCCCCCAACTGCATCTGCCTATCGCCTTCCAAGTTACCTTCTGCCCAGCTCCTCCCCCACCCACCGACGTATCTCTCAGAACTCTTTACCCCCATCCCTCAGTTGCCTTATGAAGGGGTTAGGCCTGAAACATGTATTCCCTTGCTCCTTGGTTGCTGCCTGACCTGCTGTGCGTTTCCAGCGCCACACCTTTCAACTGTGATCTCCAGTATCTGTAATCCTCACATTCTCTCAGCATCTAAAAGTAAATGATGAAAGTATTTGTAGTCTTTCTGACATGTTACCTGAGAGAGTGATCATTTGTAGAATGGGAACAGAAACATAGTGCTCCCCTGTGTAAGACCGGGTTAGAGATCCAAATCAAGACTGGGGACCTAACAGTAGGAGTGAGTGACAGACCATCAGTTTCAGAAATACCGCTTTATTATTGAGAACAATTTAGCAGAATCCAAGGTGGGAGGGACACCTCTTGTGGTGGCGAAGTCAAAGGAAGACCAGGGGATTGATGAGTTAAAATACAAATACCCAGGAAATTTTCCAGACTGGCCACCTAAAACACTCTCTAAGATACCTTTTCATGTAAAAACTAGTTGCAGTTAAAAACAAAGGCAGATGACCCATGGATATCAGCAGCTGGAAGAGTGAAGACAGTGGAGGAGGCAGAGACTCCGTGGTCTTGAGATTAATTGAATGTAATGTTTCAGACGTGGGTTATAGGAACAGCGTTTTTTTTCGAAGTGGAGTCAGATAGACAACAGTTAAGAAAAGGGGATCTTGTATTTGTGAATAGTTGTTGTTAATGATGACTATTAAAGTTAAGAAATTGAATTGTTATTTTTCTTTAAATAGTAGCATGTCAGAGTTTTGTCAATCATATATTAACAAATTACGCGGCAAAGTGAGCTTTTCTGGGTGTTTATCTTAATTAACAAAGGGGTTTGACCTCCACATCGTAAATATCCATCCACACTAACACATTTCCTTGCACTTGGTCCATATCCTTCAAGCCCTTTCCTATCCATATATGTGTCCGAATGCCTTTTAAATGTTGTTAATGTACCCACCTCAAAAGCATCCGCTAGCAGCTCTTTACATCTACGTACCAGCCTCTGTGTAAAAACGTTGCCTCTCAGGTTCCCTTTTCTCCTAAGTGACACACGGGGCTGAATGGCCTTCTCTTGTTCCTGTGTAAGAGACTCAAGGGGCTGAATGGCCTTCTCCTGTTCCTGTGTAAGAGACTCAAGGGGTTGAATGGCCTCCTCCTGTTCCTGAGCAAGTGACTCAAGGGGCTGAATAGCAGTCTCCGGTTCCAGTGTAAGAGACCCAAGGGGCTGAATGGCCTCATCCTGTTCCTGTGTAAGTGACTCAAGGGGCTGAATGGCCTCCTCTGGTACCTGTGCGTGTGTCTCAAGAGGCTGAATGACCTCCTCATGTTCCTGTGCAAGTGTCTCAAGGGGCTGAATGGCCGCATCCTGTTCCTGTGAACGTGACTCTAGGGGCTGAATGGCCTGCTCCAGTTACTGTGTAAGTGACAAAAGGGGTTGAATGGACTCCTCCTTTCCTGTGGAAGTGATTGAAGGGGCTGAATGGCCTTCTCCCGTTCCAGTGTAATAGACTCATGGGGCTGAATGGCCTCCTCCTCTTGTTCCTGTGTAAGTGACTCAAAGGGCTGAATGGCCTCCTCCTGTTCCTGTGTAAGTGACTAAAGGGGCTAAATGGCCTCCTCCTGTTCCTGTGTAAGTGACTCAAGGGGCTGAATGGCCTCCTCCTGTTCCTGTGTAACAGACTCAAGGGGCTGAATGGCCTCCTCCTGTACCTGTGTAAGTGACTAAAGGGGCTGAATGGCCTGCTCCAGTTACTGTGTAAGTGACAAAAGGGGTTGAATGGTCTCCTCCTTTCCTGTGGAAGTGATTGAAGGGGCTGAATGGCCTTCTCCGGTTCCAGTGTAATAGATTCAAGGGACTGAACGGCCTCCTCCTGTTCCTGTGTAAGAGACTCAAGGGGCTGAATGGCCTCCTCCTGTTCCTGTTTAAGTGACTAAAGGGGCTGAATGGCCTCCTCCTGTTCCTGTGTAAGTGACTCAAGGGGCTGAATGGCCTCCTCCTGTTCCTGTGTAAGTGACTCAAGGGGCTGAATGGCCTCCTCCTGTTCCTGTGTAAGTGACTAAAGGGGCTGAATGACCTCCTCCTGTTCCTGTTTAACAGACTCAAGGGGCTGAATGACCTCCTCCTGTTCCTGTGTAAGTGACTCAAGGGGCTGAATGACCTCCTCCTGTTCCTGTGTAAGTGACTCAAGGGGCTGAATGGCCTCCTCCTGTTCCTGTGTAAGTGACTCAAGGGGCTGAATGGCCTCCTCCTGCTCCTGTGTAAGTGTCTCAACGGGCTGAATGTCCTCCTCCTGTTCCTGTGTAAGTGACTCAAGGGGCTGAATGGCCTCCTCCTGTTCCTGTGTAAGTGACTCAAGGGGCTGAATGGCCTCCTCCTGTTCCTGTGTTAGAGACTCAAGGGGCTGCATGGCCTCATTCTGCAAGAGAGGGGAGGGAGGGAGTCGGGCGAAAGGCACTGAGATGGCGAGAGATGAGAGGAAGGGAGGATAGTTTGAGAGAGGGGTGAGATTGAGAAAGGGAAGGGCGAGAGAGGGGAGTGAGGGAGGTGAGGGCGAGAGGGAGGAAGACGGCGAGAGAGGGGGTGGGCAAGATTGAGGGAGGGCGTTAAAGGGAAGGGAGGGAGGGACTGGCGAGAGGGGAGGGCGAAAGAGGGGAGAGAGGGAATGGAGAGCGTGAGAGGGTAGGGAGGGAGGGGGAGGGTGTGAGGGGGAGAGGGCGAGAAATGGGAGGGCGAGAGAGAGGAGAGGTCGAGAGAGGGGAAGGAAGGAGGGGCGGGTGAGAGGGAGGTGAGAAAGGGGACGGCGGGGGAGGGAGAGGGGGCGGGCGTTATTGTGTTGGATAGTACAGAGTCTTTGCTTCTGTGATTGCATGGCTGTGGAAGGCCAATCCCTGGGTACCTTTAAACATAATAGGTTTCTGAAGAATATCTTAACAAAGTTTATCAGACAGAACTTGTAATATTCTCTGAAAATATGTCAATGGCAAAATTAAGAGAAAAAATATGCAGCTTTCCTCCAGTTTGATACCAGATAATTGAGGACTGGGAAATGTCAGAACTATGGATCAAATGCTTCAGTTATGCATTCACAGAGGAAAACAAAACAAAAAAATAAAACTTCCTCGCAATACTCGGGAACTTTAGTATGGTAAGAAAAAAGGAATAGAATGAAATTATCAACTAAACAGTTTAGAGAAAGTGTCGGACTGAAATTAATGGGCATTGACAAAGTCATGAGAGATTTATGAAATGGGAATCATATTTGAGAAAGTGGCTTTTAGCAAAATTATGTAGAAGCTATCAATGCAATACGAGTGGAATTTCAGAAAGAGTTTTGATAAAGCCCCAAGCCTATTGTGCAAATTCGAATCCTGTGGGACTGGGGCTAATACATGGTAGTTTTCGAAGGGCAGAGCTGGCAGGAAACAGTGAGTAGGAATAAAACAATTTTTTTAAAAATGGTAGGCCAGGAGGATATGGCAAGGATCGTGGCTTGGGCGCCAGCTATTGCCAATACCCATCATATATTTGGTTGAGTGTCTCAAATGCAATATTCCCAAGTTTGCTGACAGCACGAAACAATGTCAGCTTGTGAGTGGGTGAGAAGGATGTAAAAAAGCTCCAAGGTGACTGCGACAGGTGAAATGACTGGGCAAATATCTGACAGATGGAGAGCAATGGGAGAGATATGATGTTGTGTACTTTGATGGGAACAACAGAATGGCAGCCTATCAGTTGTATAGGGAGTGATTGAAAAATGTGGCTGTATAAAGCACCCTAAGCTGCATTTTTGTTTAGTTCTGTGCAGCCTTCCGAGTCCATGTAAGGCAGTGAGTTCTGAATCCAGGGGTCAATACTGGGAATGGCATTGGCACGCTGACCAGTGTATATAGACACTGCAAGTGAGGAGCTGTAACATTGAAAGGAATCTGGATCTCACTGTTCACCAGTCACTGAAAGCAATATTGCAGTGGGATTTGAGTACAGGAGTAAGAGTATCTTACTGCAGCTGTACAGGGCCTTGATGAGACACCATCTCGAACATTGTGCAGCATTGTGTGTAGTTTTGATCTCTGTTTCTAATAAAGGACAAACCTGACATTGAGAGAGAGCAGTAAAGGATGAGCAGACTGATCTCTGGGATGACAGACTTGTTGTGGGATCTGAGTTCGTGGGGACTGGACTTGTGTTCTATGCGGTTTAGGAAAATGAGTGGAGATCTCAGTGAAATATATAACACTCTGATTGGGCGAAGCAGGTGGAAGCAGAGATGGTTATTCCCCTCGCTCGGATGGCTAAAGCAAGGGGCCACAATATCAGGTACAGACAGGTTACTTTGCATTGAGGTGAGAATTAATGTTTGCACTCTGAGACTGGCAAACCAGGGGTACTCTCTCCCAGGTCAGGCTGTGGAAGTCATGGCGCTGAATATAAATAAGGATTTCTGGAAACTAAAGGGATAGAGAGAGAGCAGGAGTACGGTGT
Source organism: Hemiscyllium ocellatum (assembly GCF_020745735.1). Taxonomy (NCBI): domain Eukaryota; kingdom Metazoa; phylum Chordata; class Chondrichthyes; order Orectolobiformes; family Hemiscylliidae; genus Hemiscyllium; species Hemiscyllium ocellatum. Next base: position 75,443,456 of record NC_083420.1, on the reverse strand, counting down.
GAAGATATAAGATCAGCTATAATTCCAGGTTGTTCTCCAATAAAGCGGTAGCTGTGTTTCTGTGCAACAACGTGTTGTCGAAAATCATGCAATATTAAAAATAGGTCTATGGTAAAAAGAGGTTAAGGGGCGAAGCCCCAAAAATTTCAGTAAAAATCAAAAATTAAATTTGGTCAAACACACACTAGGACAGTCTAAATAAATCCTTAACTCAAATGTTGTAATGGTACAGTGCTGAAATGTAACACTTTCACACTACGGTCACTCACTGGAGCACTGTACCTTTCACCAGAAAGCACATGGGGGCTGACTGACCACGTGAAGCCGATGGGGAATTCCAGGTCTCCTCAAGATTCTCTCCACAGTTTGGAATAAAGTTCTTTCTAAATGTAGTCTACAATTTCCAGTTTCAGGCTCAGTTTCAAGCCTTCTTGAGCACATTGCATTCCTGTTTTAGCTAAACACATTGTTTGTACATTTTGCAGAGAGAGGATCCTGAGGCAGGGTTTTGCTGTTCAGCTGCTCCCCGGCAAGGAATCGCGTCACAGTGAATGCGAATTCACTTTAGAGAAAAAAAATACACGAATCACATTGCAGCCAAATTGTATTTAATCAATACGCGTTATCGGAGAACTTCCTGTATATTGAATGGAGGAGCAAAACCCCGATGGGCTGAAGGCACTACAGAAGTTCTCTTTTTATATTTCACAATGTTTAAACATATTAAGGGATATGAATATTTTATGGGGAAAGCTGCACTGAGGAGATGTTCGGCCATTAATGAGCACAGGGAAAGCTCAATATGTCGCATTACCTACTCTTGTCACAATGTTTCTGTGCAGTCTGTGGGAAATCTCTGTAAATATTGTCACAAGCTCGCAGCTGTTAGGAAGGAGATCTCTGCAGGGTCGACAGGATTGTGTTTCCCATCCCTTTTCTAATAACGAGGCTGGGGCCTGGTGTTCGTTATAGTTTCATCCTTTAAGACCTTAGAGCAGTTTGATACAATTAAGTGTCTTGCTTGGCCGATTGAGAGACCATTGAAGAGTTTATCACATGTCTGTGTGTCTGGAGTCACTTTTAGGCCAGACCAGGAAAGCACGGGAGATTCACTTCCTGAAAGTTCATTGAGGAAGGAGATCGATGTTTACAATTGATATTGCACACAAGATCACTATTACTGACACCAGATTTTAGATCTTGACATTTTATTAATTGTTTTCAATTTGCACTAGCTGCCAGAGCATTAGTCCGATCTGGATTAGTAATCCAGTGACATTTCCACAACGTCACCATCTCCACATGGGGACCTGTCGGAAACCACACTGAGCAGATTATTTCTGTGCTGCTTAACAGCTCTGTCAAAATGAACTCCCACCAAATTAACTGTCGTGATGGGGCTGAAGGACTAGTAAATAGTCAGATTGCAGTAATCCTCCTCTTAGCGGATTGGACATAGTTGAGTAATTTTCCACATTGCCTGTGAGATGTCAGAGTTGGAGCTGGAATGAAACAGCTTCTCCAGGGACACGGCTTGTTGTGCAGCACAAGTCTTTAGTCCTATTGCAGGAATGGGGTCAGGGCTCATTGTGTTTGTCGTATCTACGGTGTTCAGCTGTTTTTTCATCTCACATGCAGTGAATCGAATTGGTTTGTGACTGCCATCTGTGATTCTGTGGGCATCATGACGAGGGTGAGGTGGATAATCGACTCAACACTTTTGGCTGAGGATGGTTCAGATACTGCATCTTTAACACTGATGTACAGGGCTGTTCTATTATTTAGGATGCGGATATTTGTGGAGTCCTCTCTTCCAGTAAGTTATTTAATGGTCCATCAACTTTTATGCATGGATTTGACAGGCCAACAGAGCTTATATCTGATTTGTTAGTCTTGGGATCATTTTCCTCTCTATATCAGATGGTAGTCCTGCTGTTTGGAGTGTAACCAGTCAAGTGTGGTCGCATTAATGGGTTGTCATCAGGTTTAGGTGCACGTGATTCCGACTCTGGCATGTCCACCCACATTCGTCACTGACCCATGGACCGGCTTGATGTTACTGGTGGACGGATGGATTATCCTGAGGAAAAAGTTACAGATTGTCATTGAAAACGATTCTGCTTCTTCTGCTGCTGTGATCTACAGCATCAGATGATAACCTAGTTTAAGCCTAAATATTTACAATTCAATTCTACTGACTGTTCCCCATTTCACACCGAGACCCATTCACCCATCAGCCCTGTATTCAGTGACCTACTCTGGTTTATGATGCAGAAATACTTCCATTTTCATATTCTCATTCTGCTGGAGTCTTTCTTTGGTGCCACGCCTCCAAATTGTTACATAAACTCAATCCATTAAAGGTACTAATCCGAATCTTTTCCTTTCCAAAGTGCCACGTTCTGTGTTCGAAGTGAACGTGTTTCCTTCTGTTCTTCTCCCTGACCATGATTCTGCAGTGTCAGTGATGCCAACCTTATGCAATTTCAGAATCAACAAACTTCTGCACCATGCGTTCAATTCCCAGTGTACGGCGCTCCATGGTGGACAAGATGTTTGGGCATCTTTGACATGCATCATTGGAAATTGTTCAAAAACAGAAATTGCTGAAGAAATTTCTAAAGATGTTGCAGCATTTTCTGGAGTGAATGCAGAGTTAAACTTTCAGGTCCAGTGAACCTTCTATAAAGCTCCCAGTATCTCCAACATTTTTATCGTCTTATTTCCAGTATCCATAGTCAGTTGTTTAAATAAAAAATTGTTCTGTGCTTATTCATTTCTGGAGAAACTCAGCAGGTCTGTCAGCATCTGCAGAGACAGAGAAACAGAGTTAGCGCTTCCAGTCCAGTGTGACACTTCTTCAAAACTGAATACAATTGCAAAATGCTCTTTTAATCCCTTGTCAGAAGAGGGGGAAGGGTGGCAGGGAAAAGAGGGTGTGGCAAAAGATAAACTGGTTTTCAGCAGGGGTGAATGAGAAGATACTGAAAAACGGGTTTAAATTAAATTGTGAATGGGGGAAAGGTGTTTTCTCTATTGATTGCAAGATAAAGAAGACAAAACCACACAAGGTCATAGGGAGGCCAAGAGGGAGAATGTTGACAATGTGGTATTATATAGGTCTGGCCACAGATACGTTTTCACTCTAGTGATCATCACACCCTTCAGACAAAGAAATTCAGATGCTTGACTTCTTATTGGCACTAGTAAGTGTTTCATGCCGCCTTAGTATTGTAACATGGAGAAAAACAAATAGCTTTATGAAGTTTGGGGTGAGTGTTGGTTACCTGTCATGTTGAAGATAGTTCCAAATTTGCAGTGTAGAAGATTGCGGGTTGACATTGTAGAAATTTATAAAATCATGAGAGGAATGGATAGGGTGAATAGCCAAGATCTTTTCCACAGGCTGGGGGAGTTCAAGCATAGAGGGAATGGGTTTAAGGAGTAAGAGGGAAGATTTAAAGGGACGAAAGGACAACGTTTATACACAGAGTGTGGTGTAGGTATGGAATGAGCTGCCAGAGGAAGAGTGGGAGGTACAAGTACAGCTGCAACATTTAAAACTCATTTGGACAAACATATGACTGGGAAAAACTTAGAGGCATAGGGGCCAAATGAAAGCAGATGGGACTAGTATAGTTTGGAAAACTTGCCCAGCATGGACATTTAGAAAAGTTTCACGCAGAGTCAGTGTAGGTTTGTGAACGGGAAATTATATTTTGCCCTGTAAAATCATGCAAATTATTTCTGGAGATGCCTGAAAATGTAACAAGTGGACTTGATAAAGGGGAATCTGGTAGACACGAGGCTTTCCAGAGATTTTCCACAAGGTATTGCAAAATAAAAGTTCTTACACAAAACAGAAGCCCTAGGACGTCGGATCCTGTATTACCATGGGATGATGACTGGTTAACACAGAAATCGAAGAGTCAGGATTAATGGATCTTTATGATAAAGGAATCTGCTGGAGTACCATGCATATCAGTCCGATGGCATCAGTTCTTTACAATCTATACTGATAGCCTGAAGGCGGGAGCTGAGTGCAATATACATCCGAGTTTGTGGATGACACTGAGAATCAAAAGGCAGGTTGTTATTTAATGGAGAGGACTTCCAGAAAAGGAGCAGTACATAGGGATTGGAGTCTTCCTGTATATGAAACACAAAGTCAGCATGCTGATGCAGCAAGTAACTAGGTTGCTACATTAGGCAGCTTCCTGGGATGAAAGGGTTTAGTTATTGAGAATCTCTAAAATGGTGAGGCGATCATCCGTTTGGGGTTTAAATGAATGACGAGTGACACTGCTGAAGTATACAAGACACAGAAGAGGCTTGAGAAGGTACGTGTTGAGAAGTTGTTTCCATTTCTGGGCAGACTGTCACACTCGAGGATATAGATACCGAATCAGGAGTATCGATTTCAATCTGAGATGCAAACCGATGTCTTCTCTCCGAAGGTAGTGAATGGCTGGAATTCCCTGACCCAGAGAGATATGGAGGGATACAAGGCATCGGCAAGAAAGTGGAGCTGAGCCCTGGATTAGATCAGCCATGTTCTTATTAAATGACAGCGCTAGCTTGAGAGGAAGAATGACCTTCTTCTGTTCCTATTTATTAATTTCACATGTTGTGCTTTTGGAAAGTACTGGGTTATTTTGCTGGAAATCGTATTGTAAAATGTTGCATTCAGGGAGAGCAGAGGATTTGTTGTTTTAACCCTGGGTGGAGTATGGGGCTGTATTCTCAGCGTATCTGGGGCTGCAACATGTCCCACATTTGGAGCAGACGTTGCAGAGAGGGGAAGCCTGAAAACTGGGAGTGAGGGGGTGGTGGGGGCACTTTCTGGCCCAGCCTCCATTTTCCAAGTACATTTCCACAACTGCACCTAACCATGGGAGTGGCCTCGATCAGCCCCAGTGGAGCAGGTCCGAAGGGCTGAATGGAACATCAGAACACAGGGCTGAGGGACATGAAGTGGCCATTCAGCCCTTTGGCACTACTCCAGCAATAAGTAAGGTCGTGGCACATCTCATAGTGTTCCCAGCTGCACTTTGCTCTCCATGCACCATTATCCCTGATTCACCTGTCTATGGAAAATCAGACAAAGCCAGCCTCGGTATAATATAAATATCTGGCCATCCCAAACTTCTGAGATAGAGAATTCCCACTGGAATGAAATACCACTTTATGAATTTCTCCTAATTCATGCTCTGAATGAGGTTGGAGGGTGCCACTGTTTCCTTTTCTAGTCCCACTCCTCACTGCTCACAACAAATTTTAAATGTAACCAGATTGGTGATTTGGCTGATGATAAAGTTCTCAGACTGGATGAGGTTCAGTGATAGGAACAAGTCAGGGAGATTTCTTTAGTCAGCCACACGTAACTAATAGAACTAACGGATGCACCACATAGTGTATCTGTGGTTAGCACTGTTACCTCCCATCGCTGTGGAGCTGCGTTCAATTCCAACCTCAGAAACCCTCTATGTGGATTTTGAACATTTTCCCCATGTCTGTGTGGGTTTCCTCTCAGAGAGTTCCAGTTTCCGCCCACAGTCCAAAGATATGCAGCTTAGAGTGGATTATCCATGCTAAACTGCCCATAGTGCCCAGGGATATGTACGTTAGATAGGTTAGTGATGGGAAATTCAGGGTTACATGGATAGAATACGGGGGGCAGGTCCAGGGGAATTACAGTTCCGAGGGTCAATGTGGACATGATAGATGGAATGTCCTGCTTCCACACTGTAGAGATTCTATAAAAATGACAAGAAGTTTGGATTATACAAACACCCAGTGGGTATCTATCTGATCCACTCTCCTCTAGGCTTTGTATGTTTCAGTAACATCACCTCTCATTCCAAGAGTAACCTGTTAAAGCCTTCATAATATAAGACCCTCTTCCCTGGAATACATGAAGTGAAGCATCTCCGAACTGCTTCCAAATTAATTTTATCCTTCCTTGGGTAAGGAGACAAAAACAATCTCACACACAGCTGAGGGTGATTTTTGTTTTCATTATGGTGAGAGTATTTGGAATCTCTTCTCCGCATAGCATTGGAGGCAGAGATACTGAATATTTTTGAGGCACAGACAGAAGGTTCATAAGTAACAACAGAGTCAAGGATTATCGAGTAATAGGCAGCAATTTGCAGTGTAGGGGAAAATGTCGACAATGGTACAAAATCACACTGCTCCAGAACATCCAGAAATATAATGCAAACCGCAATGATAATATCGATAAAATGTTAAAGGGAAATCCACGATGGCGGTGATCCAGAAGGTCTGCCTTGTTGGGCTCTGCATCACAGCACGGGCAAAGTGGTTCCCTAACCCCCTCCATCCCAGCAATTTACTTAAAATTCAACCCTAAAAGGGTGATAGAATCTTTATTAATCCCGTTTTATCAAGTGGAAATGACAGAATTTGGAAAAGGATGAGTAAGTCGTAACACACGGTGCACCCGTCAGAAGCATCGAGCATACCTGAGGCGATATCTGCAACCCACTCTGCTCGTTCCCTGGACCCAGTTACTCACCAGGTCTTGGTCACTGAGTTCATCAAGTTACATAAAATGATTGAAGGCATGATTAAAGAAAAGTTCAGCCGTGGCTAGAAATACTACCACTCTCAGATGCGCTCCAAAAACTTGAGAAGCAACTTGACAGCCTTGGAAACAAAATGGACGATGTCAAGCGCCAAACTGCATGAGAGAGTCTGTGATCAATTCCTCACAAGAGAGGATCCGCATCGTTGAAAAACAGGTCCGTATCTTTACTGAACATGATGACGACTTTGAGAACAGGGGCAGGATGAAATATATTCACATCGTCGGTAGGCTGGCACAGACAGCAGGTGGTCAGCCAGTCAGTATCTTTCGAGAACTGGCTGCAGTGATTCCTTCACTTCGAAACTGAAGAGACACGGATGAAGACTGAGACAGTTCATCGGGTTACGGTGCACAGGTCAGGCTCAGATCAGCGCTCTCACCCTGTCCTTATGCGGTTACATAGTTATGGGGATAAACAAAGACTAATGGAAGCTTCCAGCACCCAGGGGAAAGATCCAATGGCTTTAATTCACGGGCTCCAGGTTTATGTCCTTTCGGGATTTTCAGCGGCGGTGATTCTGAAAATAAAATCGTTTGATGATATAGAACATCGAAAATTACAGATCAGTACAAGCCCTTCGGCCCTCGATGTTGCGCCGACCTGTGGAACCAATCTGAGCCCATCTAACCTACACCATTCAACGTACGTACATATGTCTGTCCAATGACGATTTATATGCACTTAAAAATAGTGAATCTACTATCTTTGCAGGCAAAACATTCCACACCCTTACTACTCTCTGAGTAAAGAAACTACATCTGACATCTGTCCTATATCTATCACCTCTCAATTTAAAGCTATGCCCCCTCATGATCATCGTCACCATTCTTGGACAAAGGCTTACCTATCTAAACCTCTGCTTATCTTATATGTCTTTATTAAGTCACCTCTCAACCTTCTGCTCTCTAACGAGAACAGCCTCAAGTCCCTCAACCTTTTCTCGTAAGACCTTCCCTCCATACCAGGCAACATCCTAGTAAATCTCCTCTGCACCCTTTCCAAAGCTTCCACATCCTTCTTCCATAATGTGGTGACCAGAAATGTACACAATACTCCAAGTGCGGCCGGACTAGAGATTTGTACATAAATAGCATAACTTCATGGTTCCAGAACTTGATCCCTCTATTAATAAAAACTAAAATACTGTATGCCTTCTAAACAACCCTGTCAACCTCGGTGGCAACTTTCAAGGATCATTGTACCTGGACACCGGGATCTCTCTGCTCATCTCCACTACCAAGAATCTTACCATTCGCCCAGTAGTTTGCATTCCAGTTACTCCGACCAACGTGAATCACCTCACCCTTGTCCGCATTAAACTCAATTTACCACCTCTCAGCCCAGCTCTGCTGCTTATCTATGTCTCTCTGTAACCTCCAACATTTTTCCTCACTATCCAGAACTCCTCGGACCTTAGTGTTGTCTGCAAATTTACTAACCCAATGTGCTATGCCCTCAACCAGGTCGTTTGTAAATATGACGAACTGCAGTAGACCCAACACCGACCCTTGTGGTAAACCACTACTAACTGGACTCCAGGATGAATATTTCCCATCAACCATGACCCACGGACTTCTTTCAGCAAGCTAATGACGGATCCAAACTGCTATATCTCCCAAAATCCCATTACTCCACATTTTGTACAATAGCCAACTATGGGGAACCTAATCGAACGCAGTGCTGAAACCCATATACACCACATAATCCAGTTTACTCTAATCTACCTGTTTGGTCACCTTCTCAAAGAATGCAATAAAGTTTGTGAGGCACGACCTCCCCTTCACAAAACCGGGCTGACTATCCCTAATCAATTTATTCTTTTCTAGATTATTATAAATCCTATACCTTATAAACTTTCCCAACACTTTACCAACAACTGAAGTAAGGCTCACTGGTCTATAAGTATGAGGATTGTCTCTACTCCCCTTCTTGATGAGGGGAACCACATTTCCCATTCTCCAATCTTCTGGCAATATTCCTGCGGACAATGACGATTTAAGGATCAATGCCAAAGGCTTGGCAATCTCCTCCCTGGCTTCCCAGAGGAACCTAGGATAAATCCCATCTGGCCCAGGGGACTTATCCACTTTCACACTCTGCAGTATTTCTAATATCTCCTCCTTGTGAACCTCAATCACACCTTGTCTAGGAGCCTGTATCTCAGTATTCTCCTCGACAAGATTGTCATTTTCTTGAGTGAATATTGTTGAAAAAATATTCATTTAGTGCTTCACATATCTCCTCTGACTCAACACACCACTTTCCACTCCTCTCCTTGATTGGCCCTGTTCTTACTCTCGTCGTTCTTTTATTCCTTAAATGCTTATAGAAAGCCTTAGGATTAACCCTGATCCTATCCGCCAACAACTTCTCATGTCTCCTCCTGGCTCTTCTGTGCTCTCCCATTAGGTCTTTCCTGGCTACCTTGTAACCCTCAAGCGCCCTAACTGAGCCTTCACATCTCATCCTAACATAAGCCTTCTTCTTCCTCTTGACCAGAGGTTCCATTTGCTTCACAATACGCGGCTCCCACACTCTACATCTTCCTCCCTGCCTGACAGGTACATACTTATCCAGGGCACACGGTAGCTTTTTCTTGAATAAGCTTCACATTTCTAATGTGCCTATCCCATTCAGTTTCCTTCCCCATCCTATGCTTCCTAAATCGTGTCTAATCGCATCGTAATTGCCTTTCCCCCAGCTGTAACTCTTGCCCATTGCTTTACACCTATCCCTTGCTATCACTAAAGAAAACATAACAGAATTTGTGGTCGCTATCACCAAAGTGCTCACCTACTTCCAAAACTAACACCTATCAAGAGAAGAGCAAGGGAACTCGGGAATCACTATTCCCTCTGGTACCCAACGGTTCTCCGTATTGCATTTAATGGATCCATGAACTCGTCTGACTGTGCAAAGAAAGTGAAAACTTTGTGGACATTTTAAATTCCCCGATCGATTTTGTTCAGTTTCTTGTTTTTTTTATATGTTTAGTTTTGAGAGCTTGTCAGTTGTAATAGTTTTAGATTGTGTAGTTTTTAAGCTCGATGAGACTTTGTTTATTCATCAGTATTTCTAGTTATTCCTCTCTCGAGTTCAAATGTTGCTACAATGTGTTGTAGGTAATGATATGCTTAAATGGTGTACCTGGAAAATTAAGGGGAGCCACTGGCCACTCAAGAGGAAAAATTTACTTTCTAGTCTTAAAAAAAGAGAGGGTGGAATGTTTCCTATTGCAGGAAATGCAGCTTGATGACAAGGAACATTTGACGTTACAACAGGGCGGGTTTGAATTTTTTTTTGCGTCTTTTAATACTATGAGTAGGGGAGAAGCCATACTGGATAAGAAGAATCTTCCATTTAAATTACTAGATTGCATTTGACACTCACGGGAGGATCATAATACCCCACGCCTTGAACTATGATAAATAATCCAATATTTTAAATGGTTTTTGCGACCCACTCCCCACCCCGGGCGCACACTCTAAAAATCCTGGTAGATGCATTTTCCAAATGCAGTTATCTTGCAACATGACACATTATCGTAGAAGGTGATTTCAACTGTGTTATGGACTCCACGGTGGGCAGAATGTCCAAAGGTCCCTCAATATCCTCGTTATAATGTCAGTCATTGGAAAATTTTTGCGCAGAACTAGAGCTGGTGGATGTCTGGAGGCTGGTGGACGTGATAAGTAGAGCTTTTATTTTCTTCTTTAACTCGCTGAACTGCCACACGAGGGTTTATATCTACCCCATCTCTGCAACAATCTTAGATTAGGTGGCATACTGCACAATTTGGAATATTACCATTTCTGACCATACTTATTGAGTAAGGTTAAGGGCAATATAACAGATTCGAGACACCAGCGAATGTATCCCTTTATTCTGAAGGCTAGTTAGTGCATTGAGTATTTCTGTAATGAATTCAGATCTTTCTTAGCCATTAATTCAGTTTCAAGCAGTAACCTATCCATTCTATGGGAAATTGCTAAGGCTTACGCCAAGGAAATAATTATTCCTGCGGATGCAGCAGAAGGGAAAGCAGGAACGTTGGTTTGAGGCACAGCTGAGGGCAGCCGAGAGGACATACTGTGATAGACCCTCAGTGGCTAAGCTGCAGAGGATCACAACGCTTCGGTCTACAGTGAATTCCACGCTCACACAGACAGCCAAGTAGGTACTTACTTTTGAACATGGTGATAAGTCAGGCAAGCATTTAGCCAGGAAAACGACCGCCCCTCTCAAGCCATTACCTCAATTAGGGAAGGTACTGGGATAATTACCTTCAATTAAAAAAGAATAATGTCTCCTGTTCGAGGTATTTCAAACTTGCAATAATGAGGATAGATGGATTAACATGGAGTCATTTTTCAAGAACCTGGGTTTTCCAGGAGTAACCCCTGAATAAGTGTTGTGCCTCAATGCACCATTGTCAGTGCACGAGGGTGTGAAGCAGCTTCAGAATGTAAAGGCATATGTTCCTGACAGATTTCCTAGTGAATTTTATAAATAATTAATAAACCTATTGTCAAGGCCGATGTTTAACATGTTCCGTCACTCATGCAGTCACGAACCCCTCCCTCCATCCTTAAGAGCGGCTCATATCTCTCTGATGCTGAAGAAAGGAAGACCCTGGAGGAATGTGCTTCTTACACGCCAATCTCACTTTTAAATGTTGATTTCAAAATCCTGTCTGAGACACTTGCATGACGGCTGGAATCTTTGCTGCCTTCAGTTGCTAAAGAGGAACAAACAGGTTAAATAAAGGGCCACAGATCTTCCGACATGTAAAGAGTTTAATCAATATGATCTAGAGTGTCAACAACAATCTATCCAGGGATTATTGATCCCTTTAGATGAGAGCAAGCGGTTGATTGAGTTGAGTGGCCGGATTTCTTCCGTACATTAGAACGGTTTGGTCTACGTAAAGTTTTTATCAAGTTGGTGAGGGTCCTTTACCGTCCTCTGGCTGCGGTTCTCACTAATGGTGTGTCAATCAGTAATATTAATATTTCTTCAGGCAGCCAACAAGGTTGACACCTTTCACCATTGTTGTTTACGGTGGGGATTGAGCCACTGGAGGAGGCCCTCTGTAGGGATGCCATCATATCTGACCCAGAAGTGGGATAGAAGTCACGTAGAAGATTACATTGTATGGAGATGAGGGTCTTATGTTATTTTGTCAAATTCCACATTTTCGGTAGTCCATGTGATGCAATACATTAATTTGCTTGTTGCCTTTCCGGCGATAAGATTAATTTTACGAAGTTGGTGGCCAAGCCTATGGGAGGTCTTATGGAAATCCCTGATAGTGAGGGCAAATCCTGGTTTCCTTTTAAATGGTCACGGGGGTGGAACCCCTATTTCAGGATATTCATTACATCTGTCTTTGATCATTTATTTAACGTGAACTATGTCCATTTGTTTGACAAAATTAAGCAAGGTCTTCAAAGATGAGAGGCATTTCCAATATCCTGGCTAGGTCGGACAGCTGTTATTAAAATGAATGTCCTTCCTCATTTCCTACACCCCATGTGAATGCTTTCTTTGATATTTCCCAAACAGATGGCGCATGTGGGCGGCACGGTGGCACAGTGTTGCCTCACAGCGCCAACAACCCGAGTTCACTTCCTGGCTCAGGCGACTGACTGCGTGGAGTTTGTACATTTTCCCCGTGCCTGCTTGGGTTTCCTCCCACACTCCAACGATGTGCAGGTCAGGTGAGTTGGCCATGCTAAATTGCCCATAGTGTTGGGTGAAATGGTAAATGTAGGGGAATGGGTCTGGCTGAATGGCGGGTCGGTGTGGACTTGTTGAGCCAAAGGGCCTGTTTCCACACTGTAAGTAATTTAATCTAACATTTTTTTTAGGAAAAGAATGACTGATTTAGCTCTTTTATTTGGCACTAGAAGCGATTCTTTATCGAGCTAACAAAATTGCAACTGCCCCACAGATTGTGGGGAGTTGATTTCCCCGACTAAAAACAATCAATTAAGTTTTTTCTCATCATATTTGAGTGCCTGGGCCGCTGAGGTCTCGGCATCACTATGGCTAGACATTGAGCTCTCCAGACAAAGTGAACCCTTATTAGTTTGTTGTTATTAGATAAAATGACAACGTTTATGGAGTATTGTCATAAACTAATGATGAACAATGCTGTTAAAGAATGAAGGACAATGCGTCAGATTGAGGGCAATACAGCCATTACTATGTTTCTTACCCAATAATTGGTATACTGCATTGTCAACCGGGGATAATGGATTCCAGGTTTAAACTGTGGGCAGGCAAGGGGGTACATTGCTTGGGTGATTTAGAATTAGTAGAAACCCTACAGTGTGGAAACAGGTCCTTGTTTCCCACAAGTCCACTTCCAACCTCTGAAGAGTAACCCACCCAGACCCATTTCCCTACCATCCTATACTTATCCTGATTAATGCCCCAACTTACAGATCCTGGAACACTATGAGCAATTTAGCAATGGCCAATTCATCAGACCTGCACATCATTGTGACTGTGGGAGGAAACCCACGCAGACACAGTTGACAATATACTAACTCCACACAGTCAGTCACACAAGGCTGGAACCAAACCCTGGTGCTGTGAGTCAGCAGTGCAAACCACTGAGCCACCACGTGTTACTTGAGGGAGAAACAATGATATCATTTGATCAAATAACTCGTGAGTATGGACTTGCTAGTGGAGACTTCTTCTGTTTTTTCAGATTAGAGATTTGATTTAAAAATTACTTTTAACAGACTCTTACGGATCTGATAGAGAGAAGCGGGTATTTGTTGTTAAGAATACACTATCTATCAGTACCCTTTATCATTTGTTGGAGAGTGTCCACTCAGACAAGACTGTGCACCTTCATGACGTCTGTGCGGGGGAGTTGAGGGTTTAGATCTCTTCAGAGACATGGGAGGATATTTGTGAAAATGCTCAAAGGATTTGGATCTGTAATAGGACCTATTCCATGCAGTTGAAAATTCTTCATAGGGTCTATCTGACACCAGATTTTCTCTCAAAATTCAAAGTGGGATTATCTTCAGCATGTCCTAAATGCAGAATGACTACAGGCACTCTTACTTATTGCATGTGGCCCTGCAGCAGGCTTCATATATATTGGAGCATTGTGTTCAGTGTGGTAGAGTGGGTCTTGGGGATCGAATTGGAGATGGACCCGGTTTCTCTTTTCCTGGGCCTGCCCAGAGTATCTTACGCTGATGCACATTGGAAAATATATATCTATATGTATATCCTTACTTTCTGTGCTAGGAATAATATTCTGTTGTGTTGATTGTCTGAAAACTCCCCGGGGGTGTGGGGTCTTTGTAAGCTCATCGTGGAGAATATCCATTTGGACTTTCTCACCAGAATGGTGCACCAAAAACAGAGATTATTATAATTCATAGAGTCATAGAGGCATAGAGATGTAAAGCATGGAAACCCTTCGGTCAAACCCATCCATGCCAATCACATATCCCAAACCAATCTAGTCCCACCTACCAGCACCCAGCCCATATCTCTCCAAACCCTTCCTATTCATTTACCCATCCAAATTCCTCTTAAATGTTGCACTTGCATCAGCCTCCCCCACTACACCTGGCAGCTCATTTCATACACGCATCACCCTCTGTGTGAAATAGTTGTCCCATAGGTCTCTTTTATAACTTTCTCCTCTCACCTTAAAACTATGCCCTCTCGTTCTGGACTCTCCGACCCCAGGGAAAAGACTTTACCTATTTACCCTATCCATGCCACTCATAATTTTGCAAACATCTATAGTGTCACCACGCTGACTGGGACGAACCAGGGAAAACAGCTCCAGCCTGTTCAGCCTCTTCCTATAGCTCAAATCCTCCAACCCTGGCAACATCCTTGTAAGTATTTCCTGAACCCTTTCAAGCTTCCGATAAGAAGGAGACCAGAATTGCATGCAATATTCCAACAGTGGCCTCACCAATGTCCTGTATAGCCGCAATATGATCTTCCAATTCCTGTACTCTATACTCTGACCAATAAAGGAAAGCATACCAAACGCTTTCTTCACTATCCTATCTACATGCAACTCCACTTTCAAGGAGCTATGAACCTGCACTCCAAGGTCTCTTTGTTCAGCAACACTCCCTGCGACCTTGCCATTTAGCATATAAGTCCTGCTGAAATTCCAAAAGTGCAGCACCTCATATTTATCTTAATTAAACTCCATCTGCCATTTCTCAGCCCATTTGAGCCAGTTCTGTATCCAAATGGTTAGTTCTCTCTGTATTCCATGAGATCTGACCTTGCTACTCAGTCTCCCATGGGGAACCTTATCACAACCCTTACTGAAGTCCAGATGGATCACATCTACCCCTCTGCCCTCATCAGTCCTCTTTGTTACTTCCTCAAAAAACACAATCACGCACAAAGACATGTTGACTATCCATAATAAGTCCTTGCCTTTCCAAATACATGTGCATCCTGTCCCTCAGGATTGCCTCCAACAACTTGCACACCACCAACATCAGGCTCACTGGTCTATAGTTTCCTGGCTTGTCCTAACCGCCCTTCTTAAACAGTGGCACCACGTTAGCCAACGTCCAGTCTTCCGGCATCTCACCTGTGACTATCCATGTTACAAATATCTCAGCAAGAGTCCCAGCAATCACTTCTCTACCTTCCCACAGAGTTTTAGGGTACACCTGATCAGGTCCTGGGGACCCGTTTCAAGACATCCAACACTTTCTCCTCTGTAATATGGACAATTTGCAAGGTGTCATCATCTATTTCCCTACATTTTACGACTTTCATATCCTTTTCCACAGTAAATACTGATGCAAAATACTCGTTTAATATCTCCCCCATACTTCCTGTGCTAGGAAGAATATTCGGTTGTGTTGGATGTCTGAAAACTCCCCGGGTCTGTTGGGTCGTTGTAAGCTCGTCATGGAGAATATCCCTTTGGACTCTCTCACCAGTTTGGTGCACCGAAAAACAGATTTATATAAGATATGACAACCCTTTTTGGATTACCGCGATACAAGCTTACCTGCAACTTTAAAAAGGGCATTTATATAGCCATGACGATATTGTCTAATGAATCAAATATGAAGGATTATGAATATATGAATGTGTAATACTCTCGAAGAATGAGAGCTATCATAGTGTTATGCTGAGCCGAATTATTTATTGTTTATTTTTGTTTTTCTTCTGTCTGCTTATAGACTAAACTTGTTTTGTATCTACATGCACAAGGGTGTAATTTTGTTCAGTTATTTGAGTTGCTTTGTTATTGGTTTAATATAATAATAAAAATCTCTTCTTCGATACAACTTTTTGTTAAAAAAATTAAAATGCTAACATTGATAGAATAGAGTCCCAAAGAACTTTCATTAGACAGACCAATCACCACATGGGTGATGGGGTGAGGTTGAGAGAGCATCCCCTTCATGGTAATCCAATGTGGGAATTGAACCTGCGCTGGTGTCCTCCCTCTGCATCACATACCAACCATCCAGCCAATTGAGTGGGAGACTGTGTAACGGTTACACGCAGAATCAGACACAGACAAAGGGCAAGAGAAACATTCATGACAAGATAAAATGTATATTTGATGTAACGGTCATGATAACGGCTGAAGATCAAAACGTTCTCTGCTAGAAATTGTATTTTATATTGAGACAAGTGTTTGGAAGGTGTCTTTGGCTGAATACAATAAGGTGAGACAAGTGAAATAACCAGAATGGCTAATTGTGATTGGATATCGATAACCATAAAATAAGTGCATGTTTTTGATTGATCTGTGGAAAGCATGCTGACTGCTGCATGAATTTATAAAGCAGATGAAATATATTGTTCGGAGATTCCGTCCCATGCGAAATGCCTTCTGAATGCATGCTGGAAGAAACCCGGGGTTAAAAAAAAACTTCTGAGAATTGTCTGCTCGGTAGCAGGAAGCTGGTGGTTGAATGAATGAAAGCTCCTGTAACATGGAGCTGAGAAAAGCAATAGATCACCACCAACCGTAATGAATGTTGGTGCATATTTGAAGCACTGAATGGCCTCGTGATTTGAAAAACGTACATCTCTACTCCATCCTCTTACTTGTTACACACTGGGGCACAGCCGTTTTTCTGAAACTGGGAATAAGTTGTAACATTGTCTGGAACATTCCATAATTGGCTTTCTCCAGAATATTCCATAACTGTGTGGGGGGCATTAGAAATGCAAGAGAGAAAGAGAGGGAAGATGATGCATGCAGTAGTGAGAGTGATGGAGCATGAGCCTTGTTCGGGGGTCGGTGCTACAACAGATATACAGTGAGTGTGAGGGAGCAGAGAGAATATGGTGACCGTTATCCTGACAGAGCGGGGAAGGTTATTGATGCTTGTCCTGCATTGCTGGACATTTCTTCAGACCACAGATACTGCACTGAGCTGGGTGGGGAGCCCAGACCATGCTCAGTGGGTCTGGTGGTGTGGCCCCCTCTGGGAAGAGAATTGTCCCGCTCTGTACTTGCCCATCCACCACGACCTTCGTGCTGCTGTCAATAAACTGTGATGTAATTTCCCCTTAGCTGCCATGCTCGGGTAAACTGTGCAGGGCAGCTCCAAACTGAGAAAGGTCAACCGTGTGACAATTGGCCTTTTAGAGATGACATCATTGCCAGGAATCACAGAATATCCAGGGTCATCCAGGCGACTGTGAGTAGCTGCAGTCATGATGGGTGGGAGAACCGGGCTGGCATTGTATGAAAGGGACACCATGGAGTGGGGTGGGTAATTAATGAGATGAGTTTGGTAAGATAGCACCAGGAAACTAGCTCGACCTCGTGCATACAACCCCTCTGTCACACTTAATGAAAATGTCACTGAGACAGTTTTTTTGTTAGATGCAGCCTAGTGAGGCAAAGACTCTGCTGTCCTCACTCCCAGTTACAAAGCTGCAGAACTAATGCTCATCCAAAACTCTCCGTAACCTGAACTCACAGCAATATCCCTTTCACTCATAATTCTTCATAATACTGACCCGTGTTGCATGATACTATCGAAATGGCTTCATTTCAGCATTCTGAAAACTATGAACATATCCTTCCATGACATATTTTCTCAGTCTCCCCCACCCTGTCTCCACCCCAAAACACACTCACTTACAGTCATACTGCACGAGACTGCCAGTATGACTGACCATTTGGCCCAGCTGGTCCACGCCAACCAAAGTGTTCATCCACACTCACCCCATTTCCCTGCCCTTGCTCTGTATCCACACTCACCCCATTTCCCTGCCCTTGCTCTGTATCCACACTCACAACATTTCCCTGCCCTTGCTCTGTATCCACACTCACAACATTTCCCTGCCCTTGCTCTGTATCCACACTCACCCCATTTCCCTGCCCTTGCTCTGTATCCACACTCACCCCGTTTCCCTGCCCTTGCTCTGTATCCACACTCACCCCATTTCCCTGCCCTTGCTCTGTATCCACACTCACCCCATTTCCCTGCCCTTGCTCTGTATCCACACTCATCCCATTTCCCTGCCCTTTCTCTGTATCCCTCTAATCCTTTCCTATCTGTGCATTTGTCCAAATGCCTTTTCAATGTTGTTATTGTACCCACCTCAATCACTTCCACAGGCAGCTCAGTCCATATGCATACCACACTCTGTGTAAAAAAGTTGCCCCTCAGGTTCCTTTTTATATATTTTTTTTCCTTTCCAAACATTAATGTATGTCCTTGAGTCCTCGATTCCCCAACCATAGGAAAAAAATTGAAGTATTCACCCCATGCACGCCCGTCATGATTTTATAAGAGTTACACTTCGATAAGAATCCTCTCAGTTTCCTACGCTGTAAAGAAATAAGTTCTAACCTGTCCAACTTCTGCCTATAACTGAGAGCCTTTAGCACAGGAAACATCTTTGTAAATTTCGTCTACTTCCTTCCTAGAGCAAGGTGAACAAAACTGAACACAATACTACAACTGCAGCCTTACCAACATCCTGTATAATTGCAACATAACGTCCCAACTTCTATATTCAATGCCCTGATGAAGGCCAGTGTGCCAACAGCCTTCTTCACTGTCCTGTGTACCTGGGGCTCAAATTTCAGATAACTGTGCACCTGATCTCCAACATCCTTTTGTTCCACTACACTCCTTAAGACCCTCTCATTCATCATTAAGCTCCTACCTGGATTTGACTTTCCAAAATGCAAGAAGTCACACTTTTTAGATTAGATTAGATTACAGTCTGGAAACAGGCCCTTCGGCCCAACAAGTCCACACTGACCAACCGAAGGGCAACCCACCCATACCCCTATATTTATCCCTTACCTTACACTACGGGCAATTTATAGTGGCCAATTTACATGACCTGCACATCTTTGGACTGTGGGAGGAAACCGGAGCACCGGGAGGAAACCCACGAAGACACGGGCAGAACGTAAAACTCCACACAGTCAGTCGCCTGACTTCTTCATATTAAACGCTATTTGCTATTTCTCAGCCCACTTCCCCCGCTGACCATGGTACTGCTGCAATTTCTGATAATGTTCCTCACTGTAAATGATGCCTCCAAATTTATACTCATTTGCAAACATGCTAACCTTGCGTTGTGTACTCTGGTCCAAATCGTTGATATAGATAACGAACAGCAATGGGCCCATGACCGACCACTGAGGCACTCCACTAGTCACAGGCCTCCAGTCCGACAAGCATACCTCCACCATAGCCATTTGCTTCATAACTTCAAGCCAATTGTGTCACCAATTTGCCAGTTTACATTGGAGTTCATGTGATCTAACCTTCCACAGCGGCCTACAACGTGGAACCTTATCAAAGCCCTTACTGAATTCCACATAGATTATGTCCAACACTCTGCCCTTGTCAACCTTCCTGGTCACTTCCTCAATAACTCGAACAAAATGTGTAAGGCATGATCTGCCGGGCACAAAGCTATGCTGACTGCTCCAAGTCAAACTCTGTCTTTCCAAATGCATGCACATCTTATCACTCAGAACCTTCTCAAGTGGTTTCCGGAAACAGATGTGAAGCTCACGTGTCTATATTTCCCAGGCATTTATTTGCAGCCCTTCTTGAATAAGGGCACGTTTGTTACGGCCCAGCCTTCCGGGTCCTTGGCCCCTGAAGTGTCTTCTCTCACCTCTTGCAGTGCTCTTGGATTTGTCTGGTTAGGACCAAGAGATTTATCTGAATTTAACCATTCTAATATGTCCATTAGTACCATTAGTGATATGGACTGTACCGATATATGGCAATTAACATCCCAAAGGTCACAGGTCTTCATGTCTTTCTTCATGATAAACCCAGAGGGGGAATTGAGGAACTCAACTATCTCTTGAGGTTTTACACATGCATGCCCATTTTGCATTGTAAGACGTCCTATTCTCTCTCTGATTGTTCTTTTTCTTTACTATACTGAATTTGGATTCACACCAATCTGTTCAGCCAAGGCTATCTCATACTCCCTTTTCACCTTGCTGATTTCCTTCTTCAGTAAACTCCTGTATCCCCTGTGTACCTCTCGGGATTCCCTTGATCCCAGCGGCCTGTATCTGAGCCACGCCTCCTTTTTTTGCTGGTCAGAGCCTCAATATCACTTATCATCCAGGGTTCTCTCTTCCAGCCTCACTTTCCCTTCACCCTCACAGGAACATGTAGACCTTGAACTCGAGCTATGTCACTTTTAAAGCCCGCCCCGTTGCCCGGGATCATTTTACCTGGAAACAGACAACTCCAATCATCCCCTGCAATCCCCTGTCTAAGTCCAACAACATACGCCTTGCCCCAATTTAGAACTTGAATCCGTGGACTAATTTTGTCCCAACCATAACTATTTTAAAATTAATACAGCTCTAGTCACTTTCCCAAATTCTCCCCCACATTACCTCGGTCACCTATCCTACCCCATTTCCCAATAGTAGGTCGAGTTTGTCTCTTCCCCAGTAGGACCCTCTATATATTGCTTGTGGAAACTTTCCTGAACACACTTAACAAATTACGTTCTATCTAAGTTCTTAACCATCTGGAAGTCCCAGTCTATGTTAGAAAAATTAAAATCAACTATTATGACAATCTTATTGCTCCTGCAAGTCCAGCCAGTCTCCCTGCATATTTGTTCCTCTAATTCCCATTGATTATTTAGAGGCTTATAATGCAACCACTATAACATCACCATCCTGCTCTTACTTCTTTGCCTAGTTCACAAAACATCATTGGATATTATTTCAGTTATTTTATCATTAAATACTAGAGTGATATGCGCCTTTATCAGAACTATTGGTATTTAAATTGTTTCCATTTACATCTCTTCCTCGCAGTGATTTTCACATTCGCAGGATCCCTTATCAAGGCACAATGGAGATATGGAGCTGTAAATGGATGGGAACTGCACATCCTGTCACTTCCAGCATTGGTTACATTTTCCCCCACACTGGGCAGTGATCTAACACAGTGTTACTGAACAATGCAACAGCCTGGGTTTATATATGAATGAACCAGTGCGGACTGCACAGCTCCCCACACTGGACATTTCGTCCATGATTATAGATCAAGTATTGGTGTGGGCGGCACAGAGTTTCACTCTGGACATTGCTGGGTTGCATACAGCTGTATATTAGCCGGATCTACACAGTGCTCCATCCTGAATATGTAATGTGAGTTGGATTGCGAATGTGAGAGTACGTAACATCTGACAATACCTTTATTTTGTGTTTTCATTCTTGTGATTGGATCCTTCAAATCCTGACTCATCCGGTTAGACCCATCCTTCTGGATGAGTCATGGTGAGTGTTGTTGCAGCATCCGGGTCTGCAACATGAGCAACAAATGGAGCAGAGGCTGCAGAGAGGGGAGACTCGGTATAATGGAATGGGGGAGTCACAATGAGATCAGACGTGGTCTTAGTGAATGGTGGGGCAGGATTGAATGGACCACCAATACAACGTATTCATATATTTCTGTTTGCTCCAAGCAGAGTGGAGTGGGGAGCGAGTCACATCCTGCTGTCCTTGCGTAACAGGACGCTGGGGCTTCACTAATCTCCAGATTTCCCTGTGTCCCATTCTCGAGCTCTGAGTGACTCCCTCCTGTCCCTGTGTCCCAGTCTCGAGCTCTGAGTGACTCCCTTGTGTCCCTGTGTCCCAGTCTCGAGCTCTGAGTGACTCCCTTCTTTCCCTGTGCCCCAGTCTCAAGCATGTGAGTGACTGCCTCCTGATCCAAGGTTTGCGATAGTAGATGTCCCCCTCCTGCTTCTGAGTAACAGGCTCCAATAGCTCTGTGCTCACCTGCTGCTCCAGGGTGTTGCATTGGAGTTGAGGGTCTTAATGGACTCTTCACATTCCTTACAGCTTCTCTTGACTAAAAGCCTTTCCCCTGTTTCTGTAAAACACCCTCAAAATTTGAATGATGTATTTTGTATTTTACTCTCAGTAATTGAGCAAACAAGCTGACTGACAGAATTCAGAAGCTGAATAACCTCCTCCTGTTCTTGTGTCATACAGTCAAGAGGCAATAGACTCTCAGAGATGTACAGCACGGAAAAAAACTTTCGGTCTGATCATTCATATCAACCAAATATCTTAAATAAATCTCGTCCCCCTTTCCAGCACTTGGCCCATCTCCCTCTACACACTTCCCATACATGTATCCATCCAAATGCCTTTTAGATGGTGTAACTATACCTGCCTCCACCACCTCTTTTGGCTGCTCAATCCATACACACAGCAGTCTCTGTGTGAAAATGTTGTCCCTCATCTCCCTTTTTAAATCTTTCCTCTCTCACCTTAAACCTTCGTCTTCTAATTTTGGACTCACCTATCCTGGGTAAAAGACGTTGACTGTTTACCTTATCTATGCCCCTCATGATTTTATAAACCTCTTTAACGTCACCCCTCAGCCTCAACACTTGAAAATAGTCCCAGCCTATTCAAACTCTCCCTGTAACTGTAACCCTCCAACATCTGCAATATTCTTTTAAATCTCTTCTGTACCCTTTCAAGTTTGACAACATCGTTCCGACAGCAGGGAGACCAGAATTAAAGGCAGTATTACAAAAGTGGCTAAACCAATGTCCTGTACAGATGTAACATGTCTTGCAAACGCTTAGATTCAAAGCACGCATCAATAAAGGGAACATCACCAAGTGCCTTCTTCACTACGCTGTCTACCTGTGACGGCACTTTCAAGGAACGGAGAACCTGCACCACAAGGTGACACAGTAGCTCAGTGACTAGCATTGCTACCTCAGAGCACAGCGATCTGGGTTTAACTCCATCCTTGAATGACAGCCTGTGTGGAGTTTGCACATTCTCCCCGTGTCTGCATGAGTTTCCTCCGGATGGTATGTTTTCCTCTACAAGCTTAAAGATATACAGATAATGGTAGATTTGCCATGCTAAAGTACCCAGGAATATTTAGGCGAGGTGGATTAGCCAGGGGAAATGCAGGACCAGAGGTTTAGGTAGGGGTTTGTCCAGTGGGATACTGTTTAGAGGTTCGGTGTGGCCTCGATGGGTTGAATAGGCTGTTTCCTCACTGTAGGATTCGATCATTTCTATCGTGTTCACCCTGACTGGCAGATTTCGAAAGGACCCTACCTAAATGTCTTGCCCTGATTTGTCTTCCCAAAGTGCAACACCTCGCATTTAACTAAAATAAACTCCATCTGCCACTCCTCGGTTCACCTCAACAAGGTCCCATTATAGTCTGACAGATCATTCTTCACTGTCGACTACACCAACAAATTTGGTATTATCTACAAACTTACTGACTATACTTCATATACACAAACGCAAATGATTGGTATTAGTGACAACAGACAGTGGACCCACTATTGATCTTTGCAGCACGCCACTGGTCACAGGTCTCCATGTTTAATGAACAAATGTCCTCTGTCACACCCTGCCTCCAATATTCAAGAAAATGTTGGATCTAAATGGCGAGCTCTCCCTGGATCCCAGGCAGTCTGACCTTGCTAACCAGTCTACCATGTAGAACATTTTGGTTTTCTTACTGAATTCCATAAAGGCAATATCCACGGTCCTGTCTTTATCAATCGTCTTCATCACTTCCTCAAAAAATTCCACCGTGTCAGTGAGACGTGATCTCCAAAGTACGAAGCCCTCTTCAGTCCTTGTCTTTCCAAATGCATATCGATCCTTTTCCTCGAAATCTCCTCCAAAAATTTAGTCGCCATTAACGTCAGGCTCATCGATCTATATTTACCTGTTTTTTCCTTATTTTCTTAAATAATGACACTATGTTAGCAGCCCTCCAGTCTTTTGACACCTCACCTGCGGAAATCAATATTACAAATATATCAGCTAAATGCTGAGCAATCTCTTTCCTAGCTTCCCAAAAGTATCTAGGATACAACTGCTCAGGTTCCAGGGATTTGTTCACCTTTATGTGTTTTAAAATGTCCAACACCTCCTTGTAATATAGACACTTTTCAAGGTATCACTATATATTTCTTCATTCTCTCGCTCTTGTAAACTCCTCCACATTAAATACTAAGGAGAAATACTTGTTTAGTATCACTCCAACCTATGTTTAGGTGATTCCATACATAGGTAGCCTTACCGATCTTTAAGGGGCCATTATTCTTTCCCGAGTTAATCTTTTTCCATAAAGGATTTGTAGAATTTCTTCAATGCCTCATTAACCCTATTTCTAAAGCCATCTCATGTCTACATTTTTCTGGCCCAATTTCCTCATTGACTATACATTTGCTGCCTTTATACCCCTCTCGGGATTCACTTGATTTCAGCTCTGTTTACCCAGTATATGCCTCCTTCCTTACCTTGACCAGAGCATCAATATATCTAGCCATCCAGCACTCCCTGCACCCACCAGCTTTGCCCCTCTCACCAATGGGAACAGGTTGGCTCTGGACTCTCTGAAAACCAGTTTAATGGCCTTGCATTTTCCAACCATCCCTTTACCTGTGAATAGGTTATTGCAATTAGCCCTTCACAGGTCTACATAACACTTTCAAAATTGGCCTTGTTCAAAGTTAGAACTTTAATATTTACATTAGGTCTTTCCTGTTCCAAAACTAACTTAAAACTAATATTTATGCGTAACAGACTTGAAAGTTAAATAAATACTTCCAGACCCTCTGGAACAGGCTCGAGAGGCTGAATGGGCTCCTCATGGCCCTGTGTAATAGACTGGAAAGGCTGAATGGCCTCCTCCTGTCCCTGTGTAACAGACCCGAGATATTAAATGACACAGCAACCCATGGATTAGAGCAGCAGTTAAACTGGTCTGATGGAGGTCCATCCCTTCTCAGTTACAGAAATACAAACAACACAATGTACTCCAGGTGCCCTTTCAGTAACAACCTCATACAGCTGCAGCGACACAGCTCTTTGTTTTGAATGATTCTGTTGGCAAAATGTGCCAATATTCTAGATTTTCACCTTTTCAAGTAGCAACAGGCTAACGAGCTGAATGGCCTTCTCCTATCCCTCTGTAATAGGTCCATAGGGACAGAATTGCTTCGGCCTGCTCCTGAGCAGCAGTCTCATTGTTCTGTCTCAAGGTTATGAAAGGATTTGACAACAGGGCACTTAAAAACACGAGTAGCCTCACACTGGTCAATAAGTACCGTACTTGGTGTTGAGGTATCTAGAAACTTACCCACCCGAGATTTTTTTTATGCAGCCGATCTTTATTTTATAATTGCCTCCTTTCATAAACAGAGGGGAACATATATAGACCCCTGTAGTGTCTTATTAATACTCTCATATACAAGTTAAAAAAAGATTTAAAAGGTTTTAAGATATATGGTCCATCCGTCAGCAACCCTCATCCATTCCATCCAAACCCAGTAAATGTTCTGTTTTATAGTGATATGAAAAATGATGTGTGGAACTGGTTAATTGAGCCTGTTTGTTTAGTCATGAATTGGAGATGTCGGTGTTGGACTGGGGTGTACAAAGTTAAAAATCACACAGCACCAGGTTATAGTCCAATAGGTTTAATTGGAAGTACATTAGCTTTCGGGGCACCGCTCCTATCCGGTGATAGGAGAGGACACACTTCTAAGGCACAGAATTTAGAGCAAAAATTTACAGTATGATGTAATGAAATTATACATTGAAAAATACCTTGATTGTCTTTTGAGTCTTTCATCTGTTCGAATACCATGATAGTTTGACTTCTTTCATGTGTAAATCACAAAACCTTTTTCTTTTAAAGTTGCATTCTCAGGTTAGCTGTAACATTGAGTGATAGCTAGACAATATATTGAAGATGTTCGCCCCCTGTGTTCTCTGTCTATACCATGATGTTAAGATTCATTCTAATCTGAAAAGTGAGATAATAGAGTTTAACATGAATTCATGCAGTTTTTGAGCTCAGAGGTTTACATGAATTCATGCAGTTTTTGAGCAAAGTACAATGTAACTCTGCAAGTACAAATTCACCCCACAAAATATATGTGTGCATGTGGGTCTTTGTCTGTGTGTGTGTGTGTGTGTGTGTGTGTGTGTGTGTGTGTGTGTGTGTGTGTGTGTGTGTGTGTGTGTGTGTGTGTGTGTCTTGGTCGGGGGTTGTGAGGGTGATAGGGAGTGTATATGTGTGTGAGTGATGTAGAGATTCTTAAGTCTGTGAGGGATGCATGTGTGAGTGTGGGAGTGTGTGTGCGTGGCTGGGGTGGGGGAGTGGTTTGAGTATCAGAGAGAGAGAGTGTATATGTGTTGCATGAGTGCAGAGTGGTCTAAAACTCTGATCGGATGCCTGTCTGAGTGTTGGTGTCTGTAAGGGTGTGTGTGAGTGTCTGTGTGCGTGTCTGTGTGCATGTGTGTCCATATGCATGTGTATGTATAGGAGTGTGTGTGTGTATGTGTGTGTGCGCGCGCGCGTGCACGTGCGCACGATTATTTGTGTCTTTGTGTATGTGTGAGTGTTTAGAAAGGGAAATATTAGTCCATGAGGCAAATGAGTAGAAGTAAGGTCATTCGGCCCATCGAGTCCACTCAGCCATTTAATCATGGCAAATGGGCATTTCAAATCCACTTACCCGCATTCTCCCGTAGCCCTTAATTCCTTGTGACATCAAGAATTGATCAATCTCTGCCTTGAAGACATTTAGCGTCCTGGCCTCCACTGCATTCTGCGGCAATGAATTCCACAGGCCCACCACTCTCTGGCTGAAGAAATGTCTCCGCATTTCTGTTCTGAATTGACCCCTTCTAATTCTAAGGCCTAACAGAAACAATTTCTTAGCGTCCACTCTTTCCAAGCCATTGATTATATATTTGCAATTCCCAAACAGTTTGTCATTAATCATTCCATCATAGTTTGAGTAACATTGCTCTGGATCACTTTTTTAAAGATATTTTTTATTACAATTTTAACATTTTTACAAGTTTACAAAAATAAACAAAACTCATTAATACAAACATTGATATACAATTAAATCAAATATACAATAGTCAAAATTTAAGAAAGGAAAGAAAGAAACAAAATACCGAAATAGAAAAAAAACCTCCGCTTTCGACTAATCTAACCTACAACTAACCAGAGTGTATATTTAAGTCTCTTACATGCTCGGAATGTGTTAACATCAAATGAAATTAAACCGGTATTTGTGCGGGATTCCTCTCCTAAGGGGTCCCGCAGCAGCCAGGTTTGTAATCTCCATTAAATAAAAGCCCTTGTTAGGATAGCCGAAATATCTGTATTTATGTAATTCAAGAAGGGCTGCCATATTTTATAAAATAATTCAGTCTTTCTGTGCACCATATTTGTAAGGAAGTCAAGTGGAATACATTCCATAATTAATCTGTGCCAATTTGAAAGTGTGGGTGGGCCCACAGCCACCCAGTTCACCAAAATATTTTTCCTTGCACAGAAAGAGAGAATAGAAAATAATCTCTTCCCGTGCAAAGCTCGTCTCTGTCCACCCTGTCTATACTCTTCATGATTTTGTAAACCACAGTCAAGTCCCCCATAAATTTCCTTTTTTCTAGTGACAATAAACCTAACCTACTCAGCCTCTCTTCATAGCTAGTATGTCATTCTGATTGGTGCACAGATTAGTAAGTTTCAGTCACATGGGATACAGAGGAAGCTCGTCGCTATTGGCTTGAAGGAAGAGGGGTATTTTTCAGACTGGAGGTTTGTGAGCAGCAGTGTGCTGTAAGAATCAGGACTGAGTTCACTGTATTTCATCATTTATGTCAAGGATTTAGATGTGGATATTGGGGCCATAGTTAGTAAGAATACAGTTTATATCAGAAAGGTGGTGTAGTAGATTATCTCAGAGTACAATGAGACCACAATTAGATGGGACAAAGGGGCAAGGAGTGACAGATGAAGTTTAATTTAGATAAGTATGAGGTTTTGTATTTTGGGAAGGCAAATCAGGGCAGTAATTATACTCTTAATGGTAAGGTCCTGGGGCGCTTTGTGGAACAAATGGACCGAGGGCTGCAGGTGCATTGTTCCTTGAAAATGGAGTCGCAGGTAGACAGAGTGGGACAGAACACATTTGGCATATTTGCCTTAATCAGTCAGAGCATTGAGTATAGGAGTTGTGGTGGCATGACCCACCTGTACAGGATGTCGGTGAGGCCACTTTAAGAATACTGCGTACAACTCGGTTGTCTGCAGAAATGTTTTACACAGATGTCCCAGGACTGGAGGTTTGAGCTTTAGGGAGAGCTTGATTAGGTTGAGGTGTTTCCACCTGGAGTGTCAGAGGTTGAGGGGTGACATTATAGAGGTTTATAAAACCATCAGGGGCATGGATATTCTGAACAGCCATGTTCTGCTCCCCAGGGTAGGGGAGACCAGAAGAGGAGAGCATAGGTTGGAGGGGAGAGGGTGAATGATTTAGAAGGGACCTGAAGGTAAATGTTTCACACAGAGTGGTGTGTACAGAAAGTGCTGTCAGAGGAAATGGTGAAGGCGGTTACAATCGCACATTTAAAAGGTATCTGAAAGAGGAGGGATATTGGCCAAATGCTGGCGATTGGGACTGGATCAGTTTTGATATCCGATCGGAGTGAACAGATTGGACTAACGGGTCTGTTTCCATTCTGCTTGATTCTCTGATTCTGTAAAGGGATAACAAATAATTCTGAAAGTACTTTTCAAGTCGGAATTCTCTTCACTGGAAGTTTATCGTGCCTCTATGGTTGCATTGATTGAAAGCTGCATTAGTGAAATATTTGACAGAGAACTGAGTCATGGATAATGGGACACAGACAGGAAAGTGGGGCTGAGACCACAACCTGATCAGCCACAATCTTAGTGCCTGGTGGAGAAGGCTCAAAGTCTCTAATTACCCAAACCTGCTCCTCAGTCCCATGTTCCTGTTTTCCATTCAGCCCCTCAAACCTGCTAGACAGGAACAGTTGGAGGCTACTTACTCCTATAACCTGTTGCACAGAAACAGAGGAGACCATTCGACCCTTCAAGACTGTCCCAAGCAGTTTGATTTGATTTGGGAAATGTAATTGGAAAATCCAGGCTGGATATGAAAGAGGCCCCTCATCTCTATTTACAGAGATTCCCCTCTCTACAACTTGTGCTCCATTTGTTGGTCATGTTGTAGACCCAAATTCACTGAGAATACAGCCCCCATACCTCATCCAGAGATGGCTCACAAAATTCTCTGGTCTCCCTGACTGCAACATTCAATAACAGAACATCCATGAAAATAACACCCACTAACTTTCCAATAACAGAACGTGAGAACATCAGACACAGGGGCAGGTCGTTGACTCCCCAAGCCTGCCTTGCCCTTCACTAAGATCATGACTGATCTGCTCTTGGTCTCAAATCCTCTTTCATACCCAATTCTTCATCGCCCTCAACTCTCTGACAGGTCAATATCCATCGACCTCCTCTTCAAATACTTTCAGCCATCCAGCTCCCCGAACAGTCTTGAGAAGAGAAATCCTGACATTCAATGCCACCTGTTTGAAGAAAACCCTTGCTGCTCCTGCATCATGGCCTATTGATGTGAACAAAAGAGGTTGACACAAGGGTTCAGGTAAAAAATGACTGGCCCTTATATCAAGGCTGCTGTTGACATCAAGGAGCTGGAGATAATGGGAATCAGAGTAAACTCTCCAGTGTTTGGAGTCAAACATGGCACAAAGAAAGATGTTCATCATCTCAGTCCTGGGTCACCTCTGTGCGAGATCCTCAGGGAAGCTTCCTCTTCACAAACATCTTCAGCTGCTTCATCAATGTCTCCTCACCCTCCCCCTCCCCTACCATAAGATCAGAAGTGGGGATGGTCACTGAAGATTCCACAATGTTCAGAACATTTTGTCCCCCCTCACCTCCTGAACTGGTCTGTGTCCATGTGCAGCAAGACCCAGACTCCATTGAGGCGTGTGCTGTTAAAGGGTCAGTAACATTCATGTTACAGCACTGCCTGGCACTGTACGTTGCCACAGTATAACATGAGTTCATTCAGCACCTCACGCTGGTTTCACAGGATTACGCGGAAGTCATCCAGCCCATTGACACTATTGGAGAAGAACAGGGACAGCCCATTCAGTGCTTCCAGCCTATTACTCAGGAAGAGAAGGTGTCTAGTGTGATGGGCTAAACCAGAGCCCCTCGACAATATTTGAAGGTGGTAACCTAGATTCTAATGTTTTCTTATTTTAAAAGAAATGTAAAGTGTCTGTTCCAGTCCATCAAATTCCTTAACGCTCCAGCAGTCTTAGTCTGTTACAAAAATTAAAATCCACTATTATGACAACCACATTGCTCCTGAATGTTTCCCTTCTCCATGCATATTTGTTATTCTAACTGATGTTAGCTATTTGGAGGCCGATAGTACAAAACCGGGACATCATCATCAACTTCCTACTTCTTAGCTCCACCCACAAAGCCTCATTGGATGATTTGTCAGTTATTTTATCTCTGCTTACTTCTGTGATAATCCCATTAATCAGAAATTCAACTCCTCCTCCCCTCCTTCCAGCATCCCTGTCCCGCCTAAAGCACCTGTATCCTGGTAAGTTGAGCCGCCAGTCCTGTCCCTCGCTTAGCCATGTTTTTGTAAAGCCTGTATTATCCCAATCACACATTACTATCCACGCCCTTAGTTTATTAGTCATACCTGCCAGCCCTCTTGCATCGAAATAAATGCAGTTTAATCTAACAGGCATTCCTTGCTCCCTGTCGTGTTCCAGCCTAACCTGTCTCTTCACTTTACTGTTTCTGATTACTGTATCTCCTTCCAGCCTCGCACTTGACTCCCTGATCATGAGAATAACCCTCCTCGCCAATATAATTTAAACCTTCCCTTGTAGCACGAGCAAAATTCGCCAACAAGATATTGGTCTCCTCCCCATTGCATGTGCCACCTGTCTCTCCTGATCAGTTCAACCCTGTTACAGAAAAGACCCCAATGATCTAAAAATTTGAATCCCTGCCCAACCCCCACCTCCGCACCAATTCTTTAGTTACTTATTTATTTGCCATATCCTCCTGCTGTTACTTTCATTGGCTCATTACAATGGAAGTAATCAGGAGATTACCACCGTCAAGGTCCTAGATTTTACCTTTTCTCCTAGCTCTCAGTAATCACTCTGTAGGGCCTCATTCCTATATCTACCTGTGTCATTTGTGCCAACGTGCTCAATGAATTCTGGCTGCTCCCCCTCCACCTTGAGAATTTTCTGCAGCTTCTCGGAGACATCCTGGCACCTGGGAGGTAACACACCATCCTGGATTCCCGTTTGAGGCCGCTGAATCTCCGATCTGTCCCTCTAACAATTGACTCTCCTATCTCTAAGGTCCTGTTTACCGTTACCCTTTCCCACTGTGCCCCAGAGTCAATGGTAATACCACCAACTTGGCTACTGCTGCTTTTCCCTGAACCGTCATTCCCCTGAATAGTATTCAAAACGGTGTACTTGTTTTCGTCGGGAATGGCCACAGGGGATTCCTGCACTCTCTGCCTACTCCGTTCGCTGCAGTGATGTAGCACTTGGTCATTAGACACTCCTTGACACCTGACCACTGACTACCTGCTCTCCAGCCAACGTCACTGGAGTGTGTCTTACTTAGGTCTTCCTTTTGGTAGTGCTGATTGCGCTGATGCTAATCTTCCTCCCGACAGCCAATCCGCATTGTCTCAGTCCCTTGGTCCTTTCTGTCTAACTGTACTGCAGTTATGAATCCGTCGACTGCATTTCAAACTGTGTCTCACTCCATAGCTTGAGAGGTTGATGTTCCAGTGAATACAAGGCTATTGTAAAAATGATACAATTCGACATAGGAACAACAGTATGTCTATCGGCTCACTGAGTCTGCTTTTCCACTCAAGAAGGTGAGATCTATTTTGAAAATTCCCCATTTCACTTGTCTGCATTTTCCCCATAAATCTTGTATAAAAATCAGTCTGCCTCAAACCTGTATATATTTAATGAGCCAGCCTCAACAGCCCACAGAATTTTCTGCATTTTCTTCCCCCTCACTGATGTGAGACTTGGTGGTCTTTAATCCCATGCGGTATTTCTAGCACTGTGAAAGTTGTACCAATATTATATATTATCCTGTCCTATCACACCTTCTCTGTGGCCAGAGGCAAAACAAAAATGAAAGGTTAAGAGACTGTAATCTCCTCACTCATTGGCGGCACGGTGGCACAGTGGTTAGCACTGCTGCCTCACAGCACCAGAGACCCGGGTTCAATTCCCGACTCAGTCGACTAACTGTGTGGAGTTTGCACGTTCTCCCCGTGTCTGCGTGGGTTTCCTCCGGGTGCTCCGGTTTCCTCCCACAGTCCAAAGATGTACGGGTCAGGTGAATTGGCCATGCTAAATTGCCCGTAGTGTTAGGTAAGGGGTAAATGTAGGGGTATGGGTGGGTTGCGCTTTGGCGGGTCGGTGTGGACTTGTTGGGCCGAAGGGCCTGTTTCCACACTGTAAGTCTAATCTAATCTAATCTTCCACGTCAGCCTAAGATACAGCTCATCCTGATCTGTGAATGTTCCCACTCTCTATCCCGCTTAAACTTCCACTTCTTCGTCAGCCTCTGTATCAATTCACTCAAGGATCACACGGTCTCTCTCCCTGAATCCAGGAACTCCTTCCTCAATATAAAGACCGAAAGGAAGTCCGTGTTTAATATATTCTCTGGCATTGTTAATTAGGGTCCCTTGGTCCCTAATACTCCCCATTCTCTCCCACGTTATCCTCTTCCCCTTAATAAACCGAAAGAATGTCTTTGATTTCTTGCTAATCTTACCCTCTAATGTTTTAATTCCCCACCACCACTTCTGCTCTTCTACTGACTTTTTAAGTTTAGCCCTACACTTTCTATATTCTTTCCGGACCTCCATTGAACTGCTCACTTTGTAAATGCTTTAAGTTTCTCTATCCTTTTTAATTCTGTTCGAAATTTGTGTCTACATCTGAGGTTCTCTTGGCTACTTTTCCTAAATTTTATCTGCGGTGTAACATGCTGGGCCGACACTGTCATCAATTCTATTTTGATCAAGTGATTCCCCCAACCCCCTGGCCCACGCAGTTCTGCTCCAGTTTCACCCAGAAGCGACTGCACTTTGGCCAGATCCTGTCATTTTTTTTCATAAATTCGGTCTCCCAAATCCAAAAAGCTTTTATTTTTCAAACATTTTTGGGTCTTTTCCTTTGCAAACTCAAGATATATGAGTCAAAGCCACTGGTCCTTTCATGCGTTCCCAATCCTGCCTGCAACATCTGACTGGCTTCATTCCCCATGGTGAGGCCCAACAAAACCCCGCGCATTTTTTTTATCTGCTACACATTGATATAAGAAGCACTGTGGAATAATTTTCAAGGCATTCGTCCCCTCTAAAAAAATCACTGCCCGAATGAATGTTTGGAATTGAAATGCCTGAATATAATGATCCTATTATTATATCAACTCACCTCAGTACATTTGCAATGGATGTAGAGAGCATGGATTTTACCAAAGCACTTGATAATATTCCCCAAAGCAGGTTCATTCAGAAAGGAAGGAGGGATGTGATACAAGGAAACCTGTCTGTCTTGATAGAGAACTGGCTGGCACATAGAAGACTCAAAGTGGTGGTAAATGGGAAGTATACAGTCTGGAGCTCAGTGATCAGTCGTGTTCCATTGGGATCAGTACTGGGACCTCTGCTGTTTGTGATTTTTATGACTGACTTGGATCCGGAAGTGGAAGGGTAGGTTAGTCAGTCTGTCTATGTAACAAAGATTGTTGAAGTTGTGGATTGTGGGAGGGCTGTTGTAGTTTGCAATGGGACATTGACAGGGTGCAGAACGGGGCTGATAAGTGGCAGATGGAGTTCAACTGGAAATGTGTGAAGCAATTCATTTTGGAAGGTCGAATTTGAATGCAGAAAAAAAGGCAGGATTTTTGCATTGTTGAGGAAAAGGGTGATCTTGTGGTCCATGTCATAGCTCCCTCAGTGTTGCCACCCAGTTTGACAAGGTTGTTAAGAAGGTTTATGATGTTTTCATTAGCAGGGGGATAGAGTTTAAGAGCTGCGAGTTTATGCAGCAGCTCTATGGAACCCGAGTGAGATCACACTTAGAATATTGTGATCAGTTTTGGTCGCCTCATTGTAGGAAGGTTGTGGAACCTTTGATGAAGGTGCTGAGGAGATTTATCAGGATGCTAACAAAGAAGAGTTCAGGGTTTTTCTCATTGGAGCAAAGAAGGATGAGAGATGACTTGATAGATGTGTACAAAATGATGAGAGTCAAAGATAGAGTGGATAGCAAGAGACTTTTCCCATGGTGGAAATATGTATCACGTGGGCGAAAAACTTTAATGAAATTGGAGAAAGGTTTAGTGGAGATGTCAGAGGTAGGTTCCTTAGACAGAGAATGGTGAAAGTTTGGAATGTACTGCTGGCAACTGTAGTAGAGTCAGCTGCACTGGGGATATATTAAGCGACTATTGGATAGGCAAATGAATGATAGCATAATGAAGGGTATGTCGGTTAATCTGACCTTAGAGTTGGGTAAAAGGTTGGCTGGACATCAAGGGCCGAAATGTCTGCACTGTGCTGTACTGTTCTGTGCTTCATGCTTCTACCAGCTTGAGGATTCTTACCAATTGGTGAATGTGTGAGGGAGTGATATGTGTGAGATCAGGAAGCTTTGTAGAGGCGTTAGGCCAAGACGTCCACTTATGGTGTGCATTTTTACAATCACCTGAGTACCAGTAGAATAAGTGTGAGATGACCTACATCAGACAGAATCTGTCAAGTTCAGTTATTAACGTGATGCTGGACTTGCCATTTGCTGCTGTTTTCTTCAGATAGATTCTGTTGTGTGACACATGTATTATTTTTTGTCCATCAACAAAGATGTCCAATTTTATATTGATACTGGTGAATGTGAATGTGACATTTATTGGACACGGTTTTAGAGGTTTCTTAGCAAGACACAAAGTGCTGCAGAATACTGTCAACTTGTTAACGTCTTCGCCCAGTGTCTGGTCCAGGTAGCAGATGCTTGGACTCTGGTAGGCAAGCCAGATGCCATCACCATAAGTAACTTGTGCGATGTGATTCTGACATTCCATGTCCATTCATCTGTCCCCGTACAAGGCTCAGACCGAAGATGGAGTCGAAATAATTTGTTGTGAAATAATGATTGAATGACTGCTCTGACCGAGGTGGAAGTTCTCTGGATTCATTTAAGAGCAGAACAGTGTATTATCCAATATCACAGGCAGCTGTGACTGAATTCAAATCTTTCATTTTTTTTTCAATGTAGGTTATGATTGCAAGCTGATCTGAAAAAAAATCAGATATTTGCTATGTTTGTGAATTTTAATTCACAAAAATGTGAATTATCATGATTCAACCAAACAATAATTTCATCATCTATGAAAACAATTAGGTCGATATTATATTTATGGAACTAAAATATACTTTCCTGCCAACATTTTATGATACAAAAATAAAGAATGCATATTTTATTAAATATCGAATAAAGAACATGTTATCTGACTATAGTGCTGATCACAATTACATATTTTTGGATACATGAACACCAAATAACCACAAAATGACATCATCCTCTCTCACTGGTCTCCTCCCATACGGTTGAGGAAGGACACCACTTCGACTGGGATAACACATCCATCCTAGGACATACCAAATGTGGTATGCACGAGAATTCATAGAAGCATGGTATTCCAACTAGAACTCTATGCACAAACTCATCGAGTTAGACCTCAACTACCACCCCTGAGAAAAGGAACAGGACGTGACTTCACCACAGGAAATAACATAACCACAGGAATTGACATCACCAATCCA
Source organism: Hemiscyllium ocellatum (assembly GCF_020745735.1). Taxonomy (NCBI): domain Eukaryota; kingdom Metazoa; phylum Chordata; class Chondrichthyes; order Orectolobiformes; family Hemiscylliidae; genus Hemiscyllium; species Hemiscyllium ocellatum. The sequence continues at coordinate 75,407,562 of NC_083420.1, read as the reverse complement.
AAGGAACCCAAACATATAAATAGAAAGCAGGAATTTTCAGCATTGGTTCGCCTGAGGCCCATGAAGTCGAAGATGATTAAAAGTCTGAAAATCAACATCCTAGCTCAACGAGCAAGCCTACATCTGAAACCTTAACCTGAGCTCAAATAATCTCAAAACTCGCTACAATTACATACTCATTGTCAGTATTCAAAAGAATACATCGTCGCTCCAACATTTGGAAAATCGTTGGCTTCTGAATGATTGCATTTTTAAAGTGAGAAAACGATGCAACCAACATATAGAAATAGCGTTCTTACACATTTATATATAATAATCAGTTTAATTTCTCACTAAATGTGCAAGCTTCAGCTCTTTACAAACAATTGAAAAATGACAATAATTCAACATGAACAGAGAATTTTAGTTTGAACAAATTATTTGTGTTATTAAATTGAAGTGTATAATAATTTGAAATCTTGCAATTTTTAGAATGAATGGTATTTAATGTGAAATGTGAAAAAGAACGATGAACATACATTCGTGTGATTGAACAATCATGCATTTTCAAAGAGTTTTGTGGCAAAGCAAAGGACAAAACTGCTTTATTTGTAGGGATACATGATTCAAAATATTCGTGTGCTGAGTACTAATTAGACTTCATCATCAAGCTGACCTTGCAATACTTGCATTTTAAATGGTTATGTTGCAGCAAAATGATCGATATTTGCCAACATTTACAACTGGAAATAACCTGATACTGGCTTTGACTTGCATCTTTGACTTCCATGATAGAGTACAGAACTTTAATGTACACAAGGAGGCTATTTGGCCACTGTGTATGCATCAGCTTGTGAAATGTCTCCCACTCCTCCCATTTGCCACCTCTATCACTGTTGCCCTTTAATTTTGGAGCGTTCAAATATATATCCAGTTCCCTCTTGAATTTTCATTCACAAATCTCCAGGCAGGTCATTCGAAATCCTAACAACTCTCTCAATAAAGAACTTCTGCCGTATCTCACTCCGAGGACTTGTGCCGACGACTTTAAAACTGGGATGCTGTAATGCCAGCTAAGATAAACGGAGTATTCTTATTTTACCCTGTATTTTTCATAATTTTGATCACTGCGATAAGTTCGCATCTTCGTCTGTTCTGATCAATAAGGAGTAATTTTATTACTCTAATTTCTCGCATCCTACCTTTAACTAATTTCTTCATTTCATTTATCATTCTGATTATTTATAAAGTTACAGGTATTCTTCTTCAAATTAAAAAAAAGTGTGTGTGTGTGAGAGAGAGAGAGAGAGAGAGAGAGAGAGAAACAATTCTCTGTAATGTCTGAATTTCACCCAGTGCCTCGTGTAAAAGGAGTAGGGATTAGGTAAGGATTAACATATAGTAAAAGAGCTAGTTCAGGGGCGATGGTTTCAGATTTCTGGATCGTTGGGCCCTCTTCCAGGACAGGTGGGGGCTTTATGAAATGGAGAGTTTGCATCTTAACTGGACGAGCACCGACATCCTAGTGGGGAGGTTTTCTCGTGCAAATTGTTTGGATTTAAACTAATAAACCAGGAGGCTGGGAAACAAAGCAGCAGGTCAAGAACTGAGGAGAAGGTAGAGGTGAGAAGGACATCAGGCATGGCCAGACTCGTGACCATGCTGCGAGAAGGAACCAAATCAGTACAAAACGTGAGTTGGAGGTTGGATTAAATGATAGAGATGTATGTCAGAGATTAATAAATGAAAATTAAATGTCTGGGGTTCGTGAAGGAGTGAGGTGTGTGAGATCAGGAAGCTCGTACTCAAAAAAAAAATCAATGGGGAAAAACAAATTAAAAAAATCTTATTTAAAAACAGGGAAGAAACCTCTTTGGAAGAGTAATTTTCCGCCACCGTCTCCCCAAATGACTTCTGAGGTAGGAAATAATGAGGGCTCGTGACATGTTAACAACGGTGCGATAAACGTGCATTAATCCATTAATCAACTTGGCAAAGGGTAGGCTCCAAGTGCACATTGTAGAGTATATGAAGGATTGTTTCTAAGAACAAACGTTATGGAGCCACCCAGAGAGCAGAGTACCTCAGATTTGATATAAGGAAGGAATGAAAAACGATCTTGCAGGACAGGATCTTCTTGGAAAGAATGACCACAACATACTGTAGTTTCAAATTTAGATTGAAAGAGTGAAAACAGAGTCACATACGAGAGCCTTAGTATTGGTTAATAATACTGACAGTGGCCTAAGGAAGGTGTTAGTGGGGGGTGGGGGAACAGTCAAAGGCAGGACAGATGAAGAAATTTGGCAAACACTTAAGGGGATACTAAATACGTCCCAATTAATGTAAATTTATGAGAGAAGAGGAATTGAATGACAGAGAAAAATTATCCATGTCTAGATAAGGAATTCAATGACAGCATTAGGTAAAAAAAAAACTAGGGCAAGTACGTATTGTACAAGTTAGTCACACTCCGTGGGTTTGGGTAAGGCAGTGCCCTAGTGCATTATAGCTGAACTGTTCATCAAGAGACCCAGATAATGTTCTGGGGAGCTGGATTCGAATCCTGCCATGGCAGATGAAGGAATTTGAATTCAAATTTGCAATTAACAAAATGATGGTGAACATGAACAGATTGTCAGGAGAAGCAATCCTGTTTCACTAATGTAATATGGTGAAGGAAACTGCCATCCTTAGCTGGTCTGACCGATATATGACTCCAGACCCACCACAATGTAGATAACTCCTAACTGCCCTCTGGGAAATCAAGGATGGTCAATAAATGCCGGCCTACGCAGCAATGCCCTCCTCCTGTAAATTAATGGAAACACACAAAAAAATCAGCAAAGGGTTAACACACAACATTTAAAGAAACTATGACAGGAAATGAACGGAAACATAAATACTGATACCAGTAGTTTTCACTAGTAGATAAAAAAGAAGTGCAGAGTGAAACTTAGTGATGGTTCTTTGCAACTGACAAGGTAACGATGAAAGCCTCAAAAATGGCAGAGGCACAAAATCAATGCTTTCTGTTTTCACAGACTACACCACAAACTGTAGTTCCTACAGAGGAACTTGTTGGGATTACTGTTGTTTGTCATTTTTATAAATTACATCGATGAGGGCATAAAAAGATGTGTTAGTAAATTTAATGATGATACTAAGGTTGGTGAAGTGTGGATAGTGCTGAAGGATGTTGCCGGTTACAGAGGGACATAGATAAGCTGCAGAGCTGGGATAAGAGGTGGCAACTTGAGTTTAATGTGCAAGAGTTTGTTGTGATTCACTTTGGAAGGAGCAAAAGGAATAAAGAGTAATGAGACAATGGTAAGATTCTTGGCAGTGTAGATGAGCAGAGAGATCTCGGTGTCAACGTACGTAGATCACTGAAAGATGCCAATCTTGTTAATAGGCTTGTTAAGAAGGCATACAGTATGTTAGCTTTTATTGGAAGAGGGTTAGAATTTTAGAGCCAAACGATTATACTGCAGTTGCACAAAACTCTGGTGTGACCACACTTGGAGAACTGTGTATTTTTCTGCTTGGTGCATTACAGGAAGGACGTGGAGCGTTTGGAAAGGATTCAAAAGAGATTTACGTGGATGTTGCCTGATTTGGAGAGAAGGTCTTAGAAAGAAAGTCTGAGGTAGTTGACGCTGTTTTCAATCGAGCGAAGATGTTTGAGAGCTGTCTGAATTGATCTATATAACATAATCAGAGGTTTACATAGCGTGGACAGTATAATGAATTTTGAAGTGTACCATACCTTCAAGAGAGTTGAAAGGCTGCCCAGAGTACTGGAAAAATTAAAAATGTCAAATTTGGTCAAACAGCTGGCAGTATCCGGGTTGCTATGAGACAAATTCAAATTCAAATTCAGCCAATCAGTTTAAATAATGTGCCAAGATGCCAAATGCTAATCAAGTTTGTATTTAGTGTTTTGACAATACTAAAACAAATGACACAATCCAATCTTATGGGATATAAATATCAAACATTTTGAACAGTTGGCCAGAGCGGCAAAGAACAGCAAGCTGCCAGCAAGTCCAGCCTGGCAGCAGAAAGATCTGCTGTCTGACAGGGACCTTTATAAGCCAAAGACCTGGGAAGCAGAATCCCCAAGAATAAGAAAAGAAGACAGGAAAATGGAGAAGAATCGACAGCTGGCTGGTTTTGAAATAAGATTTTTTTAAAAATCGAAATCAGGATTTTTTGATCGGACTATTATTATAGAGGTGGAGGTATCAGTGTGAATATCAGTCTATTGGTGCGTAAAAACGGTGAACTTGCAAAATTTTGGGCAATACCATGAATGCCTTTGAAAATGTAAGATATTTTCCGGTGATTAAACAGAAGAATGAATGTCTGTGGGTAAGCATATTGCAGGTGCCTAAATTGACAGAATGGATCAAACCCGTTCAGTTAGCATGGCCAAGCAGCATTTTTACCCAGTCAACAGTTCAAATGCTGCCAATTAACATAAAATGGCACTTGGAGATAAAGGATCCATTTCAGTGTTAACAATATGAAACCAATCATATAATAAGAATTCCAATGCTAGCTGAAAAAATGATGACAGGGAAGTGTCATTTGTGAAAAAAATATTGGGGTCTCACAAAAAATCTCTATGCTCTGCCTGAAAAGCTCTATCCATCAATAAAGGTGCACAACATGCTGAGCGAATATTCTTGAAACCAGAAAACAAGTGAGAAGGCATTTCAGACAGAGAAAGACGAGGGAATAAAATACAGAAATTTCAAGAGAGTCCATTCTGGATGAACTTTGAGAAACTAAGTTTAATTTTGTTCTTACTAATAATGGATTTATGAGTAGAATCCGCATTAGTGAAACCGCATATCAGGAAAATCTTGTTTTATTCTAGAATAAGTAATTAATTAGAGAGATTATTCAGTTTGTTAGTGATTTGTTCACTGTTCAAGTTAGAATCATAGAATACCGAGAGTAGGGAAACAGGCCCTTCAGACGAACAAGGACCACACTGACACCCCCCCCCCCCCGCCAAAGAGTAAACCACTCAGATGCATTCTCTACCTTATTAACTATATTTACCCCTGACTAATGCACCTAACTTACACATCTGTGAACACTATGGGCAATTTAGCATGCCCAATTCAAGTAACCTGCACATCTTTGTGTTTGTGAGAGGAAATAGAAGCACGTGTTTGAAGCCCATTCAGACATGAGTAGAATGTGATAACTCCACATAGAGGCTGGAATCGAACCTGGGTCTTTAGCGTTGTGAGGCAGCAGTGCTGGACCCTGAGCCACGGTGCCACTCCTTTATAACAAACTGAGTGTCAAAAAGGAGGTGGGTTACATCAATTGTCACACTCCCTTACCATATTATAAGGCGAGGAGATCTTCACTGGGTGCATTGCTTTTAATTTTCAGATGGATGTTGACCACCACTTCATAATATTATCGAGAGTTCAAAGTGGGTCAAGTGAATGATATATTGGTATATGGGGAATAGCAGGAAACATGTGTCTGTGTTTGAATAGATTGGTGGTTTGTTTGGAAAAACAGTACATTAATCTAATGGAGAGATTGCAAATCTGAGGCACAGAGCAAACAGGCACCTGGATCGCAAAAAAAAACACGTTGCGTGCACATCATAAGGAGGCATTATAAATTTTCAAACATTTTGAAAGAGAATACATTCAGGAGTAGGGAAGATTTTCTACAGGTATGCAGGGTACAGTGAGACTACTTCAGGAGAGCTGAGGGCCCAGTGACATGAAAAGCAGTCCAGAGAAGATTCACTCAGCTGATTCCTGTGAGGAGCATTTCTCTCTGGAAGAAACGTTGCCAGATTGGCCTTGGATCAGTTGGAGTTTAGGCAAATGACGCATGATCCAGTTTAAACCCATAATATTCTGAGTAGTCTATTCAAGTTGAATGCTGAAACAATATTTCAATTTGTGCGAGAGATTTCCAGGAATGGATGGACGCCTGAAAACTGGAGAATATCCCAGTGAAGGAGTTGGCGATTGTTTTAACCATCTCAAAGGATTCTGCGTCTGTGGGAACTCCCCTCCCAGAGAGTAAGGCATTGAATATTCCTAGACACAGGCAGACAGTTTATCACCTAAAAATGTTGCACTAATGTTATAAGGCATAGCAGGAATGTGTGTTTCAGGCCACAATTAGATCATCCATGATCATATCACATGGCAGACTTGGTTCAAGTTGTCCAATCCCTTACTCCTGGTCTTAGTTTCTACGTTGCTATTGCCTTTAGATATTGACAACTAATGAACACATTCTCAAGCGCACAACGACTCTCGCTTTCAGAATGATGAGCACAACTTAAAAACGTGATTTTTAATCAGCACTGCGAAAGCACTTATGGAAGTTTCACGTAATTGCGGAAAGATCAGATGCTTGCATCAAAGCAAAAGCCTCACTAAAACTGCGCTAGAAATCAGATAGGTTAGAACAGATGCCTTTAATAGAGCAGATTCCTGTCAGTTGTTCTTGTAAGGTGAATTCCGTTAGCAAGACCAGCATTTATTGTCTATGTATAATTTCCATTCAGAATATGGTGATGAACCCCAGTGATCCTTGTGGTGCAAGGACACTAACTGATATGTTTCAAAGAGAGCCACAGGATTCTGAACAAGTGATAGTGAAGGGACAATATTATTGATTAAATCCAGGATGCTGTGTAACCATGGAGATTGTGTTCCTCACCACATGATGCTAATAGCGATGGAAATAGTGGGACAGTCTCTTGTTGTTCTTATTTTGGGGAATTTACAGAGTGATGCAGTTAAGGTTTATTATGAAGGAGCCAGAAATAGTATTTTGAGCACAGAGCTCAACTCTCTTTTTACGTACGTTCTGCCACCTCTGCATGTTTTATTTTTAAAGCTTGTGAATAATTCAGGATGGACCAGGATATGGCACCTTACACTGGAACATTTATATTTTCTGTGACACTGAAGTATGTCCTTTGTAACATTCCCAGCAATCGTCAGAGCTGAAAAAAAAATCTGCAGAATTTACGGATTCATTCATTGTTTGTTTGAGAGAGTGAGTGTGTGAGGATAAAGATTCAATTAAATTGCACGTAATGGTCACACTGCCGGAGTTTAAATCATATTCTCACGTTTTCCTTGAATTGGAAGCAAATTATTAGAACAAACGCCCATTGGTGCACATATTGTAAAAAAAAATGTTTAAGAAATGTTGACACGCCACATTAGGCGAGAAAATACATGTCGTCTGCACTTGATGGAGATACAGAAATTCAGAGTAGGTGCACAATCTGAACAAGAGTCAGGTGACAGAAAAAAACACATATAACAACTATTTTCTTAGACCATGACCCCCACCATGGCACATCAGGCCATTGTATCAACTGCGATAACTGATCTAATTTCTCCTGGTTATCCCCTCCCTCCACCCCGCCCCCACCCACACTGCTATCCCAAACACCAGCCAATAGCACCAAGCTGATGGCCCTCTGAAAGCACAGGTCATTTCCATCTCCTCCAGATATCTGCAAAAGTGTGGCCCAGGCAGACACATTGCTTCAGTCTGCACCTGCTACAAACAACTCATCTCTTCCTACTTTGACTCAGTAATCCCTCCTACTCCAGTCCCTGCCCACGTACATCCGTGATTCATCTGACACTTTACACCAATTTTAGAATTTCCATTTTGCAGGTTCCATCCACCTCCTCTTTCCCATGGACGTACCATCCCATTACACATCCACCAACACCCCTCCCCATCCCCATTAGGATGGTCTTAGGACTCTCCACTTCTTCCTGGAACAAAGGTCTGAACTGCACCCAAACAAGACCACTATCCTCCAACTGGCTGAACCCGTCCTCACTCTCAACAACCTTCCTTTTTAACATTCCCATGATCACTCAAACTTTGCCTTTCCTGCACATCTTTTCTCTCTTCTGGTAGATCTTGTGACTCATCTCCTGATTCCCGTTTGAAGGCCTGTACAAGACTCCAATTATGTTTTTTTTCACCTTTTCGATATCTCAATTCTACCCATACAGATTCCCCACCATCTGACCCTACTTCATTTCTTACTATTGATTTAGTTTTGTTTCTTACCAATAAGGCAACCCCACCTCCTTCGCCCACCTGCCTATCCTTGAATGTATATCCTTGAATATTCAGCTCCCAATCCTGATACCCTTGCAGCCATGTCTCCGCCACAACTCATTTACTCGATTCCATCCACTGCATACATTCAGATATAACGCCTTCAGTCCTGTGTTAACCGTTCCTCTTCACGTTGTCATTCGTTTGTCCAGTGTGCTTGAAGTTTGATTGCTAACACTCTCCATACACTCTGTCATATTTATGTTTGTGTTGGAGATTTTAGTAACTTCTCCTGAGTTCAGCACTCTTACCTCCTCCTTTAACTAGGATTTTATACTTCAATGTTTTACCTTGCCCACCCTCGCTCTATTTAGTTTAAAGCCCTGTCTAGAGCCCTGGATGTGGGATCCCCTAATACTTTGGTCCAATCACGGTTTGGATGAATACCACGCCATTGGATGCCATTCAGCCCGTTTACGCTGCTTTGTTATTCAACTGAATTGTAGTTACTCTGTTCCTTTCAATGGCAGGCTCTTTACCCAGCATCCATAGTGGATCACAAAGTGCCCAGTGTTTTTGAGTACACAGTCCTGCTTAGGGAGCTCCAGTGCCAAGCGATGAGTTCTGAGGAGTCTCAGGAATGGTTCGAGGAAAGGCTGCATGCAGTAATGAATGGACTGAGGGACTGAGAGGGATAGCTTGGGAACCAGTGACACTGCACTCACACAAGTGGCTAGGCAAGTCTCCTGACTGCCCAGGGCAGCCTGAACACCAGGGTCACTTTTACAAAAATCAGTTGCATTTGCCACATTTCTTCATCGACCTGAAGCAGAAATACTGCCGATGGCATAAACATGGAGATAGACAGTGGAGAGGCAAAATGAGTTACTGCTCCTAATGCAAACATGGGGAGAGTATACAAACGCCATACAGATAGGCTCCAGAGATTGGAATTGATCCCGAGTCCCTGGCACTGTGAGGCAGCAGAGCTGTGTCAGCATGCCACCCAATAATGGCTAACAGGATTAGCGTAGTTACATGTTGCCTTCTGCAGTCAAGTGCGAGAGCTGAGTGCAGTGGTAGGTGCTGATGAGAATGTGCTGTGGAAGCTACAATGTTTGAAGATGGATAAATCACACAGACTGGAATGATAACAACTCAAACTTCTGAAGGAAATAGAGTAGAAAATTGTGGAGGCAGTGGTGATGGATTTTCAGAAACAAATGTCCTCAGGGAGCGTCACGGAGATCTGGAAAATCGGAAAGTAAAATCTCTGCACAAGGAAGGAAGGGAGGCAAAAGACAAGAAATCATCAGGCAGTTAGCCTGACATCGGTGATTAATCGGGTTTTCGAGCCCACTATTAACAATGAGGCCGCAGAATAGAATCATAGAGAAGTACAGCACGGAAACATACCCTTCAGTCCAGCTCGTCCATGTCGAACCAGATATCCCGATCTCATATCGTCACATTTGCCAGCACCTGGCCCATATCCCTCTAAATCCTTTTTAATCATATATCCATCCAGATGCAATTTAAATGTTGCAATTGTACCAGCCTCATTAGCCATGGCTGATTTATTTCTTCAATTAGATTTTTGTGTATTTCAAGAATGTATGTGTGTTATAAATGATGCATTTATTCAAATTCTAGCTATTGCCTGTCCCCTGACAAAGCTTTTAGTGATTTGCCCAAGACACCAACTTGCCAACGCAGCCAACTTGCCACTCATACCCTTTGAGTTTCCTTTGTTCAAATTCCAATCTCTAGTTTCAGAATGAACTACGCAACAGTCAGATCTCACAGGGTCCATTGTAGCAACGTTATTAATTAGACTTTGCCATTGCATAGGACTAACTCTAAAGTACCCAATCTCTAATTGATTGTGCTATGATAAATTTCAACAGAGGAGTTGTGGGTGGTATTAACTGCACATTTGTCATTGAACATTCACGCTTTCGAACTTATGATGGAGGGAAGGATATTGATGAAGCAGCTGGAGATGTGTTGGCCTGGGATATTTCGCTGAAGAACTGGGCCTTTGTAACGCAGTGCTTGGAGGTGCATAGCAAAATAGGGCTGAGTCAGCATGATTTGTCAAGGAGAGAACTCGCTGAAAAGTCTGCCAGAATTATTTCAGATGATAATGTGCAAGTTTGACAAAGGAAGGGTGTGATTTGATTGGCATATTGGGACTCTGCGAAATATGAATCTTCCTTAAATTGAATTTTGGTCATCTATTGGTTACAAGTTGCATGAGCAGAGATATAAAAACAGTTAGAAATAAAAAAAAATCAGCACTAGCTAAATACAATAACGATGGCTGGTCGGGGTATGTGTTATTTCTGCATCATGTGCTATCTGGAGACACTCACTGTCTCGCTCAGCAATCCTAACCTGGGGTATGACCAGTTCACTAAACGTGCTATACACTACCTCCTCAGCATTGCGGTTGCTCCACAGTGAGTCCATCCGCAGCTCCAGAGCCTTCATGCGGTCAAACAACACCTGCAGCTAGACACACTTCTTGCATTTGTAAGAGTCAGGAACGTCAGACACGTTCCTAAGCTCCCCCATCAAGCAATAGTCACATGCCACGGGTCTGACATCCCCTGCCATTGTAAGCTTAACTTTATATGAACTAACTAAAACCAAATAATGCACTTAAATAAATGAAAAAGGTGGATAAGAAATAAAAGCCTTACCTTGCAGGAACTTTTTCTTCCGGTTAGTGGAGGGGGGCGTTAGGGGATATACGTGTAGCATCTCGGTATAGCCACTGCCAAGATATAAATTAATCTCTAACCTTCCCGGCAGCTCTCACTTCACTCCTCCTTCTCTACCCGCCGGTCTGGAAAAATGGAGTTCGTTGTCAAACAGGTTTGATGGAAGTGATAGATATCAGATCCTGTCAGCACTGGACTGATTCAGAGGACTCCTCTTTCCCAGTTAATGAACTCACACTTAAGTATTTATTTTCAAGTCTGTCCATTTTAAAGAAAAAAACGTCTTGCCAGAGTTGTGCTGAAATGATATTTAAATTTTGGTGCGACGAGACTATTCCATGTGCCAATGAGGTTAGGAATAGGATGGTAGTAGAGTGAAATACATGGGCAAAGAACTGGTAGAGGAGGCAACACTTCCGATATGTGTATCATTGGTATTCCCGAGTCCCTCTCTCAAGCAAATCTCTATAATAATAACATAACAGTTATGTATACTGACCCAAACGCCAAGTTCATCCGACTTGCCTATCATACTCCTCACATTATAATCAGTGCACTTCGGACTGCCAGGCCTATTGTAATCAGTAATCTCTGCCTGTTTGTTGTTGGTCTTAGCTGTACTGGGATTAGTCGCCAACCCCGCCTCAGTCTTGTACTTGTGGACCTACTGCTCTGGTTCCAACTGTGTCCCCCTCCCCGCAACGGCCACACTAGTTTAAACCCTCCTGAGTGACAGCAGCAAACCTGCCTGACAGGATATCTCTGCCAGATCAGGTCTATCCCATCCTTCTTGCGTACATCCTATCGACCTGCAAATCCCAATGATCCACATATTGGAGATTGCTGCCAATTAATGTCCAGCCCGTCCTTCTTGTGTATATCCTATCCACTCAGGATCTGATGGCATTGGGCTGAAGTGTGTTTATGTCAACGCAATGATCATTATGGGCAAGACAGATGAGTTTACAACCTGAATCAAAACATGGGACCATGCTGTTGCTTCCATTACAGGCACTTAGCTTGGAGAGGGACAGGACTGGGCGTTCAATGTTCCAGCGTTTTGTTGTGTTAGACGAGAGAGAGAGGACGCTGAAATAGATGGAGGAGCTGCATTTCTAATCAGGGATAATGTTACATTTGTACTCAGACAGGTCGTACTGGAGGGCTCATCCACTGAGGCAATACGAGTACTGCACAAAAATAAGATTGGTGCAATTACTGTTGTTCGGATTATACTATAGTCCTTTCAACAGACACCGAGGCTTTGAGAAGAAATGTGTGGGCCAGTTATGGAAAGGTGTAATAAAAACAGAGTTGAGAGAGTGAGTGATTTCAACATCCCCAATATTAACTGGGACTCCCTTATAGCAAGTGGCTTAGACGGGACAGAATTTGTTTGATGCATCCAAGCGGGTTACTTGAAACGGTATGTGGATAGTCCACTACAGGAAGGGCCATACTGGACCTCGTATTGGCTAATGAACCTGGACAGGTGACTGATATTTCAGGGGGACAACATTGTGGAATCATTTTGGAAACTCCTTCATTTTCAAGATAGCTAAGAACATGGATAAGTCATGACCTTTTGAGAAAATATGGAATTTGAGTAAGGCAGGTTACGACAGTATAAGGCAGGAGCTAGGGAGTATTAATTGGGAGGACGAGCTATCAGGCAAATCCACATTTTGTGTGTGGCAACTGTTTATTAAATCCTGATTACAATATCATCTGATGCAAGTCCTCCCGACTGTTCGAATTTCAATATATCTTATCTGAAAATATATTTTGACTGGCTCCAGAGAGGAGGTGGATTAATTTAAATAGACTGTGCCAACAGCAGCAGGAACCGATTACCTCCTGAGTCACTGTGCGAGAGACTAGGCCAAAGAATCTCAGTGAGGGGGATCACTGTCAGAGGGGAAATCAGCATCTCAGCTGTGCGTCAAGTAATGACTGAAAAATTTTGCACACCACTTCCATGGTTTAGTAATTCACATTTCACTTCATATAGCTCGATATCATGAGTGTATTTTAACAATCTTATCTCTTTGCACAATTCACATTTTGATTTGTCAAGAAAATCATTTTGTCCTTGCATTTTGTGTTAAGTAAGCACATTTCATTTCTGGGGATGAAAGGACCTGTTCTGCTGGGACAACCTTTATCGGATCCATGCTGGGACCAGAGTTTGAATGAATCGCATAACTAGGGCGGTAGACAAGGCTGTAAAAGGAATAGGAGTAGTGGTCGGGGTGGGGGATCGGGAATCAGTTATAGGGGTAATTAGAAACCTGAATTAAAAGAGGATGTAAAAGTGCAGAATTCAGGATAGATTATTAATATCTCCATCACAGACATAAATAGGATAGAGTACCTAGAAATGATTAACAAACAAACTTCAAGCACATTGGAAAACGAATGACAGTGAGAGGACGGATGGTTAATACAGGACTGACAGTGTTATATCTGAATGCATGCCGTATAAGGAATAGGGTAAATGAATTCGAGACGCAAATCGAAATTGGCAGGTATGACTTGATGGGCATCACGGAGACATGGCTGCAAGGGGTTCAGGATTGGGAGTTAATATTCAAGGATATGCACCCTAGTCAAAAGATACGCAGGTGGGCTGACGAGGTGTGGTTGCCTGAACAGGAAGAAATGAAACTAAATCAATAGCAAGAAATGACATAGGATCAGATGGTGTAGAATCTGCATGGGTAAAATTGAGGAAGCACAATGTTAAAGCAATCACAGTTGGAGTCTTATACAGGCCTCCATACAGTAGTGAGGAGCTGAGCCATCAGATATATCAGGAGATAGAAAAGATGTGTAGGAAAGATAAGGTTACAGTGATCATCGGCGATTTCAATATGCAGGGGTCTGGGAAAATCAGATTGGTAGTGGATTGTAAGAAAAGCAATCCATGGAATGTCTGCAAGATTTTCTTTTTGAGTAACTTGTGGTGCAGTCCACGAGGAACAAGGCAATACTGGTTTTAGTGTTGTGCAAAGAGGCAGACTGGATAAGGGAGCTTAAATTGAAGGAAGCCATCGGAAGCAGCGATCATAACATGGTTGTATTTATTCTGCAATTTGAGAGGCAGAAGATAGAATCAGAGTCAACAGTACTTCAGCTGAATAAAGGCAACTGCAGAAGCATAAGGGAGAAGCTGGGTTAAATTGGTTGGGAGAGTAGCCTAGCAGGAAAGACAGTAGAACAGCAATGGCAGGAGGCTCTAAGAGTAATTTAGGAGACACAGCAGAGATTCATTGTAAGGAGAAAGAGGTATGGTACAGGGAGGATGAGGCAACCATGGCTGACGAGGAAAGTCAGGGATAGCATCAAAGCAAAAGAGAGAAGCATATAATGTGGTGAAGGCCAGTGTGAAATCTAAGTATTGGGAAGCTTACAAAGATGAACAGAGGGCAACAAAAAGGGATAAAGAGGGAGAAAATTAAATAAGTGGTTAAGCCAGCAAATAAGATATATAAAGTTCAAAAGAGAGACAAAGGTAGATAAAGGAAATGATGCCAGAGAGGAGAGGTAGTGATGGGGAACCAAGGAATGACTGAGGAACTTTGCGCTAGTCTTCACAGTGGAAGACACGATTAATTTCCCAATAATTCAACAGAGTGAGGAGAAAAAGGGAGTATGGTGGTCATCACCGCAGAGAACGTGTTAGAAAACCGAATGGCCAGAACGCAGGTAAATCATCTGGACCAGATGGACTACACCAAAGCCTTGGAAGGGAGATAGCTGAAGGTGTAGTGCAAGCGTTAGTTGTGATCTTTCAGGAATGACTAGAATCAGGAAAGGGAAAAGTGGACTGGAAAATCGCTAACGTGGCATGACATTTAACGAGGGATTAAGGCAGAAGACGGAAAATTACAGAATGATTAACCTAACCTCAGTGGTGGGTAAAACCCTGAAATCCATCATGAAGGATGCGATTTCTGAATACTTGGATGTAGTTGGTACAATTGGGCAGAGTTAGCATGGTTTCATCAAAGGGCGGTCATGCCTGACAAACCCACTAGAATGTTTTGAGGAAGTTCTGAGCAGATTAGGAGAACCAATGGATATTTTATACCTGCACCTCAAGACGTCCTTTGACAAATTGCTACACTGGAGGTTATTGAGAAAGGGGGCCCCTGGTGTCAGAGGCAACGTGCTAGCATCGATAAAAGCTAGCAGAGAGCAAGGATAAAATGTGCCTTCTCACGATGGCAGTCAGTGACAAGCATTGTTCCTGAAGACTCATTGTTGGGATCACCAAATTTCACATTGTACAGTTCACGATTCCGATGAAGGAACTGAGGGCACTTTGGCTATTTTATAGTATTAGAATCACTAGAGTGTGGAAACAGGCCTTTTGGCAAAGTAAATCCACACCAGTACTCTGAAGATTAACCCAACCAGACCCATTCTCCACTGACTAACAACTGATTATATGGGCAATTTAGCGTACCCATTTCATCTAATCTACGCATGTTTGGACTGCAGGAGGAAAACAGAACACATGGGGAAAGCATGCAAATTCCAAGCAGGCAGGGACCCAAATCTGGATCCCTAGCACTCTGCAGCAGTCGCACTAACCACTAAACCACCAAGACACACACACAGTCGGTTTTCAGAAAGTATCAAGATATGAAGAGGTTAAGATAGCATTGAAGAGGTGGAGAGCTTGTAGAAACGTGATCCACTGAATCTCCTCAACTTCCCACACATCGCTACTTAAACCCTACCCTGCCGACCACAACAAAGATAGACCCCCATGGTCCTCAACTTCCACCCCAACCTCCAGATACAAGTCATCATTCTCCACCAGTTCTGCCACCTCCAGTCAGACCCCACCACAAGAGATATATTTCCCTTCCACCCCATCAGCATTCTGCAGAGACCATTCCCTCCACAACACCCTCATTAGGCCCACGTCCCCACCCCCCCACCAAGCCATAATCCACTCCCAGCTCCTTTCCTTGTCATCACAAGTTGCGTAAAACGCGCGCCTACACCTTCCACCTCACCTCCATCCAAGGCCCCAAAGCATCCTTCCACACCCCGTAGACATTGTATTGTGTCCATTGTTCCCTGTCACCTGCATATTGAGGAGACAGGATTTCAAATTTTGGAATATTTCAGGGAATATCTCTGGGACAGACACACACACGCACAACACACACACACACACACACACACACACACACACACACACACACACACACACACACACACACACACACACACACACACAATGACCCCACCACCCTATGGCCGAACACTGCAACTCTACCTTCCAATCCGTCAAGGACATGCCAGTCCTGGGCCTGCTTCACTGTCAAACTCAAGTCAACCAACGCCTAGAGGAACAACATCTCATTCTCGACCTTGGGACCATCCAACTGCACGGTATCAATGTCAATTTCACCAGGCTCCTCAACTCACCCTCCCCCACCTTATCTCGGATCTAAACTCCAACTTCGTACTGCCCCTTTGAACTGTCCAATTTCTCCATCTTCTCTGACCTTCACGATCACAACCCACCTTCGTCTAACTATCACCTTCCATGCTACCATCCCCCTGGCCTCACCCTTTCCTATTTATCCTTCAGCCCCCTTCTGCCCACCCACCTCGCTCCTGACAAAGAGCTTATGCCTGAAATATTGCACCTCCTGCTCCTTGGATACTGCCTGACTGGTTGTGATTTTCCAGAACCACATTTTTGGACTGTGACCTCTCGCATCTGCAGTCCTCCCCTTCGCCTGCAGAAGAATGAGTGCAGGTTAGGAGATTAGGTAAGGAACCGCTCGATAGAGTTTCGTGTGCGAATGTATGTGTTCGTGCTCTTTGCCAGAAAGACAAGAGGCATGGACTATTTTCAATATTAGGAATAAAGTCAGAAGTGTGAAGTGCAAAGAGACTTGGGAGTTCTCGATCAGGAGTCTCTCAAGGTAGACTTGCAGATTGTCAGTCGTTGAAAAGGCAAATACAGTGATGCCATTCATTTCAAAAGGGTGTGAATATAAAAGCAGGGATATACTTCTGAGGCTATATAAGGCTCTGGTCAGACTATATTTACAGCATTGTGCGCAGTTTTGGGCCCCGTATCTCAGGAAGGATGCACTGGCACTGGAAGATGTTTAGAGAATATTAATAAGAATGGTTCCAGAAATGAAAAGCTTAAATATGTGGAACATTTGAGAACTTTGGGTCAATATTTGATGTAGTTTAGAAGGATATGTGGGGATCTAATTGAAACTTACAAAGTGCTGAATGAAGTGAACAGAGAGGATGTTCGAAAGATGATTCTATTGATAGGAGAGATTAGGACGCAAGGGCCCAGCATTTTCGAACCGAGATGAGGAGAAACCTCTTCAGCCAGAGAGTGGGGAATCCGTGGTATTCAAGGCCACAGACGCTGTAGAGACCTCATCATTAAGTATATTTAAGACTAATATCAATAGATTCTTGATTGTCCTGGAGATCAAGGGTTATGTGGAAACAGCGGGAGAGTGGCGTCGAGAAGCGTAACAGTCATGATCAAATGGCGGAGCAGACTCAATGGGCTGAAAGGCCAAATATTTGCTCTTATGTCTTCTGGTCTTACGGCTAATGTTGGCTGCCCTCATCCCTCACTATCAATGCGTCCTAAATCTGGCCTTATGATTTATAAAGAGACACGTTCCAATACTGATGACTGGCAATATCATTATCTCTCCCTCCAGTCTCATCAGCAATTTCCTCCAATTCTCTCTGAATTCTGTCCCTCCACAATATCATTATCCCATAGTAATTGAAGTCCAATAAGTGATACTTCAACATAGCTCATTGACACCAATAACATCAACAGCATGACCCTCACGTGCGCCTTCTGATCCTCGAATAACAATCTGAATTGTATTTGTCACGTACAATCTCTGTTAACATATCCATGTAGTTTGCCTGTTATAATCCATGTTGTTTTGAGTACCTTTTCCCACCAGATTATGGACTATAAAAGTTTACTCAATATTATAATCACTGATCAATAATTTCAGGCTGTACGTTTCCATTTATAAATGGCGAAACTGGTTTATGCTCCAACAGTCCTCTGTTATTACTCCCACATGCAAGGCAGATTGAATGATTACACACAAGAAATCTGCTATTTCTAACATCCTTTCTCTCAGTCACTCCCACATTTCCCATGCTGAATGTGTAAATATTAAACGTTATTTTGAATTTTAATAAAATCAATATTGAATTGAAAGGGGTAAACTGGAGCTATTTGTTCACTGACTGTGATTATTGTCAATCTCTGTGGATCCTAATTATCCCAGTGAAGGTTTCTATCGATAAATGATAAATAGGCTCTGTCAATGTGTTATCCCATAGTGTGAGAGGCAGCATCTCCGAAAGAAGAGGCGGAGAGATCAGAATCTGAGAACATTAGACTCGAATGTTCCAACAATGGATCAGAATCTGAGAACATTAGACTTGAATGTTCCAACAATGGACAGGAGTTTATCCTTTGGTCTTTACTATCTTTCTCAGCTTTGGATATCATTAGCATGGCGGATCAATGGCATGCTTTGGATTATTCAAGGTGGTTATTATCCCATTCTCGCAAAAGTTGATGTTCCTAGTAAGTCATTCTCTTCAACTGTTAAACTGTGCTAAACTGAATTTCTGGTCATGATATGTTAAATTTAGAAAATGGAAATCAATATCTTCACTTCCAATAAAATAATCCTTTCCTTGTAAATTATATAAAGCAAATTACTATTTACAAATTACTCACTGACATGCGAGAAGGTACCAGACTGTTCTCAAACTCCATAATCCTTTCTGTCCTGCACAGATTTACATTTTCATAACCTCCCCACATACCAATCCTGTCCAATACCACCATTATGATATCCCAGTCTCCTCCTCAGCCTCAGTGTAACTGCTGAATGAACTGTTGTTTGTGCTTTTGTTAAATCCAATACAGCTGTTTCTTCAAGTCTCTTCAAACCACGTGTCCGTAACAAAATAATTGCACTTGAGATGTTTAACTTATTCTCTGCACAGAATCAGTCAGATGTAAAACAGTGTATCGTGCTCAAGTCATTGACTCATAATCTACTGCCATCGAATAATAATCCATTGATATCTAAGAAAGGAAATTGATGTAATTAAAATGAAACCATTATCATTTGTGAGAAAAGCCCATCTGCTTGCCTCATGTCCTTTAAAGAAGGCAATGGGTCATCCTTGCCTGGTCAGGTCTTTGTGTGATTGAAAACTCGCAGCAATGTAGTTTACAGTTAATTGTCCTGTGGAACAGCTGAACCAGCCAATCACTTTTAGATTGATATAAAATGCTGGCCTGACCAGGGCTGCATACATCTCGTGAGGGAACAACGAATGGAAAGATAGCTCCTTCCTCTGCCTGTTTACCATACTCCAGCAGCTCATTTCCATTCAGGCAGGTGACCATACCCAGTTTTTAGAGTATTCTATCTCTTTGTAATTCTTCACAAAAGTGATGTTCATCGCTATCTCTGGTGTTGTCTTTATTGATGTTGATATACATATGGAAGGAACTTGCAAATTTAACGTCAGTCTCAGGGCATGGAGAAGGAATGGCTTTTTCACACCACAGGAAAGAAACGGAGACGGCAAAGTGAGGGAAGGGAATTATTGTGATCATCCGTGAGAGCGTTGTTGAGGCAATATTTATCGTATTGTGGGCAGATTTTCTCTCCTTTATAAGGAATGATCTCCACGGCACAGAGAAAGTGTGAAAGAGTATCAACAGACTAATCGCTGGGATCATAGTACCATGAGGAGTGAGTGAAGACTACACTCATTATGTTCTGAACAGACACTAAGAACGTGATAAATTCCATTGTTTGGTTCTCGAAAGTTTAAGTGCCTCTGAGAGCGTTTCCCCTACTTCAGCCCCACTCTCCATGTCAATTGATAGAGACAGGTTCAGGATTTGCATAGAGTCTCCCGACATTAATACAGTGCATTAGGTGTTTGTGATTCTGCACTGAACGTCAAATTATCATCAATCCCGACCACAGCCACAATACCTTCACTCTAAAACAATTAACTATTACCAACAGCTTCTGTCCTCGATAGAGAATATGGGTCTGTCTTCTCAGAGGTGGAAGATGCCTGCTTGAGACTTGGAACAAAATATTTAGCTTCTCTCTTCTCTACCAGGAAATCATGTTAAAATAGCACGCGTTCTACATGCAATGGGGCCACGAGGAACAACATGGAGCCGTCTCTCTGTGTAGTCTCTGCTCCATTGGTTTTTCACGTTGGAGCATCAATGACATCCTCCTATTCGTGCATAAGCCCTTGAGGGCTGAATGTTCTCGTCCTGGTCGCATGGAACGAGTACAAGGGTCTGATTGGACTTTGCACCTTCCTGTTTAGCAGTTAGATGCACTGACCAGACTGCTTCATTTCCTGTGAAACAAGCAGAAGGATTGAATAGTTTGTCCCTCTTCTTGTTCATTCGTTTTGATGGCCTGAATTACTTCCTCATATCCATGTGCATCCAGCTTGAGATGCCGAATGAGCTCCTCTTTTAACTGTGGAAATGTGCAGTGTCTGGCCGTGCTGTAACATGAATGTTACCGGCACTTTAATAACACAAGCATGAATGTTTTCCGGGTCTTGTTGCTCATGGATACAGACTGGTTCAGGAGCTGACAGGAGACAAAATGTTCAGAAAATTGTCTGATATTCAGCGACCATCACAACTTCTGATCTTCCGGTGGAGGAAAGACATTGATGCAGCAGTGGGAGATGTTTGTGCGAAGGAAGCTACCCTGGAGATCTCCTGAAGGGATGTCCTGGGAGTGAATGGATTGTTGTCCATGAACCACGACCATCTTCCTTTGTGCTATGGATGGCCCACACCAGAGGAGATATTGTGTTTGAATTCCATTAAATTTAATTGAGTCAGCGTTCCTTGATATCATCCTGAGTCAACTCCTGCCTTGATATCAGGGTCTGTCACTCTTAGCTGGGCTCCTGTGTTCACCTCTATTAAACATATCAATGGGTGATTGCGTTTGTGTGGGGAGCGTTTTCTTCTCCCAAAAGCTAGTGAATATAAGAAACTATCTGCACTAGAGAGTTCGAGGAGTTAGATCACTGAAAGTATTTACAGAGGAGGTAGATTGGTTTTTGCCCTCAATCATTGCGGTGAGGGGTGAGAGGAATTGGGAATTGAATGGGGTTAATGCCAACAGTGGATCAGCTATGATGGTATACAATGGCACAGCAGGATTTACTGTTTGAATTAACTTATGTTCTCATATTCTGCAACTGGAAAGTTAATGGTTGTAATTTTCCTGAATGTTCTGAAATTGAATGTTGCAGTCAGAGAGAGCAAAGTCGTTTGTGTATCATCTCTGAGTAATGTCTGTGGGCTGTATTCACATTGAATCTGGGTCCACAACATGACCAAGAAATGAACCACAAGTTGCATAGAAGAAACACCTTGTAAAGAGATCATAGGCGTCTTTCGAACCTAGCTTGGATTTCCCAATAACATTTTCCAACCCACACCAAACTTTGTGTATCAGTCTGGGGGTATTTAGTTATATCCTCTGTTACTGTGGACCATGTATTTGGAGTAAGTGGCCTCCATCTGATCCTGTGAGGGGGATAAATAGAACATTGGAACATTTGAGTGAGGTGCAGAGTGGATAATTAGCCACTCTGTCACTGCAGTACCAGACACTAAGGTCGTGGTTGATCTGGTTGTGGTCTGAGCAGCACTTTTCTAAAGGGACACCATCTTCATCATTCATTGTCTGTCAAATATTTAACAGACACAACTTTGAATAAATGCAAACACCCAAACATCACAAACTTTGGGGAAAGGAAATTCCCATTTGTACAGCTCTTTCAGAATTTCTCATTCGTGTTCCAACCAATGTTACAGGTTCACGTATACCTTTTGCAGCCACGTTCCTCCACTGGTTACAACAAATTTCAAAGTTTAATGATAAAGCCAATAATATAATTGTAAGCCTGGCTCATCTTCAATAAAAATGTGACAAACGCACAACCATGTACCTGCATGCACACATGAACACACACATTTAAAGACAAAACAGAAAAATGAAAGCTTTCCAAAGTTTTATAATAGCTGAAGTCTTAATAAATGGAAAGATGACAGAGTTTCCCAAATGTTATTCTGTCCTCTGAAGTTCTTTCGCTCACACAAGCTGCTGGGAATAGGGTATCTCCCTGGAAAAAATGAATTTAGTTCAATTCGCTTTGCGTCAGATAGAGGAAAGATGCCAAAGAATCTTTCATCACGAAACCTCCACGATTGGTGAAGATGACGCAAGTTTATTTTCTCTTGTCAGGCCGAACAAAATGAGAGAGAAAGACGAAGCACTCGGCTACTGCTTCTGAGGCAGGTTACGTTTCTCTCCCTCCCTATGTTAAAATATGCAATAATGTAAAATGAACACCAACAGACCATGTGTAATTTCCTTGAAGTTTCTCTGGAATGGATGAAAATGGGCTATGTGCAAGTGCATCATTACTGCTGTTGTACACAGTGCCTTTCTTTAGCAGAAAAAAACAAAATCCCAGCTTTACAATTTGATGGAATGTTTGTATGAGTCTGCATAATTTTAGGAAATCGGTTGATGTTTTCATTACATCTGCGTTAAAATCAATGTTACAGCACAGTATGAAGCCATTCTGCTAATTTAAACCAGACACACAGAAAAAAATCACCGCGCCTCATAATCTGTAAAAGTGTGAGTGACAAAGACCGACCAAATCCCACTTTTTATAGTCATTCTTTACCTCCAAGGAAAAATCAGAACATTAAGCAACAGCTTTCTACACTGTAATCATCCTTGTCTGATAAATTTATCTACTTCCCACTCTCCAGCAATATACTGATCCGATAAAACCACCCGATTGAAATTTACACACAAAAAAATAATGAATTTCAAAACCCCAAGCGAGTTATGTCGATTTTCCTGTGAATCTTCCTCGGTAGGGTTTCCTGGGACTTTTCTTCGGTCTTCTGCTGCACAGATTTTATAGATACAGGTAGCTTTCAGAGAGCGATTCTGAAGGCAGCCTGTGTCTCTTAGTGCTCTTTGCCGCTCTGGCTAACTGGTCAAAATGCCGGATTTTATACCCCAAGACCTCAAAACAATATTGGTTTGATATTATTAAAATTCTCATTCGTTTGGATTTTGATGTCTTGGGCTGTAAGTTCAACTGATTGGCCAAATTCTAATTTATTGTATACCATAGCACTCACCTCAGCAAATTGTTTCAGCCAAATGTTACTTTTTAAAAACATTTCAGTACACTTTGTGCTTGACAGCTTTCACTCGCTTTAAAAGGTTCAGTACACGCCTATGCATTCACAACAATCAATACTAGTGGGCGGCACGGTGGCACAGTGGTTAGCACTGCTGCCTCACAGCGCCTGAAGACCCGGGTTCAATTCCCGACTCAGGCGACTGACTGTGTGGAGTTTGCACGTTCTCCCCGTGTCTGCGTGGGTTTCCTCCGGGTGCTCCGGTTTCCTCCCACAGTCCAAAGATGTGCGGGTCAGGTGAATTGGCCATGCTAAATTGCCCGTAGTGTTAGGTAAGGGGTAATGTAGGGGTATGGGTGGGTTTCGCTTCGGCGGGTCGGTGTGGACTTGTTGGGCCGAAGGGCCTGTTTCCACACTGTAAGTCTAATCTAAAAAAAAAACATCTTATTCTTGAAGTTTATTCCGTTGTTTTAAAGACCCTGACTTGAGAAATATGTATCCAGCTGATTGTTCTCAAAATCGTAGATGGTTCAAAAAGATTTCTCATCCAATACTGAAACTGTTTCGTATCAAAAGGCCTTCCAGGAACGTGTGTATAGAGAGCAGGACAGTCATGATTTGGGCACATTCCTGATGAAGGGCTTACGCTAGAAACATTGACCTTCCTGTTCCTCGGATGCTGCCTGGCCTGCTGTGCTTTTCCAGAGGGACACATTTCGACTCTGACCTCCAGCATCTGCAGTCTCCCTGTCCAGATGCAATTAAACATTCCTACAATTAAACCCGATACTATTTCCCAGAAACAACAACTTCCCAAACCACTTGCTGCATCTGCAGACTGACTTCATGGGTTGGGGCAGCAGTTGGCCATTCGGCTGCACCATTCAGAATGCTTATGGATGATCTAAACGTGTGGGACTATCCGTCTCCTGTCTGTTCCCAATAAACATTGACTCTCCTGTCCAGCAAAGATAAGCCGATCTCAGCCTTGAATATCTTCAATAACCGAGTCTTCACTGCTCACTGAGGATGAGGACACCACAGATAGTGCAACACTAAAGGCAAAGGGACGTCCTTATTTCATTGCAGGACCCGTTATTATAAAACTGTGTTAACGTAACATCAAATCACCACCTTTCTTGAAGCATAAGGACAGAATAATTAGGAATAGACATAATCCATTCAGCCCACTAAAGCTGTCCAACATTATCACTGACGCATTCTCCGCTCCGTCCCAGGAAGAGAATACCTGATAGCGTAACACCACATAAGCACTAAAAAAGGAGCAGAATTAGGTCATTCGGCACATCGAGTCTGAATGCCATCTGGTAATGGATTAGAGGTTTCTCAACGTCATTCTTCTGACTTCTCTCTGCAAGACTTGATAACCTTATTCATCAAGAAAGTATCTATCTCTGTCTAAGAGATGCACGTATCTGTGTCTCTGTGTGTCTGCAGGCTTGTATGTATGTTTGTTCATGCGTTTGTGTGTCTGTGTAATTGTGTGTTTACAATTATCCTTCCGTGTCTTGGCCTCTGCATTTTATCTGTGTTTATGCCTGTTTGTGTGTGACTGTGTCTCTGTATGCCTCTACATGTGTGCTGGTGCATTTCTGTGTATGTGCTATGAGTGTTAGTATATTGTGGTGTTTACATATTTCTCTCAATATTTCTGTGTCTGTACTTTTCTGCATTGAGATATTTGTTGTTTTGGGAGGGAGGGAAGTAATGGAACAGACAAAGCGGTTAAAGTGAGTATATCCCCCCATTGAACATTGTATCTTACTGAGTTGTTGGGATGTGGATATTACGGAATCTCCACATGATTCACTCTGGTCTTCTCCAACTTGTGCCACGATCCTCCCAACATGGCGGGAGATGGGGGGCGGGGGTGAGGGAACGAATATCGGGCACTCGACCACCCGGTTTGGCCCTTTCTGTCCTATTCCAGACTGTTTATCCTAGAATGGGAGAAAGGGTTGGGGGCAATAAGCTGTTGGTACTGATGTAGGTGGTGATGGCGGGGGGTGGGGGAGTGTGGTGGTGAATGGTGAGGTGTCCAGAGGGAGTCACTCCACAGTGAATCCATAACGTGTTATTAGTGTGGAGGTATTGAGTATGCGACAGGCAAAATGATGGAAGGAAGGTGCTGAATTCAATCGTGAGAGACACAGTGCATGAAACCTATTTGGAGATACAGCGTGAGCCTGGTTCGGGGGTAGGTGCTATAACAGATATACAGTAAGTGTGAGACAGCAGGGAGAATATGGTGACACTTATCCTGACAGAACGGGGATACAGAATGTCCTGTATTGCTGGACATTTCTTGAGATTACTTCAGCGTCGAGGTGAGCCTCCCCGAATTTCTTGTCCAAGTCTATCACTAATACCGCCACAGACCCTGTCCCTCAGATTCCACATCATCAGTTTGGAAGGATCTTAGCAACGAGAAACAAACATTGGCCTGTTATGTCGTGCAAAACTCCCGGGCAAATTTTGTGCATCTTATGCTCTGGAAATTAGATGATGTGAGTGCTGCAGTAATACTGAAATATCTCAAGTTGCATGGAAACTGAGTTATCTTACTGACTGCTCATGCTGTGAAAAATAAATTCCAGAAATGTGTATTAGACAGTTTGAAGAGTATATTATGATCCAAACTTGAGACAAGGTTAGTTTGGATTTGGTGTTGTGTGGGCAGAATGACTAATTAATAACCTTGTTTTGAGGAATATTGACATTAATATGTTGCATTTCAAACGGTGTCTGCATATAATATCGAATGTCTGAACACGATGGTCAAGCATCATGGAAGCCTGGAGGCTAGAGGGTCAAGTTCGCTCCAGTGAATTGGGAAAATACTATATAACATTCAGTGGGAGACAAGCAATGGTTGTTTGAGTCATAAAGCATAGAAACAGACCCTTTGATCCAAACTGGTCCATTCCCATCAAAATGCCAATCCACACTCACCCCATTTCCCTGCTATTGCCCAGTATCCTTCGAATTCTTTCCTATCCATGTATTTGTCTAAATGTCTTTTAAATGTTGTTAACATACCCGCCTCAACTACTTCCGCTGCCAGCTCATTCCATATGTGTACCAATTATGTATTTTAAAAAATTGCCCCTCAGATTCCCTTTTGAACTTTCCCCTCTAAATTTAAGTTGATGCCCTCTAGTCCTTGATTCCCCAACCCTGGGAAAAAGACTGAGTGCATTTACATTATTCATGCCTCCCATGATCTTATACATTTTCTATATGATTTCCCCTCAGTGTCTTACAGTCTAAAGAAAAGTGACTTGGCCTGTCCAAACTCTTCCTACAACGCAGATCACTGAGTACTGGCAACATCCTTTTTGAATTTCTTCTGCACGCTTTCCAGTTTAATCACATCCTTCCTGGAGCAAATTGAACATAACCGAATACAATACTCCAAGTGCAGTCTCACCAGAGCCCTATATAACTGCAAAATAACTCCCCAACTTCGATGTTCAATTCCCTGACTGATCAAGGCCAAAAGACTTGTTCATTGCCGTCTCGCTGTTTCTCTACTTTGAGAGAAACGTCACCTGAATCCAAGGAGTCTCTGTTCCATTACACTTCTTAAGGGCCTGCCATTCACCATGAAACTACTAACTTGACTTGATTTTCCAAAATGCAAGACTTCGCACTTATCTATATTAAATTCCATTTACCATTTCTTGGCACACTTCCACAGCTAACCAAGTTTCTGCTGCAATTTCTGATAACCTTCCTCACTGTCCACGATACCGCCTACTTTACTGTCATCAGCAAAATTACTAATCATGCCTTGTACATTCTCAACAAAATCATTGATATAGGTAACAACAATCGTCCCAGCACCGACCCCTGAGGCACTCCACTTGCCACAGGCCTCCAGTCCGACATGCATCCTTCCACTATTACCCTCTGCTTCCTACCATCGAGCCAATTGGATGTTGAGTTTGCCATATCCCTCGGGATTCCACGCGCTCAAAACTTTCAGAGTAGCCTATCATGTGGAATCTTATCAAAGGCATTTCTGATATCTATATAGACTACGTCTACCACCTTACCTTCGCCATCATTCCAGGTCACTCCATCAAAGGACTCTAAAACATTTTCAAGTCATGAAGTCCCACGCACACAGCTGTGCTGACGGTTCCTAATCTAACTCTGTCTTTCCAAATGCATGTATATCTGATCTCTCAGAGTCTTCTCTAGCAACATACCTATCACAGTTGTTAAGCTAATTGGTTTATAGTTCGCAGGTTCTTCGTTGCAGCCGTTCTTAAATCCGGGCGCAACATTCATTCCCCACCATCTTCCGGGACTTCATCCGTGGCTAACAATGATGCAAAAGTATCAGACAAGATCCCCGCAGTTCTTTGTCTTGCCAATTGCAGTGTTCTTAGATATATCTCGTCAGGACCAGGAGATCGATAGAAATGCTGCAAATTCTGAAAAATACGTCTATTTCTTTAAGGCACAATCAGAAAGGAAAGGAGAAAGTGACTTAATGATGGTGAACAGAACAAATTAATCATAGAAAGTGACTTCAGAATAATTCTCAGAAATTTGTCTTTTGTGGAGTTTACACATTCTCACCATGTCTCTGTGGGTTTACTCCGGGTGCTCCAGTTTCCTCCCACAATCCAAAGATCTGCAGGTTAAGTAAATTAACCATTGTAAATTTTCCCATAATCTAAAGGATGTGTAAATAAGGTGCATTAGTCTGGGCTAATTGTAGAGTCGGAGGGGAATCGCTTTTCGTGGACTACTCTTTGGAGGGGCAGTGTGGACCTGTTGGGCCCAAGGACCTTTTCCACACTGTAGATATTCTAAAAACACAAACAATTGCATAAATCTACAATCAGTATTTCAAAGAAAACAAAACAATAGCAACGTCAAATGTGCAAATTTGTAATAGGGAGAGGAGAATGTATTTTTGGAAACAACGAAATGGCCGAGAAATTGACCAGTTACTTTGAATCCGTTTTCATGGAGGAAGATCCAGGCAATCATCCAGAAATGCCAAATGATTATGCAGAACTTAAGCAGAAACTAAAGACATAAAGTCAATTTATATCAGTGACAGAGTGTACTTGAACATGCAGCTGCACTGAGGGTTGCTAAGTCTTATGAACCAGATGTACTTCATATCAAAATATTAGAAATAAATTAGCAACAGAAATATTAATTACGCTATCGATGACAGTGTTTTATTTCCCTGTATATTCTGCAGAGACCGGAAGCTATTGTAGATACATGGAAGTTAGAAAACGGGATCCAAGCCTGTCCAGATGGAAGAAGGTATAGTGTTGAGAACTGTAGATCAATGAACTTGGCATCTGTAGGGAAACTGTTGGAATCTATTGCATAGGATGTGATATTGGATATTAAGAAATTAACAACAACATTGGAGAGAAGCAGCATGCATTTCTGAGAGGGAAATCATATTTGACAAACTTTGGAATTATTTGAACTTGTTTCTTACACCATAGAAAATCGGGAACCAGTAGAAATGGAATATTTGGATTTTCAGAAGGCTTTCTATCAGAACTCACGCACTGAGTTCATAAATAAGTTAATGTGAAGGGTACGTGGAGGATTAAATGTAAGTGGAAAGTTAAAGTCAGGCTCGCCTTCATTTTAGGGAATCAGAATATAGATATGACATGCTGAAGCAGTTTTACAGGCGTGTTGGTGAGCTTGTATTGGGGTATTGTGTACAGTTTTGGTGACCCAATCTGAGAAATAATATACCGACCACAGAGGAAGTGCAATGTACATTCTCCAGATTAATCCCTCAAATGGCGAGACTGCCTGATGAGGAAACGTGGCCTGTGATATCTACACTTTCAAAGAATAAGTGGTGGGTCACAGAGAAATTTATAAAATTCACTAAACATATGACAAAGTGGAAATAAACAGGATGCTTCTCTGGCTGTCTAAAATACGTTTAAGGCAGGATAATGGACAGGCCATTTAAGACCGCAATAAGGTGGAAATTCTTCAGTCAGAGATGACTGACTAACACAAGGACAGAAAAACCTGCTGGCAGGTTAAGGTAAGAGAGAATCCCCAGATAATCTACAAGTGTGGCAAGTGGAACAGCATAACCAGGGAATGTTTAGCTTTCATTAGTGACTTGCCAAGTTGCATCCAAATCAACTTAGTGGTAGGTGACAGACGGTGGTAGTAGAAGGCTGTTTCTGTGACTGGAGACCAGTGTCCAATGGTGCACCACGGGGATCAATGCTGTGTCCATTATTATTTGTGATTTGAATGTGCCAGTGTTGGACTGGTGTGGACAAAAATTAAACGTCAGAAAAAAACAGATTATAATCCAACAGGTTTTTCGGAGGCACTCGATTTCTGAGTGCATACTCACGTGATGAAGAAGCAGCGTTTCGAATGCTAGTGCCTCCGAATACACCTATTGGACTATAACTTGGTGGTGTGGGAATTTTAATCTTACAAATGATTGACTAAGTCATTGGCAGTGAAGGGGTAGGCCTTAAGTTTCAGGAAGATGCAGATGGAATGGTAGATGGGTAGATCCAAGGCAGATGGAATATAACCCTGATAACTATGAGGTGATGAACTTTGGCAGAACGAACCAGACAGGGGAAGACTCAATGAATGGAGACCGCAGCAGTTCAGGCAGCATCCGAGGAGCAGTAAAATTGACGTTTCGGGCAAAAGCCCTTTATCAGGAATACAGGCAGAGAGCCTGCATGGTGGAGAGATAAGTGAGAGGAGGGTAGGGGTGGGGAGAAAGTAGCATAGAGGACAATACGCCCACCCCCACCCTCCTCTCACTTATCTCTCCACCATTCAGGCTCTCTGCCTATATTCCTGATGAAGGGCTTTTGCCCGAAACGTCGATTTTACTGCTCCTCTGATGCCGCCTGAACGGCTGTGCTCTTCCAACACCACTAATGCAGAATCTAGTTTCCAGCATCTGCAGTCATTGTTTTTACCGAGGACTCAATGAATGGCAATACACTAGGAAGCTCAGAGGATGCTTCTCCACGCATCCCTGAATGTGGCTAAACAGGTTAATACACAAATTGAGAAAGCATAGGAGACTGTAAGCATAGCCTTTCTTAATCGAGGCATAGATTATAAGAGCTGTGTGGAACATTGGTTAGGCCAAGATGGGATACTGTGTGTAGTTCTGGGAAACATTACAGGAAGGATGCGATAGTACTGGAAGGGGTGCAGACGAGATTCACTAGGATGTTCCCTGGGATGGAGCAGATCAGCTATGGAGAGAGGCTGGATAAGTTCGGGTTGTTTAGTTTGGAGCAGAGAAGACTGAGAGAGGCCTGATACAGAAGGATAAGATTACGAGGAACATGGATCGGGTGGATATACAGCAGCTGTTCCTTTTTATCAAAGGGTCAACAACAAGGGAGCACACTCTTAAAGTGAAGGGTTTGTGGTTTAGTGAGAATATGAGACTTTTTTTAACCCAGAGGGTTTTGAGGTCTGGAATGCACTTCACAACCGTTAATAATTACACCGTCGTGCACTTGAAGGGACATAACATACATGACTATGGTCCTTGTGAGGAAACTGAGACGAATTAAGACTGTGCTGTATTTGTGACGGTAGACAGTCTATGCTCCTGTGGTTGTATGGCTGTGGAATGTCAATCAATGAGCAGCTTAAGACAGGAATTGATGGGTTTTTGAACAGTATATTAACAAGGGTTATAGAAGTGAACTGATAATAGGTTCTAAATGTATGTCTATTGTAAAATTAAGGGGAAAATGTGCAGCTTCCTAACAGTCTGAAACCGGAGAATGGAGAATGGAGAACAGGAAAATGGCAGAACTATGAAGCAAATACTTCAGTTATGTCTTCACAGAAGAAAACATAACAAAACAGAAATCTTCCCAGCAATACTAGGGAACGTTAATCTCGTGACAAAAAGGGACTAGAATTAAATTAGCAACTAAACTGTTTTAGAGCAAGTATTGGAAACGAAAGTAATGGGCATAGACAACGTCAACAGAGATTTATCAAATGGGAATCATATTTGAAAAAAACTGACTTTTAGAAAAAAAAATATGGAGACACAATCAATGCAAGAGGATTTGATTTTCGGAAGGATTTTTGATAAAGCCCCAAGCCTATTGTGCAAACTAGAATTGTTTAGGACAGGAGCTAATATTGGACATGGTTTTAGAATGAGACAGCTAACAGAGTAAGAATAAAACAATGTGTTTTTTTTAGCGTGGTAGGCTTGGGGATTATAGCAGGGATCAGGGCTTGTGACTCAACTATTCCCAATACACGCCAAACCTTTGGTTGAGGGGCTCCAATGCAATATTCCAAATCTGCTGATGGCACTAAACCATGATGGATTGTGAGTGCGTGAGCAGGATGTAAAAAAAGTTCCAAGGTGATTGAGACAATTGGAGTGAATCGGAAAATACGTTGCAGATGGAGAGCAATCGGGAGGGGATGTGACGTTGTCCACTTTGGTGGGAACTTTAGAATGGCAGCCTATCAATTGAAAAGGGATTGGTTGAAAAATGTTGATCCTTCAAGGAACTTAGGCTGCATTTTTGTTTCCTTCTACGCAGACCTGCGAAGATCATGCAGGGCTGTGAGTTCTGAAGCCAAAAGTCAATACTGGGAATGGCACTGACATACTGACCAGTGTGCATTGACTCACCAAGTGGGTAGCTGTAACATTGAAAAGGATAGGATCTCCCTGTACACCAGTCACTGAAAGCAATATTGGAGGAGCAGAAAGCAGTTTGGAAGATAAATCCTTATTCATCTTCATTTCACAGGGATTTGAGTGCAGGATTAAGAATGTCTTACTGCGGCTGTACAAGGCCTTGTCAAGGCACCATCTCAAACATTGTGCAGTATTTTGTGCAGATTTGTTCTGCTTACCGAATAATGGACAAACCTAACATTGAGGGAGAGCAGCGAAAGACGATCAGACTGATATCTGGGATGACAGGCTTGTTGTGGGAGCAGAGTTTAAGGCAACTGCGCCTGTATTCCTCGGACTTTAGGAAAATGAGTGGAGATCTCAGTGAAATACATAAAACCCTGACAGACTGAGACAGATTTGAAGCAGAGATCATAATTCCCCTGGCTGAGACCTCTAAAACAATGGGCCACGGTATTATATACAGGCAGGTAACACTGCATTGAGATGAGAAAAATTGTCTGCACTCAGAGACTGGTGAACCTGGGGAATTTTCTCCCAGATCAGCCAGTGGAAGCCAAGACACTGAATATAAATAAGGACTTCGATACACTAAAGGGATAAGGAGAAAACAGGAGTGTCGTGTGAAGATAGTGGATCAGATACCATTACAGATTATTCGCCAATAACGCGGTAGCTGTATTCATGTGTTGTAGGAAATCGTGCAATATTAATGACAGGGCCTGTGGGGAAAAAGAGGGTAAGGGGTGAATCCCTCAAAATATCAGTAAAAAAACAAAAACTAAATTTAGTCTAACACACACACTAGCACAATCTTAAGTAAATCTGTAAATCATATATTATAATTAAATAGTTCAGTGAATATAACACTTTAACAATACAGTCACTGACTACAGCACTGTCCAATCACTTCACCAGAAAGCGCATGAGACAACTGACCACATGACGCCAACGTGAAATTCCAGTTGTCCCCAAGGTTCTCTACCTCGGGTTGAAACAAAGTTCCTTCTAAGTGTAGACTACAATTCCCAGTTTCAGGCTCAGTTTCAATGCTTGCAGAGTGAATTGCATTCCTGTTTTAGCTGAACACACAGAAGGCGCATTTTAAAGAGAGAGGATCCTGAGGCTGGGTCTTGCTGTTCAGCTGGTGCCCGGGAAGGAATTGTGTCACATTGAATGGGAATTCACTTTATAGAAAAAGGGGTGCAATTCAAGAATCGCAATGTAGCCAAATCGCATTTAATAAACATTCACTATCTGAGAACTGACAGCATATTGAATGGAGGAGCAAAATTGATGGGCCGAAGGGACTACATCATTCTTATTTTATATTTCACAATGTTTAAAATTATTAAGGAAAATGAACACTGTGTGGCTAAACCTGCACTGAAGAGATTTCCTCTATGAACTAGAATGGGGAAGGCTCAATGTGTTTAATGACCTTCTACTTTCTCGACGTTTCTGTGCAGCCTGTGGGAAAGCTCTGTAAATGTCATCACAAGCTCTCAGATGTTAGGAACGTGGGCTCTGCAAGGTCAACAGAACTGTGTTTCCCATTCCCTTTTCCGATACTGAGTCTGGAGCCGGCCGCTCTGTCTAGATTTATCCTTTAAGACCTCGTAACAGCTTGATACAACTGAGTGTCTTCCTTGGCCGTTTCAGAGACCACTGAAGAGTTTATCACATGTCTGTGTATCTGGAGTCACTTTCAGTCCATACCAGGGAAGCACGGAAGATTCAATTCCTGAAAGTACACTGGGGAAGGAAATCGGTGCTTACAATCAACTTTGGCTTCAAGGTCACTGTTACAGATTTTGCATCTTTATAGTTTATTAATTATTATTAGCTTACACCAGCAGTCAGAGAATTAGCCTGGTATGGATTAGTATTACACTGACATTTCCACTTCAGCACCATCTCCAATTGAGAATCTATCGCTTTGCACACTAAACAGGTTATTTCTGTACTGCTTGACATCTCTATCAAAAAGAATTCCCACTCAGTTGACTGTCGTAATGGGACTGAGGGGGAGGTAATTGGTCAGATTGCAATTATTCTCCTCTTAAGGGACTGGACATAGTTGAGTAATTTTGCACGTTTCCAGGGAGTTCTCAAATTTGGAGCTGGAATGACACAGCTTCGCAAGGGACTCGGCTTGTCGTGCAGCACACGTCTTCAGTCCTATTGCAGGAATGGTGTCAGGGCCCATTACCTTGTCGTATCAACTGTGTTCAGCTGTTTCTTCATTTCACGTATAGTGAATCTATTTGGTTGAAGACTGACATCTGTGATTCTGTGGGCATTATCCAAGCAACACTTCTGGCTGAGAATATTGCAGACACTGCATTCTTGTCTTTTACACCGATGTGCGGCATTGTTACCTTCTTTGGGGGATGGCAACACCTAGTGGTGTTGGTGCTGGTCTGTTAGTATCACAACTCAAGATCCATTCTTTCGAGGAATGGGAGAGCAATATCCTGAACAATAGCTGCTGAGGTGTTAGTCTAACAACAGCAGGAATGTTCTAGTGACCTGAGTTCGAATCCTGTCACAGCAGATGGTGGAATTCAAATCCAACAATTGTTTGGAATTAAGAGTCTAATGATGATCACGAATCAATTGCTTATTGTGGGAACTGACCCATCTGTTTCACTAATGTCCTTAGGGAAGGAAACTGCGATCCATACCTGCTCTTGCCCACATGTAAATCCATGCCCACAGCAATTTGGTTGACTCGTAACTGCCTTCTGGGCAATAAATGATGACCTAGCCTGCGACTCCTTGACCCATTGAACATTAAAAAAATAATATTTGTGGAGACCTCTTCTCTCGTTAGTTGTTTCATATTTCAACTTCATTTCTGACTGGATGTGGCAGGCTTGCAGAACTTGGATCTGATCTGTTTGCTTTGTGATCATTTTGCCCTCTCTATCCGATATTAGTCCTATTGTTTGGCATGTAAGTGCAGGGTCAAGTGCGGTAGCTTTACATGGGTTGTCATTAGTTTTAGTGACCCATGATTCTGACCCTGTATATTCATTCACATTCGTTACTGAAACACGATCACCTTAATTGGGATGATAAACTGAGGGATTAAATTGGGCAAACAGTTACAGGTTGTGATTCAATACAATGCTCCTTCTATCCAGCTGTCGTGTAGAGTACTACATGAATTCCCAGTTTTCATCTGCAATTCCTGCAATGCAATTCTTCTCTCTGTCCCCCAATTCGCACCGACACCCATTCACCCATCACCCCT
This sequence comes from Hemiscyllium ocellatum, assembly GCF_020745735.1. Lineage (NCBI taxonomy): Eukaryota > Metazoa > Chordata > Chondrichthyes > Orectolobiformes > Hemiscylliidae > Hemiscyllium > Hemiscyllium ocellatum. The sequence goes on along the minus strand of NC_083420.1, from coordinate 75,372,508 downwards.
GGACCTACTCAGGTTTCTGATGTAGTAACACTTCCATTTCAATATTGTCATTCCTCTGAGCGTCTGTTCATGATGTCACACCTCTTACTTGTCTTTTTTTTTCAAAATCCCTAAACATATTCCGTGAGGCAGCACCATGGCTCAGTGGTTAGTACTGCTGCCTCACAGCACTAGGGACCCAGTTTCGATTCCATCCTCTGGTGACTGTGTGGAGCTTGCAAATTCTCCCTGTGGGTTTCTTCTGGGTGCTTCGGTTCCCTCCCACAAACCAAAAATGTGCAGGTTAGCTGAATTGTAATGTTCAGGAATGTGTAGTTTAGGTGCATTAGTCAGGGGTAAATATAAATAGGAGAATGGGTCTGGTTGGTTTACACTTCAGAGGACCGTGTGGACTTGTTGGGCTGAAGGGCCTGTTTCCACACTGCAACGACTCTAATTCTGACACTCATCTGAATGTTTTCCCTTCCAGTCATACCAGTTTTGGTGTTTAAATTGAATGTGCTTCCCTCTGTTTCTTTCCATGACTTTCATTAAGAACTCTGAAGTGTCAATGATTCCAGTCTTATGCAGTTTCAGAACCAAGGTGTATGTGCAGCTTGCGTTATTTTTCGCTTCCAAGTGTACTACACTCCATGTGGATCTGGACATTTGAGTAGCTTTGACACACATCTTTGAACATGTTCAAAACCAGAAATTTCTGGAGAAACTCAGCAGGTCTATCAGCATCTGTGGAGACAGAGCAACAGAGATAGCGTTTCAAGTCCAGCGTGGCCCTTGTTCAGAACTGAAAATGGCTCCTTATTGCCTTGGCAAAGGTGGACGGGGGATGATGGGAAACAGTGCATGTGGAAGTGCAATGGCACAGAGGAATGGACTTTTAATTGTGGTGAAAGTGAAACAGATGTAAAATGGGTGTAAATCAAAGTGTGGATGGGAGAAATGGAATGCCTCTATTGAGTGCAGGATAAACAAGACACAGACGAAGTCATTGGGAGGCCAGGTAGCCGAATGCATGAAAAATGGAGAACAGCCATAATGGGGTCAGGCTGTGAATTTGGAATTGTGTATTAACACCTACAGTCTGTAAAACATCAAAGTGTAGTGTGAAATGTTACTCGAGCTTGGGTAGTGCTTCAGTGGATCATTGCAGCAGCTCAGGACCGATATGCTAGGAAGGGGGCAAGGTAGCTTATTGAAATGGGAAGCAATGAGAGGGTCAGGGTTATTTCTACAGACAGAGTGGAAGTGGTCTCCCCAATGTAAAGGAGACTGCATTGTGACAGGAGACCGGATTGAAAGAGTAAAATTAAAATGCTACTTCACCTGGGAGGTGTGATTGGGAACTTGGACAGTGAAGAGGGAAGAGGTGAATGGGCTAATGTTGTAGCTTCGGTAATTGCTCTGGGAAGGTGTCACGGGGGAGTGCGGAAGTGTTTGGAGTGATGGAGGGTGTCACAGAGGGAATGGTCCTGTGAAATGCTGACAGTGGACGCGAGTGGAAGATGTGTTTAATATTGCTGTCCTGCTGCAGGTGGTGGAAGTGGCGGAAGGTGAGTCAGTGAATGTGGATTCTAATGCAGTAGAAAGCGACGACAAGGGGAGGTCTATCATTGTTCTGGGAAGGAGGGAATGGAGTGAGGGCAGCAGCGTGAGAGAAAGGGCAGTCACAGCTGAAGGCCCTGTCCACCGTAGTTAGGGGATTTCTGGTGTGAAGGAAAAGGAAGTCACGTCAGAGGAAGTTCACAGGAATGTGGCATCATCAAACAGAAACAACAGGGATGAAGAAACTGGGAGAATGCAGTCAGCCTCCGCTGATCATGTATTTAGCTGGATGCAGAAGTTCCCCCTGAATTATTTAAAAGAACCAGGTACTTAAATTGAGGATTTCTGTCTCACATCTGGTCTGAAGCGAGACGTGGATATAGACCGAGAAGAAGGTCCTGCGTATACGTGGGCAGACATTCAAGCAGATATCCCATAATGCTCAGAAATTATTGTTTCTGTTCAAAAAGAAGGACTCGACAAGAGAATGAAGCACCCATGGTTGACAAAGGTTGGCAACAATACTATTGATGAGCATTTGTATAGGGCCAGAATTAGGATGTTCAATCTAGGAACCATAAGCAGATGCTGGGCATGACTTTAAGTTGTGCTTTCTGAATTATCCGCTGAATTCCCTGCCATTGCTACTCCATCCTCTTCCCTGCTCCTTTCTCCTTCTTGAATCCAGATTCTCCCTCTCAAATTACTGAGTACATTCTCTTATATTATGTTCCCTCCCCACTTCACCTGAAGCTCTTTGATCGAGTCTACTTTCCCTGCACTAGCATCAAGCTGTGTTTTGTGCTGCCACTTTGCCTCTGGTATCAATGTGGCATGGACTCTCTATTCATGCTGTTTTACACCTCCCACTCACATCTCATTCCATAAAGTTTTCTTCTTGGAGTAAACCTTATTGAAAACACCTCTCCACATTTGCATTGAATTCACACTGTAATCCAAATTTCAAAGGGTATACTCAGACTTCGTCTCACTCTACTAAAGGCAAACAGATGCTGACCGTGTGGTCTAAGAATTCCCTTTCTTACATAGATCTGGCCAGAGATACGTTTTCACTGGAGAGATCACCACCCGCTTTAGACAAAGAAATTCAGGTGTTTGACTTCCTATTGGTACGAGCAAAAGTTTCATGCTGTCTTAGTATTGTAACATGGAGAAAAACAAATCACAGTATGAGGTTTTGGTCTGAGCGTTGTTTACCTGTCATTTTGAACATTGTTTCAAATTTACAGTAATTATCTTTAAATGTTTGTTCTTGAAGTTAGTATCAGATGGAGTGTAGGAGGTTGAGGGGTGACATTATACAAGTTTATAAAATCATGAGGGTGAAGGGTGAAGTGTCAAGTGTCAAGGATAGGGTGAATAGCCAAGGTCTTTTCCACAGGATGGGGAGTCCAAACATAGAGGATATAGCTTTAAGGTGAAAGGCATAAGGTTAAAAAGGGGTGAAGTAGCTACGTTTTCACACAGAGGGTGATGTGTGTATGGAAAGAGCTGTCAAAGAAGAATGGTAAATGCAAGTACAGCTATAACATTTAAAAGGCGTTTGTACAAACATAGGAATAGGAAACGTTTAGAGACACATGGACAAAATGCAATCAGATGGGACTAGTTTATTTTGGAAAATCTGGTCAGCATGGACAAGTTGAACCAAAACGTCTGTTTGTGCGATTTCTGACTGTATGAATCGAGAAATCGAGGTAAAGGGAAGAAAAGACATGATGAAAGCAAATTAGCAAGAAATATAAAAACTAGCATCACAAACTTGTCCGTGTATATAAACAATGTTCAAGATGACTGTGTGACCTTAGGCAGAAATGATGTCAGGAATGCATATTGAGTCCATTTGGAGAGTGTGACTGAGGAACTGGCTATAGGAAACAGGCTGATAATTTACACCAGTATTTTACATAATTTCTCACAGGGAAAAGCACTGTAAGTATTGCAATGATACAAACAAAACTGTAATAGGAGGGAAGTTCTTGAACTGTCTCAAACGGAAGGAACAGATTTGCAGCATCACATGAATTCCCATCCTGAGCTGCAATATCTGCAATACAATTCTGCTGCTTGTCCTGAATTCACACCGGGACCCGGTTACCCTTCTCCCCTGTACTCCATGACCTATCCTTATTTCAGAAAGGGTTGGAAAGTGAGTATTTTAGCACCTTGGTAGATGTTGGAAAAAGTGTTTGGAGGCCCAGTGCAAAAGACAAATGGGCTTTAAATTGTGGTGAAACAGACACAGATGTAAAATGGGCGGAAATTAATGCGCAAGTATTAGAAATGTATTTTTTCTGTTGCGTGCAAGATAAACAAGACACATTCGTAGAGAGCCCAGGAGGGAGAGTTTATGAAAAATGAAGAACAACCATAATGGCGTCAGACTGTGAATTTATGGAACTGAATATTAACCCTACAGCCTGTAACGTACCAAAGTGTAAAGTGAGGTGTTACTAAGCATGGGTTGAGCTTCATTGGAAAATTGCAGCAGTCTGCACTTTCTGAGCATCCCTACAGTGTGGAAACAGGCCCTTCGGCCCAACGTGTCCATGCTGACCGGCTAAATTGTATCCGAACTAAACCCATTCTCTACCCTATTACTATACATTGGCCCTTGTCTATTGCACCTAACCTCCACATTCTTGAACAGTATGGGCAATTTAGTATGGCCAATTCGCCTAACCTGCACATCTTTGAACTGTGGGAGGAAACCGGAGCACCCACAGGAAATCCAAACAAACAATGTGCAATCCCAACACAGGCAGTCACCCGAAGCTGTAATGGAACCCATGTCCTTGTTGCTGTGAAGCAGCACTGCAAACCACTGAGCCAGCGCTCCTTTCCGGACTGAAATTGTATAAAGCCACAAGACTATAGGAGCAGAAAAGAAGACGTTCGGTTCATCAAGTCTGCTCCACCATTCAATTATGACTGAGAGATTTTCAACCCCATTTCCATGCTCTCTCTCCGTAACCTTTGATCCCGTTGGCAATCAAGAACTTACCTGTCTCTGTTATAAATATACACAACAACCTGGCTTCCACAGCCTTCGGTGGTAAGGATTTCCCGTTTCACCACTCTCTGCTTAAAGAAGTTTCATCTTGTCTCCGTTTGAAAGGTTCTTCCCTTTGCTCTAAGCTTGAGCCCTGAGGTCCTTGTCTCTCGTGCCAGTGCAAACGTCATCACAATGTCCTCTCCACTGTGCCTTCTGCCAAACAGCCCACCTTTTAAACATTTCAATACTTGGCCAATTACACCACTGGCCCTTGTCTAACTCTGCGGCCTCCTGTGTGGTACATTATCAGATGCCTTCTGAAAGTTCACATGTTTAACTCCCATTGGCTCTCCTTTATCTAACTACTTGTTACCTCTTCAAAGAATTCTCATTAGCTTCAGAGCAAGGTAGATTATTGAAATGGCGAGCAATCATAAGGTTGGGATAATTCCGACTGACAGAGTAGAGCTGTTCCTCAAAGCAGTTTCTGATTGGCCTGCTAATGTGAAGGAGGCTGCATTGTGAGCAGCAAAGACAGGAGACTGGATTGAAAGAGTACGAGTGAAATGCTGCTTCACTTGGAAATTGTGATTGGGGCCTTGGACTGTGAGGAAGGATGAGGTCAATGGGCAAGTGTTGCAGTTTCAGTAATTGCATGTGAAGGAGCCATGGGGGACAGTGTGGAAGTGTTCGGGGTGGTGGAGGGTGTCACAGAGGGAATGTTTACTGTGAAATACTAAAAGTGGACGAGAGGGTAAGATGTGTTTGATGGTGTTGTCCTGCTAGAGGTAGTGAGATTGGCGGAGGATAATTCTGTGAATGTGGATTCTAGTGCAGTAGAAAGCGAGGACAAGGGGAGGGGACAGAATGAGGGCAGAAGTGAGGGAGATGAGACAGTCCATCAGTTAGAGGATTTCTCGTTTGAAAGAAAAGGTAGTCACGTAGGAAACTTCCCACTGGAATGTGGCATCATCGAACAGAAATTACAGAGCCAGAGAAACTGGTCATGTGCTCATCCACATACGGAGGTTCCCCCAAATGGTTGAAAAGAGCCAGGTATTTCAATTGCCGATTTATGTCTTATATTTGATCTAAAACAGAATGTGAAAATAGACTCAGGTGAAGGTCAGTGGATGTGTGGGGGAGACATTTAAGCATATACTGCTTAATAATGCTCAGCAATGATGGTCTCTGGTGAACAAGAAGATGATATGAAGATGTGAAGATGAACCACCCATGATGCACAAAGGCTGGGAAGGATACTAATCACTCACAAACTGAGGAATTCAGCTTGGCGAGCACTAGCGTCGGTCACCTTTGGGAAGTTTATTTTTGGAACCAGAAGCTGATTGTATAAAAAAAAATCAAAGAAAAATATTCCAAAACTGGCAAGAAATATTTTAAAAAAGCTAACGAATAAAACACGTTTAAAATGTGTGCGTGACCCTTGGAAGAAAGGCAGGAGTGTATATGTGGGGCACCTGTAGGATGTGACTGGGGATTTGGTTTCAGGGAACAGGCAAAGAATTTAAAACAGTATTTTACATCCTTCCTCACAGGGCAAGGCACAAAATTGTTCAATAATATAAACAAAATTGTAGTCGGATGAAGGTTCTTGCACTGTCTCTAACAAAACGAACAAGGATTTCCTCAAACAGAAAGGACCAAGGGTAAACAGGTCATCAGAAATTCATAGCTGTTCTTAATAGAAGTGGTTACAGAGTGTATTGGTGGCACTGTGTGAAATATTCTATAAATCTCTGGATTACAGGCGTGTTCCAGCAAAACTGGAGACCCACCAATGTGATACCTGTCTTCAAGAACAGAATGAGTCTTCAAGTGTTTCGGTGCTCCCTTTGTCTGAACAGTGGAGCATATTTGAGAGGATTAACTGTCTCATGACGCACTTTCATCCTGAGTGATTTAAAAAAAGTAAAACTCTTCTCCTTCCTTGATGCCATACATACAGGGGGATGAAAACTTTGCTAAAGTTGGGAATTATTTTGAAAATTATCTGGAACATTGTACAAATGACATCATCCAAAAATTCTAGAAACAGCACTCATGAGAACATTTCATCACCATGTGGGGGCATTGCGCAGGTAACAGTGAGAGAAGGTGATGCATGCAGCAGTGAGAGTGATGGAACCTTATTTGGTGGGTAGGTCCTATTACAGATATTAAGTGAGCGTGAGGGAGCAGAGAGAATACAGCGACCCTTACCCTGTCAGATAGCACGGAATATTATTGTTGCTTGTCCTATATTGCTGGAAATTTCTTCAGACTGCAAATAATGCACTAAGCTGCATGGTGAGCTCAGACCATGCTCGGTGGGACTGGTGGTGCGGCCCCTCTGGGAAGAGAATGATTCCGATCTGAACTAGCTCATTCACCAGGACCTCCATGCCCCTGTCGATAAGCTGTGGTGTAATTTCCCCTTATCTGCCATGCTTGGGTAAACTGTGCAGGGCTGCTCCAAACTGAGAAAGCTCAACCGTATACCCATTGGCCTTTTAAAGATGGCACCAGTGCCAGGGATCACGGAATATCCATGGGCATACGGACGATGGCGAGTACACCAGCCATGATGGGTGGGAGAATAGGGCTGGCATTGAATGAAAGCGACACTATGGAGTGGGGAGGGTAGTTAATGAGGTGAGTTCCATAAGATAGCACAAGCAAACTAGCTCTGCCTCGTGCAGACATTCCCACTGTCACATTCAATGAAAATGGCACTGAGACAAATTATTGCTAGGTTCAGCCCAATGAGACGAAGACTCAGCTGACCCTACTCCCAGTTACAAATCTGCAGGACAAATGTTTATTCATACCTCTTCATCATCTTAACTTACACCAATATCCTGTTCATCCATCATTCCACGAAACAGTGCACTGTTGGACAGATAAGTAGTGGACTGGTGAGCTTTAAACAGTGCTCGATCCTGGATGGATTGCTGAGCAGTACACTAGCCTGGTCTACGCAGTGCTTCATGCTTAGCAGGTATCTCATCTGGGCTTATACGTGCCTGGGCTATATCTGTGAGGTGGATTGAGTATCCGATATAATTCCTGACATAATTCTCACTCCTCCAGCTAAGCCCATTCCGCTGGTAAATATGAGGGGTTGTGTTTCAGATAGAATTTACTTGGTCAAAATATTCGACATTAAGCAAAACACAATTTATTCAAACACAAAAGACAACAAAAGGAAGAGGAATTTGCAATATCTTAATTCTGTTGGAAAACTTAAGAGAATAATAGGCTATTTAACTACTATGCAGTAAATGCTTCAATATGGTAGCATCCAATAAACACACACAAGTCAAAAAACAAATTCAGGAAACAAATTGTCTGACATGCAATTCTCCAATCGAGGAGGAAAGAACATCAAAAGACAGTTCCGAGAGAAATCACAGAGAGAGTGTGTAGAACCGGCGACAGTTTTACTGCCTTCCAAACCTGCTGAAACCCGAGCAATAACTGGCAAAACGTAAAACAAAGTATCCTGGTTCTGTGAGAGTTTGACCATCACTCCACAGAAACAGGCCACGGCTTTAAGGACCACAGGGAAATGACTGTATCTACACCGTCTATGCCACTGTAAGTGTCACTGAAAAATGTCTAAACCCACCTCAGCCTTTTAATGCCGGACAGATAAATGTCAAAGTTAAACACAAATAAATAAAACGAAAAGATGCAGCAGGCCTGGTGATCAGGCACAAATGCCCTCGGGAGCTCAGCAATTCCTACCCTGCCAAACCACAGTAGAATCTTCGAACTTGTGAAGAAAAACATTATTTCTCTCCTTCACCTCTACGTTTACAAATGGAGGTATGCCATTAGCCCAATAATCAGTGATATCAAAACTCCACCCACACCAAGTATTATTGTGATATGTCAGAGTTCCCGTGAAAGGGGTTAACTGGAGCTGTTTGTTCAGTGACTGTGATTAATACCAGTCTCGCTGGACCTAACTGGGTCACTGGAGGTTTCCCTCTTCCGTTATTAGGGTCTTCATTCAACCTGTTACGCCATGTATCAGGGGCAGCGTCATCCTCAACAAAACTGGGATCAGCAGTTACAGAGAAAGAGAGAGAGAGAGACCAGAATGTGACAACATTAGAACTTTCCAACAAAGCATCAGAATCTGAGAACATTAGACTGGAATGTTACAACAATGCACGGGAGTTTATCTTGGGGTCTTTACTGGATTTCTCGGGATTGGGCATGGTTAGAGTGGCGGATACGAGGTGGACTGATGATTATTCAAGCTGGGTACTATCCCATTCTCGCTATTGTTGGTGTTCCTGATAAGCTTATCTCTGTCAATTCTATAAATGATGCTGAATGTTATTGTTATTCTGGTTAATAATATTGAACAAATACATAAACTTTCTGTCACAAACGTCACTTCCTTTTCATGTATTTCCAACCTACTTACTCATAAACATTTAAGAAGGAATAAGACTGTTCGGAATCTTGAGTCTCCTTTTTACCGTGAGCTGTTTTATGTTTCCATTTTCTCTCTGTGATCAAACCTGCCAACACCCACCTACATAATATCCCCAGTTTCCAACTCTGCCTGAGTTCTGTTGCTGACTTCGCCATCTACCCCTTCATTAACGACAAATTATGTGGCTCCAATTCTCTTCTGACTTCTCTTCCAGTTATAAATAGTTTGCCCACAAACTTGCTCTATACGTACTTCACGACAGGGACTCTGTATCAGAGTAATAATGCCACTGTCCGTGGAACTCAGAGGCACAGGTTATGACTCTAAAAGCATTGTTTGAAATCTTACCAATGCCGATGATTAAATTTAAATTCCAGTGATTCAGTCATGGCAACCATAAACCATCAGGATTTCTTTTCTTATTTTATAGATAACCTTTGCTAAATAAACCTAACATTTTTGCCCTATTTTGACTAAGTGTCACGTCAGACCCACAACAACGTGGTTGGTTCCATATTGCCTTGACAAATGGCCGCGTGGTCAAGGTCAGTTAGGATGGACAACAAATGCTGCCCTTGCCAGTGATGTTAGCATCCAGGGAAATAACAACATGAAAGGTAAAATACCCAAGGAAATGTTGAATTTGGAGATCTGAAATAAAATTCTCCACCGTCTGAAAGAATGTTGTAGAATCTCAGCAGGTATGGCAGTCTGTCGGGAGAAACACAGGTAACGTTTCGAGTTCCGTGACCTTATCAAAGCTGAATGCAACTGGGAAATAATACTTTTTTTTATCAGGAATGATCGGAAGGGTGAGCGGGAGGTTTGTGTTGAGTGGATTATGTGCAGCGAGAGAGATAGAAAGAGAGAGAGGGGAAGAAAGGAAAAGCAAGCAAAATGATTGCTGATGATGGAATAGAAGGAAAATAGATGGGAAGGTTTTCTAACATTTCCCCTTTTCACATATTCCTGAATATCATAGCTATTACGGGATGTTACTGCTTAACGAGATTTACGTTCCCTCTATCTGTCATCTCTGAGTGTGGTGATCAACTCCATCAACAATATTTATAGTTGCTGAGAGGTAAGAAACATAATGTTACATTGTCAACTGCTTCTTTGGAGAGAGGAACTATTACTGTGCGACTGTAAGGAAATGGAACAGCTTTCTCAGCCAGGAAGAGAAACTGAGGAGACAGAGGCATTTTCAACACTGATTGGATGCACTATGGGTGTGGGGAATTGACTTGCTGCTGTCATCCAGAAACTCAGTGGAGGTTCTGTGGATGGTGTTCTCAGGATTGTGATGTCAGCTACTGGATTCTTTCGGGGAGCCCCGAGGATCTGGGGGCCCCACTCTGAATACTGCATTTACAGTGTATCTGGGTCCATGGGAAACAAATGGAGCTGAGACTACAAAGAAGGGAATCTGTGTAAACAGGGAGGAGCAGGGCACTGTACAATACTCTCTGGGATTTCCAGGAACATTTGTCTAAGCTGTACCCATTCAGGTGTAAAGTGTAAAACCAGCATGTCTCAAAATTGAGGTGATCATTGAACTGTATCCCCTCCTTTAGTATAACCTGTAGTCTCACACCAGCGACAGGATTGTGCTGTCACTCACGATAAATTAAACTGGATTGATTCTGGAACTTTGCAGGCAGCAGTGGGTAATATATCCACCATCTCTGAAGTGCAGTCCTCCAATGTATTCACGAGCTGACTGAAACCATCTGAGAGGAATGCATTGGTTCCATCTCCACAGAGGAAGGTACAGAAACTAATTTCCAGAAATATTAGGGAACAGAGTGACTGCGAAAAATGGGAAACTGCTGGAAATGAGAATTAATGAAGAGTATGTTATTGAAAATCTAATTGGATTGAGGTTTCATAAGTTGCTGCATCTGATGAGCTACATCCCAGAGTGACTGAGATGAGGGCAGAGCTAATGAAAGTATTACTGATTATTCTTCAAAGCTAGTTAGATTCTGGAAATGATGTAGTAGAGTGGAAAACAACTATTGTAAACTCAAATATTTAAAACAGGATGGTGAGGGAAAACAGAAAACTTAATAGCTTGATATCAGCTGTGAGAAAAAATAGTGGAACCTTTTATAAGGAACATGACAACTAGATACTTGGAGAATAATGATATGATTGGTACATTCGACCTAGATTCAGGAAAGGGAAATGACCATTGATAAACCTGTTCGTGGAGATTGTCCGTTGTGACATCGACAGTTGAGAACCAATGGGAGTGGAGTATTTGTATTTTGAGAAGATGCTTGACATGTTTGAATACAGGTGAATGGGGAATGTTAGAGTCCATGGGTAGGTATGGGTGGAATATATACCACGTGGATTAAAAATTGAGTAATAGAGATGTAAGAAGAATACTGTTTTTCTCTGGATTGAAGGATTGATGGGTGGCAGCAAGATCAGTTTTTGGACAATCGTTGTTCACAAGGTATAAAAATGATTTAGATGTGAATAACTAATATCATCATGTACATTTATATTTATTAAATGGTAGAGAAGTTGGCGAGTGCTTTATGTTGAAAAGGACCTGGTTGTCCTTAGTCATAAGTCACTGACAGAATTCATACAGGGGAAGGAAGTAAACGATATGTGGCTCTTCAGGCAAAATTATTGAAGTACACAAGTTAGAATATCTTTCCCACTGATCGTGTTTTGTTGAGAGAGTATTTGGTGCATTGTGTAAAGGTTTGGTCTGATTTATAAACAATGATTCCTTTGTCACTGAAAAAGTGCAAAATAGTTTTTACAAAATAAACACTGGCATGATGTTGCCATGAGGAGAGTGCAGTAACTATGTTAAATCTGTCGCGCTGTGAGAGAATAAGAAGTTGAAACATGATGGGTATGGACAGAAACGCATTATGTCCCGAACAGCTAATAGGGTGAACATTTCATACTTTTCATTGGATGTTTGATTTACGACAGTTTACATGCATCTGCAGAGCCCCCATGTCGATTGACAGAGAGGTACAGGATCTGAATGAACTCTGAACACTTGAATGCACAGTTACTGCGTGACACTGCATTGAATGTCACTTTGTACACAATCCTATAAGCAGCCAAATTACCTTCTTTCTGAAACAGTTAGTTATTCCCCAACGACTTCTGACCTCCACGGAGACCATGGATCTGCCTTCTTGGAGATGGAAGATAACTTGGAAAAGACTCAAAAAGTTGGCTTCATTCCAACTGCCAGAAAACCATGTTAAAGTAACATATGTGTATCATGAGTAATTAAGCCATGTGGATCAATTTGGAGCAGTCTATCTGTGCAGCCCCTGCTCCATTTGTTTGTGATGTTGGAGCATCTCTGACACCTTCCTGTTCCTGCGTTAGTGGCTTGACAAGCTGAATAACCTCTTCCTCTTCCTTTGAAAGTGACTCTGGGTGTGAAATGGTTCGTTCTGATCCCATGTCAGTCACATGTGGGAGACAGCAGACTCCCTGTCTTCCTGTGCAACACGCAGGAGGGACTGAACGGACTATCCCTCTTCTTGCTCAGTAGTTTTGATGGGATGAAAGGCTTCCCCATATTCTTGTGAAACCAGATTGAGGTGCTGAATGAATTCCTCCTTTTACTATGGAAATGTACTGTGCTGTTACATAGATGTTACCCAGATTTTAACAGCACGATCTTGAATGTTGTCCAGGTCTTGCAGCACATGGTCACAGACTGTTTCAAGAGCGGAAGAGGGACAATTTGTTCTGAAAATTTTGTAAACTTCAATGAATGCCCCCTCATCTGCTGGCACGGTGGCTCAGTAGCTAACACTGCTGTCTCAGGTTCGATTCCAGCCTTGCACAACTGTCTGTGTGAAGTTTCCACGTTCCCCACTTGTCTGCACGAGTTTCCTCTCAGTGTTACGGTTTCCTCCCACATCCAAAGAAGTGCATTGGCCATGCTAAATTGTCCATTAACTTAGGTGCATTTGTCAGAGGGAAATGTGTCTGGGTGGGTTATTCTTCAGAGTGCCGGTGTGGACTTGTTGGACCGAAGTGCCTGTATCAACACTGTAGGGAATCTAATCTGCTCAGTTTGAACTCAATGGAGTGAATAGCCTCCTTCCCCACACTGTAGGGATTCTATCAAAACAAATTGGAGATGCCTGGGCTGAGGAACCTACGCTGAGGATGTCCTACAGATGTGTCCCATGGCTTAGATGATTGATGCCCACCTATGTTAATCATCTTCCCTTGTGCCGTGAATGACTCCAACAAGTGTTGACGTCATAATTAATTCTCATTAAGTGCGATTTTGTTCAGGCTCCTTGATGTCATCCTCAGTCAAATATTGCCTTGAGTTCAGGGCCAGTTTCTATTATCTGAGCCCCTGCGTTGCCTCTTTTATTCATATCAATAGGTCATGGTGTAGAAGCAGAGAACGTTTTCTTCGAACAGAGGGTAGTGAATGTCAGGAATTCTCTTACACAGAGAGTTAAGGAGCAAGATCACTGAAAGGGACCAGTGGTGTCCGGCAGGTATCAGTCCTGGGACCGCTGCTCTTTGTTATTTTTATAGATGACTTGCATATGGGTGTTGAAGAGTGGGCTAGTAAGTCTGTCGATGACACAAAGGTGGTTGGAGTGGTACAATATGTGCAGGGCTATTGTAAGTTGCAACGGGACATTGACAGGTTGCAGAGCTGGGCTGAGAAGTGGCTATGGAGTTCAAACTGAAGTGATTCACCTTGCAAGCTCTAATGTGAATGTAGAATACATGGTTAAAGGCAGGATTCTTGGCAGTGTGCAGGAACAGAGGGATCTTGGAGTCCGTGTCCACAGATCCCTCAAAGTTGTTATCCAACTTGATCGGGTTGTTAAGAAGGCGTTGGTGTGTTGGCTATCAGTTGCTGGGGGATGAAGTTTAAGAGCCGCGAAGGTATGCTGCAGCTCGACAGAGCCCTACTCAGATCGCCCAGGGAATATTATGTTCAGTTCTGCTTTCCTCATTATAAGAAGTACAAGGAAGCTTTAGAGAGGGTAAAGAGGAGATTTACGAGGATGCTGCATGGACTGGAGGGCAGGTCTTATGAAGAATCCATGAGGAGAGAGGGCTTTTCTCACTGGAGGATAAATAGATGTGAGATGACTTGATAAAGGTGTACAAGATGTTGAGAGGCATAGAGAGAGTGAATAGTCAGAAACATTTTCCCAGAAATGTCTATCATGAGGTGGCATAATTTTAAAGTAATTAGAAGAAGGTTTAGGGGAGATGTCAGCGGTAGATTCTTTATGCAGAGAATGGTGGGTGTGGCGAATACACTTCCAGCGGTGGTAGTAGAGTCAAATACGTGAGGGACACATAAGAGACTCTTGGATAGGCACATGGAACAAAGTGAACGGAAGCATGTAGGTTAGTCTGATCTTAGAGTAGGATAAACATCGAGGGCTGAAGGTCCTAACTGCATGCATTCATTTAGAACTCTGAGCTCAAAAACTGCATGAATTCATGTAAAACTCCGCTTTTCCCACCTTTCAGATTAGAATCAAACTAAACATCATGGCATAGACAGACAACACAGGGGGCCAACACCTTCAACATATTGTCTAAACTATTACCATTGTTAACAGCTAACCTGAAAATGCAACTTCTAAAAAAAAAGTTTTGTGATTTACAAATGAAAGAAGTGAAACTATCATAGTATTCTAACAGATAAAAGCCTTAACAGACAATCAATTTTTCAATTTATAATTTCAGTTAAATCACACTGTAAATTTCTGCCATAAATTCTGTGTTAGGATTGAGCCCTCCACTATCACCTGATGAAGGAGCGACGCTCCGAAAGCTAGTGTGCTTCTAATTAAATCTGTTGGACTATAACCTGGTGTTGTGTGATTTTAACTTTGGACACCCCAGTACAACACCGGCATCTCCAAATCAGTACTGTTCTTTGTTCTGAATCCTGTGGAAATGCTCAAGAAGATTTGGACATTAAGGAAGATTTGAGACTTGGAGCAGGTCACCCTTGATCTTAGTGAAGAGCAAGGCAAGCTTGGGATGTGAATGACCTGACCCTGTTTCTGATGTTCTCCCATTCTATTATTGGAAAGTTAGTAGGTGTTATTTTCCTGGTAGGTATTTTATGGAATCTCAGAGAGACCAGCGGATTTGGTGAGCCTTCGCTGGGTGAGATTTGGGGGCTGTATTCAGAGTGAATCTTGGTCTACAGCGTGATCAACAAATGAAGCACACATTAGAGAGAGGGGAAGCTCTGTAAAGAGAGATGAGTGACCTCTTTCATATCTAGCCTTGGTCTTCCTATTATATTTTCCAAATCTCCCAAACCGTGTGGGACAGTCTTGCGGGAGGAGATGGTCTCCTCTGTTTCGGTGAACCATGCTATCACAATAAATGGATTCCAACTGCTCCTGTCTAGCAGGTTAGAGGGGTTGAATGGAACACAGAAACATGGCACTGAGGAGCAGGAGTGAGTCATTTAGAGAATTTGAGCCTTCTCCACCAGGCATTGAGATTGTGGCTGATCAGATTGTGGTCTTATCCTCATCTTCCTGTCTGTGTTACACTATCTGTGACTCAGCTTTAACTAACTCAGCTGTGAAGATTTGTAATCAGAGAAGCACCACAAACTTCTGGGGAATAGAATTCCCATTCGAATGGCCCTTTTAGAATTTTTCCTCATCACACTGTGAGAATAAGACAGTCATGCAGAGTGGAAACAGATCCTTTTTGTACAAATTGTCCATGCCAATAAGGCATCTTTATCAGATCTCGTCCCGCTTGCCAGCATTTTGCCCACATCCCTCTGAACCGTTCCTATTTATGCACCTATCCAGATACATTTTAAAGTGTAATTGTATCCGCTTTCACCACTTCCTCTGACAGTACACACATCAGCCTCTGGATGAAAACGTTTCCCCTCAGGTCCCTACTAAGTCTTTGCCCTGTCACCTTCACCTTATGCCATCTAGTTCTGGATGCACCTTTACTGGGAAAAAGATCTTGTCCATTCAGACTATCCATGCCCCTCAGGACTTTTTTAAACCTCTGTCATGTCACCATTAAGCCTCTGACAGTCCAGGGGGAAAAGCTTCAACCTATTCATCGGCTCCCCGTAGCTCAAACCCTCAGGTTCCAGAAAATCTTGTATATCTTTACTGAAGCCTTTCAAGCTTAACAACATCCATCCTTTAGCAGAGTCAACTAACATGTAGGCAGTATTCTTAAAGTGGCTTCACCTACGTCCTGTACAAGCGCAACACGCTATCCCAACTCCTATACTCAATGTTCTGACCGATTAAAGCAAGCATGCCAACCACGTTCCTCACCACTCTACCGACCTAAACTCCACTTTCAAGGAACTATGAATCTTCACCCGTAGGTCTCTTTGTTCAGTTACATTCCCCAGGGTTCTACCCTGCTTTAACTTACCAAAATGCAAAACCTCACAAATAAATAATTAAACACCATCTGCCAGTCCTTGGCTCATTGATGGTCAAGGGTCCCGTTATATTCTGAGATAATCTTCTTCAGTGTCCACTGGACCAATTTGGTGATGTTATCTGTAAACTTACTAACCATGCCTCTGATAATCACATCAAAGTTGTTTATATCCGCGATGAAAAGCAATGAGATCAGCACTGTTTCTTTCAGCACACCGCTGGCCCAGGTCTTCAGTCTGGAAAACAATCCATTACCTTCAATCCAATTTTGTATCCAATTGGCTAGCTTTTCCTCGATTACATATAACTTAATTTTAGTAATCTGTCTACGATGGGGAACCTTATTAAATGTCTTGCTGAAATCTGTGTAAACAATGTACACCTAAGCGTCTTATTCCATCTTATTTGTCACCTCTTCATAATACTCAATTACATTAATTAGACATGATTTCAATCATACAAATTCATATTGACTATCCCTAATCACTCGCTGTCTTTCTTAATAGATGTAAATTCTATCCCTCTTAATCCCGTCCAACGAACTCCTTGACACTGACATTGGCTGATTGAGTCGATAATTCCCTGTGTTATTTTGGCTTACAGTTCCCTTTTCTAGACCCACTCTCCACTGGCCGCAAAAAAATAATAATAACTAGGTTGGTGATATGGACAATGATATAGTTCTCTGAGTGTGTCAGGGTCAGTGTTCGGAACAAGTCAGGCAGATTTCGTTAACCTGCTAAAAAAATACACATCTATGACCAAAACAAAGTTGCTCAAACTATGATGGAAGCAGGAATGACGAGAAGATATTGCAAATATGCACATTGATATTTCCCTTTGAAAAAATACTGAGAAATACACACACACACAGACCACACACGCACACAGACACGCATGCAAAAATGCACACGTATTGTTGATAAAAAAAACTGAAAAGCAAAATATCTGCAACGTTAACTTGAAATAAAATTGTCCAAATATAATTCGAACTCATGACCAAAGGAAAAATGAGAGTTTGACCCAAATGCTGTTCTATATGTAGAGTCATCAAGCCCTACAGCATGGAGAGAGGCAGAGAGGCCTTTTGGTCCAAATTCGTCCATGCTGACGCAAATATCCAACCACACTAACCTCATTTCCCAGCACTTGGCCCATAGCATTTTCGTCCTTTCCTGTCCATATACTTGCCCAAATGCCAGTTAAATGCCGTTAATATAAATGCTTCAACCACTTCAGTTGGCAGCTCATTCCCTTTGTGTACCACTCTCTGTGTAAAACAGTTTCCATCAGTTTCCCTTTTATTCTTTTCCGTCTCACCTTAAACTGATGCCCTCTACTCCTCGATTCCCCAACTCAAGGAAAAAAAGTCTGGACCCACTCACCGTATCCATGTAAACTTCTATAAGATCCCTCTCAGTCTCCTATTTTCTAAAGAAAAAAGTTCTCGCTTGTCCAACCACTCCCTATAATTTATACTGTTGAGTCCTGGCAACATTTTTGTAAATAGCATCTGCACACATTCCAAATTAAAAACATCCTTCCAATCGCAATTTGACTACAGCTGAACACAGCACGACAAGCGCAGTCTCACCAACATCCTGTAGAACTGCGACATTACTTCCCAACTGCTCTCCTCCATGTCCTGACCGATGCTTGCTAGTGTGGAAAAAGCCTTCTTCACTACCATGTCTAACTATGAACACACTTTCGAAGAACGGTGCACCTAAACTCCATTTTTCCTCTGCTCAATTACACTTCTTAAGGTCCTTTCAATCACGATGAGACTCGTACCTTGATCTATCGTTGCCAAAATATTCCTCGGCCCACTTCTCCAGTTTGATCAAGTACTGCTGCAATTTCAGATATACTTCGTCACTGTCCACGATACCACCTATTTTAGTGCCATCTTCAAATTTCCTACTCATGCCTTGTACATTCGCAAGAATATCATTGTTATAGATAACAAGCAGCAATGGGCCCAGCAGCGACCCCTGAGGCACGTCATGTGTCACAGGCCTCCAGTCCGAGAGCATCCTTCCACTATTACTCACTGCTTACTACCATGAAGCCAGTTGTGTGTCCAATTTGTCAGCTCCCTCTGGATTCCATGTGATTCTAACCTTCCAGACCAGCCTATCAATGGTAAACTTGTCAAAGGCCTTACTAAAAACCATATAGACTACGTCTACCGCCCTACCCTCATCAACATTCCTGGTCACTTCATCAATGAACTCAAAAAAATTTGAGAGGTATGATCTCCCACTCACAAAGCCATGCAATCTTTCCAGTCTAAAAATGATTATTAATAATAATTATTAAAATTAAGAATAACAAGCTAATAAATAATAATAAGATGACATTTTCAGTGGAGAATACATTATCCATCGTATGTGATATTGGAACGTGTATCATGGGTGAAGTGCAGAATAGATTTTGTCCCTATGTCATTAAACTGTGTTGAAAAAAGCAAGGTTGGCATGGTGGTTCAGTGGCTAGCACTGCTGCCTCATAGTGCCTTGGATCCGGGTTTGGTTCCAGCTTCGGGTGACTCTCTGTGTGGAGTTTGTGCATTCTCACTGTGTTTGTATGTGTTTCCTCTGCGTGCTCTATTTTCCTCCCACAATCTCAAGATGCATAGATCAGGCGAATTTGCCATGCTAAGTTACTCATCGTGTTATGTGCATTCGTCAGGGGTAAATATAGGGTAGGGGAATAGGACTGGGTGGGTTACTGTTTGGAGGGTCGGTATGGTCTTGTTGGGCCAAATGGCCTGTTTCCATACTGTAGGGAATCTGAAAAAAAAACTATTTCTAAACAAATCCTATCTTTCCAAATGCATGTCTATCTCATCTCTCAGAGTTCTCTCAAGTAACCTACCTACCACAGATGTTCGGTTTCCTGGTCTATAGATCCCAGATTTTTCTTTGCTTCCCTTCTTGAATAATGGCACAACATTTGCTACTCTTCAATATTCTATAAACTAACCTGTGGCTAACGATAATGCAAAAGTATCAACCTGGGTCCCCGTAGTTTCTTCTGTAACCTCTTGCAGTGTTCTTGGATGCATCTGTTTAGGATCAGGAGATGTATCAACCTTCATACATTCTAATGCATCCACCATGTCTTCTCCTGTGATATTGACTCATCCCAAGATAACACCACGACCTTTGTTAACCTCCCAAGTCTTCATGTATTTATCCACAGTAAAGGCAGAGGAGAAATATTCATTGAGAATCTTGCAAATCTCCTCTGGTTCTACACATGTATGTCCACTTTGGGATCATATTCTCATTTAGTTATTCTTTTTACTTTAATATACTTAAAGAACCTCTTTGGATTCACCCTAATCTTCTCAGCCAAGGCTATCTTGTGGCCCCTTTTCGCCCTCCTGATTTCCTTCTTCACTAAACTACTGTACCCCCCCTGTACATACGCAGGGATTCCCTCGATCCCAGCTCCCTGGACCTGAGCCTCGCCTCCTTTTTGCTGGTCAAAGCCTCAATATCTCCTGAAATCCAAGGTTCCCTCTCCCTACCAACCTTGCCTTTTACCCTCACAGAAACATATAGACCTTAAACTGTAGACAGTTCACTTTTAAAGGCCTCCCACTTGCAGGAGGTCCCTTCGCCTGCAAACAAACTCCTCCAACTAACCCCTACAAGCTCCTGTCTAATTCCATCAAAATTCGCCTTGCCCCAATTTTGAACTTGAACGTGTTGACCAGTTTTGTCCTTCTCCATAACTATTTAAAAGTTAATAGAACAATGGTCACTGGTCCCAGATGCTCCTCCACTGTCTCCTCAGTCACCTGTCCTGCCCTAGATCTTAGAATAGGTCACGTTTCTTCCCTTCCTGAGTTGCACCCTCTACTTGCAACTTGAGGAAACTATTCTGAACACACTTAATAGATACACCCCATCTCAGTCTTTAATTCTATGTCATGCCCAGTCTATGTTTGGAAAATTAAAATCTCCTACTAATGCAATCCTATTGGCCCTGCGAGTCTCCCTAGTCTGCCTACATATCTTTGTTCCCCTAATTCCTCGTACCTATTTTGGGGCCTATAGTTCAATCCAAATACTATCACCATTATCTTCTTATTTATTAGCTCGCCCGACAAATCGTCACTGGATGATCCATCAGTTATTTGATCCCTGATTACTGCTGTGATACTCGCCTTAATCAAAAATGAAACTCCCCGTCCCCTCCTTCCAACATCTCTGCTCCGCATAAAGCACCTGTACCCTGGTACATTAAGCTGCCAGACCTGTCCCTCCCTTACTCATGTTTACGTAATGGCTATAAAATCCCAGTCCCAACTACCTATCCACGCCCTGAGTTCATCAGCCTTACCTGTCAGCTATCTTGCATTGAAACTGTTGCAATTTAATCCAATAGGCATTCCTTGCTCCCTGTCGTGTTCCAACCTGACCTTCACTTTACTGTTTCTGATTACTGTATCTCTTTCCAGCCTTGCACTTGCCTTCCTGTTGTTGAGGATTCCATTCCTCCCCAATCCCAGTCAATCGAGTTGAAATCCTCCCTTGAAGAACGAGCAAAGCTGTCTGCCAAGATATTGGTCCACTTCCAGTTCAGGTACAAGCCGTCCTTCCTGAACAGATCACCGCAGCCCCACAAAGATCCCAGCGATCCAAAACTCAGCCCCCTCACCAATTCTTTAGCCACACATTCATCTGCCATATCCTTCTGTTTTTCCCCTCACTGGAAGTAAACCGAATATTACCACTGTCGTGGTCCGGTCTTTTATCATTTTTCCTAGCTCTCTATAATCACTCTACAGGACCTCATCACTATTTCTAGCTGTGTAATTTGTGCCAATATGCACAATGACGTCTGGCTGCTAACCCCGCCCAGGTGAGAACGTTCTGCAGCCGCTCTGAGACATCCTGGATCCTAGAGGGATGCTACATGTGGGAGGCTACATATCATCCTGGATTTCCGTTTGCAGCCACAGAATCTTCTGTCTGTTCCTCTCACTATCGAGTTTGCATAATTACTTATGAAGTTATTCTGCTCGCACAATCTCCTGACATTGGAATTTCTTCCTGAAACAGTTGGATTTAGCTGAATTGTTTTGCTTCAGGCAGTGGAGAAATTCCAATGAATCCTCATCAGGAATCTTCCATGAGTGAGAAAGACGACTGGACGTTTTTCTCACTCCCACACATTGCTGTGATGAGCGACAGTGAAACAGAAAAGGAGGAATAGGCTGTTCCTTCACAGATAGACTACATTATCCATCTGTAAGTTAAATCAGTTACGTTATCAGTGCCCAAACTGGTCCATGTGAACTCTGCTTGAACATTGTCCGAACTATATGACTCCATCACTTTCTCGAGTCCAGGTCAGTGCATTATTGCTGTTGTCATGCACAGAATCAATTCATTAACAATAAATGGCCCTAATTGTTTTGAAGATGTGTTAATATGTGCCTGCATAATGTAAAATTAAGCATTTCATGCTCTTCCAATATCTGTGTTAAGATGGATATGTTTTATTCTTGAACAAATACAGAAATTGCTGAAAAGCTCAGCCTGTCTTGCTGCATGTATGAAGAGAAATCAATGTTCAAGTTTTCGGTCCAATGACCTTTCCTTTGAAATTAACTGATTCTTAAAATATTTCCCCAGTTTTATTCTCCCACACAAGAAGAAATATCCATCCGGTGTTCACCAACTATACTCTTCTCAAGATCTTATATGGTCAATAAAACAACCCTCATTCTCAGGCTGAACTGTTAATTCTTCATAACGCAATGCCTTCATGCCAAGAATGAGTGAAGAGGAAAATCTTTGAAACTTTTCGAAACATTTTTTTCCAGTTTAGGCAATAATAACTACACATAATGCCTCAGATGTGATCTCAGCAATGCCCTGTACTGATGCAGAAAAACATCGCTAAGATCATACCCAACCCCCCTTGCAGGAATCAGAATCATTCAATTTACCTGCCAAATCACTTGCTGCATCTTTGGAGTAATTTGATGTCATTCATGTACTAAGACATACAGATCTCTCTGTACCACTGAGTTCTGCATTCTCCTTGCACTTAACTAATTTTCTGTTGTTTTGTCTTTTCCCCAAATAAGAAAATTCCCATCACATATATAATCCTGTTATTTTTTTTCTGCTGAAAGTATGATCACAACCGTCCTCTGTCTGCATGCCATTACCTGACGTTCTGACCTCCCCAGTCTGTGCCCCATTGCAAACATTCTGCACTCCCATTTTCTGTATCCCATTGCAGACTCTCTGCCCTCTCACTGTCTGTATACCTTTACAGATTCTATGCCCACCCCTTCTCCGTATCCCATTCAGACGCTCTGCCCTCCCTCTGTCTGTTCCCCATTGCAGATTCTATGCCCTCCCTTCTCTGTATTCCATTGCAGACGCTCTGCCCTCCCTCTGTCTGTTCCCCATTGCAGATTCTATGCCCTCCCCTCTCTGTATTCCATTGCAGACGCTCTTCCATCCCCATGTCTGTATCCCATTGCAGACGTTCTGCGCTCTAATGTCTGTATCCCATTGCAGAAGCTCTGCCTCCCTCTGCCTGTATTCCAATGCAGACGCTCTGTCTTCCCCCATCTCTATCCCATTGCAGACACTTTGCCATCTCCAGTCTGTATTCCACTGCAGACGCCCTACCTTCCCCCTGTCTGTATCCCATTGCAGACGGTCTTCCCTCCACTGTGTCTATCCCATTGCAGATGCTCTGCCCTCCCCCTGTCTGTATCCCATTGCAGATGCTCTGCCCTTCCCCTGTCTCTACCTCATTGCAGATGATCTGCCCTCCCCTGTCTGCATCCCATTGCAGACGATCTGTCTCCATTTGACATCTTATTGAATGTCTATCCTGGTGCATGAGCAAACTGAGCTCCATCCCTTTCATCCACTTCATTGGTATTAATTGTAATTTGTTGATGACCTCACACAGATCCCTGAAGAATTCCATTAGTTACAGCTTTCCAAACACAAAATGAGTAATGATCTCTACTCTGTATTTCCTGACACTACCCAGTGCGCCCCTGCTCCTGCGTAACAGACTGGGATGGTTATATGGCTTCCTCCTGTGCTGTGTAATTTACTGAAATGATTTGAATACTTCATTCTATTCCTGTCTAACCCCATAGAGATGCATTAGGGTCTTTCCCTGCTGTATTGTCACGATGCTGATTGGCTGAATGCGATCTTTCTCTCCTTCTGTATCAACTCGAGGGGTGAATTGACAGAACAACGTGTGAAATAGGAGCAGCAGTTGGCCATTGGCCCCTCCAGCCTGCTGCTCGATTTAGAATCATCATGGCTGGTCTGATTGTAGCTGAGCACCTCTTTCCTGTCTGTTCCCAATAAACATTGTCTCCCCTGTCCATCAAAGGTCAGTCAAGGTCAGCCTTGAATATCCTCAATGACCCAGTCTTCACTCTTCCCGGGGGAGGAGAACACCACAGATCGCACAACCCAAAGGAGAAAAGAATAACGTTATCTCAAATGGAAATGGGAGACCTCTTTCATTTTAAACTGTGTTAACCTCACAGCAAGTCACCTCCTCTTTTCAGCAACAACGGCACAGCAAACAGGAACAAACATAGACCATTCAGCCCCTCAAATCTATCCCACAGCCCAATTGACTGTTCAGTCATGCATTTATCAAACTTAGCTTCTACTGCACCTTTGGGAAAATAATCCCGACACCTGAAGGCCACACAGCATAGGAAATTAGAATTAGGCCATTTGGCCCATCAACTCTACTTTGCTGTTTGATCCTGTCTAGTGTGTTTCTGAACACAATTTTCCCACCTTCTCACTGTAACTCTTGTTCATTGTTTTAATCTAACCTTTGTTTTAAAGACATGCTTCTGTGTCTCTATATGTATGTGTGTGTGATTGTGTGTGTGTGTGTGTGTGTGTGTTTGTTTCTGTTTATGCCTGTTTAATGGCAGGAGACAGGGTAATCGTGGAACTGGAAGCCTGTGAGTAGCGATTGTCCACAGGCAAAATTGTTGGTTCGACTTTTGTTTGTCATTTATATAAATGATTTAGATGAGAATTATAAAATCAGAGTATTTTAGCAACTTTGCGGATGACATCAAGTTTGGCTGTATAGTGGACACTGTCTGTATAATGATGAACAACTGAAGATTACAAAGTGATCATCCTTATTTCAATCGATGATTCATAGAGATGTACAACAGGGAAACAGACGCTTCAACTCGTTCATGCCATCCAAATATTCTAAATTAATCTAGTGTCATTTGTCAACATTTGGCCCATATCCCACGATTCATATAGCCACCCAGTTGCCTTTTAAATGCTGTAATTGCTCCAGCCCCGACCTGTTCCTCTAGCAGTTTATTCTATAGGAACGCCACGCTCTGCTGGAAAAAATGTTGCTCTTCATTGTCTTTCAATTTTTTCTCTTCCCATCTTAAATCTATGCCTTCTAGTTTTATGCTCTCCTACCCTGGGAGAAAGAACCTTGACCACTCACCCTATCCATGCCCTTCATAATTTTATAAACTCTAGAAAGTGTAAATGCGACTCTAATCAAGACTATTGGCTGTGCTTTCAATCATCCTGGATCTAAATTCTCAAATTCAGTAGTCGTACCTCTTCCTTCTCCATCAAGACACGATTCCAAAAAAGGTTTATCAACTTGTTCAGACATATTATGAAACAGCGTTGTGGGATTTGAAGCTAGAATTTTCGGCGCAGTGACAGGGACACTACCATCATTCAACATTTGCTCGTAAAGCTGCAATATGATGCTCCTGTCTGTTTCTTCCTCAGCCTGTTCTAACATGCTGTGACACACCTCCACAGGACATGAATACGCACCACCTTCTCCAGAAATAGGTGCACTACCATACATTCATTGACTGGAATCGAATCCAGAGTTCGGGATTAGAAATGTGGGCAACACCCACTACACAAAGCCTAAACCATGCCCAGAGTTTGGGTCTTATTTTAAGTATATGGAATTATTAAATTCTGATTAACATTACCAAATTATACAGGGGACATTTCTCATTGAAAAAAAAGTACAAGTTATTAACCTCAACTAACCGATGATGAGTGCATTTGCTGTGCCATTGAGATAAACTATGAACATCTTTAATTGCTTCGCTATGATTTCTGGTTTAAATCTCTATGACCAGGAGTCTGCTGTGCGAGGGAAAGAAATCCTGAAATACACTCTGCACTGTGAAGGATCTCGAGTAGATACCGATACTGAACACCAGAGACGAGGAAAGAGCCCAATTCTGGGCCCAAAACACCCGTCACTATTTTAAACCTCTAAGGTGTGACTTCCCTCTTTCTAAAATCATTAAGTGATAGACGGCTATTGTTTCCTTTCAAAATTCTCCTTACCCACTCATCCCTCTGCCTGCACAAGGCAAACCAAGGGAAAGTCAAGGCTGCTGTTGTAGGCCTTCTGGAGAGGTGACTGCCGTTTTAATCTGAAGAGGGTCGGTAGTGGGGGCATTTATATAACTCACTGGGCTGAAGTGTGCCAGATGGAGTTTAACTTAGATAAATGCGAGGTAAAACCAACAAGAGCGGGCTTATACAATCAATGCTGGGCTTTGGTAGTTATATAGCAAAGAGGGACCCGGGGCGCAGTTAAATTCTTTGAGGTTTATGGTGCAGGGTGTTTAAGGTTACTTCATTGCTCAGATCTTTCAGATTAGAAGTTGAGAAGTCATGCTGAAATTGTGCAGGACATTGATGAAGCCTCTTCTGTCGTATTGTGTGCAGTTCTGTTATAGGAAGGAGATTATTAACCTGAAGAGTGTTCAAAAGAGATTTACCAGCATGTTACCAGGGACACCTTATCTTCTGCCTCAGTAGACTACAAACACACAGCATGAACATTTGATTCGCTGATTTACAAATCTCCCCTCGCCTACCCAGTTCCCAGATCCAACCCTCCTGCTCAGGTCCGTGCTCTCGAGGGAACCTACCTGTCCAATTTCCTTCCCACCATCCGCTCCACACTACCCACTGACCTATCACTATCACCTCCTACCATCACTTACCTATCACCTTTCCCCCAGCCTCACCCGATCACCCCTTTTCTCGCAGGCACCTTCCTCCTCCCCAGTCCTGAAGAAGGGTCCTGCCTGAAACGTTGACTCTCTTGCACCTCGGATGCTGCCTGACCTACATGCATTTTCCACCACCATGCTTTATGTACACTGAATTCTCCAGCATCTGCACTACCCATTTTGTCTTAGTTACAACTCTCTGTTAATATATCAATGTCGTTATCTGCTATAACCGCACGTAGTCTTTGGGATATTTTCTTCTCAGATATGGATGATAAAAGTTCTCTCAACGTGTTACTCATATTGTAATGCCTGATCAGTCGTCACAGAATGTATGTTTCAGTTTATAAGCAGAGAAGCATGTTTATGTTCGAATAAAACCCTCGCATTGCTCTTATATGCAAAGCAGATTGAATGGTTACACACGATTGATCTACCAGCCCCAACGTTTGTTCCCTCAGTCAGCCCCACATATCCTATCAGGATATGTAAATTTTAATCATTATTTTGAATTTCAATAGAAGTATCGCATTAAAAGGGCTTAGCTGGACTATTTGGTCAGCAACTGTGCTTGATGTCAGTCTCCGTGGATCCTAAATGTGTCACTGGAGGGTTTTCCTCTTCTATTAATTAGGGACTCGGTTCAATGTGTTATGCCATAGTATCAGGGGGAACATCAGCGACCGCACTAACAGGGATCATCAGCTCCAGGGAGAGGGGGAGAAGAAATCAGAATCTGGGAACAGTAGACTGGAATGGTCCAACAATAGATCAGAATCTGAGAACATTGGACTGGAATGTTTTCACAATAGATCAGAATCTGAGAACATTAGACTGGAATGTTCTCACAATAGATCAGAATCTGAGAACATTAAACTGGAATGTTCTCACAGTAGATCAGAATCTGAGATCATTAGACTGAAATGTTCTAACAATAGATCAGAATCTGAGAACATTAGACTGGAATGTTCCATCCATGGATCAGAATCTGAGAACATTAGACTGGATTGTTCCAACAATGGACAGGAATATATCCGATAGTTTTTACTGGCTTTCTCAGCCTTGGATATCATTAGCATGTCAGATCGAAGATGTACTGTTGATTATGCAAGGTGGTTCCCATCCCATCCTTGCTATTGTTGGTGTTCCTGGTAAGTCATTCTGTCTGTTATTAAGCCAGGTTAAACTGAATTGCTGCTCATATTATTTAAAATTTAGAAAGGTGGATGTCAACATTTTCAATTCCAATGAAATATTACATTCCTCACAACTTATAATGAGCAAATTACTCACGAATATGCGAGGAGGAATCAGACTGTTCTCAAACTCCATAATCCTTTCAGCCCTATACAGTTTAACATTTCCACGTCCTCCCAACTCTCTAATCCTGTCCAATATCACCATAAAATCCCAGTCTCTTCCTCAGCCTCAGTGCAACTTCTGAATAAACCATCAATTGTGAAATATGGATACAACTTATCACGTCCATTCTAACCACGTGGCAAGTACAGAATAATTGGGCTTGAGTATGTTGAACTTGTTGACTGCAAAGTATCTGTCAGACAGGCAGACACTGCTTAACTCATTGACACAAATGCAAACACCCAGGCACAATACTAGGGAACTGCACGAAGCCAAAGTACACAGGCAGCACAATTCTGGAAGGCAACAGACTTTTATTAATCTGTTTTTTTCTCTCATTCAATTAATTCTGCTGCTGTTTATCATTTTTGATTTGTTCATGGAATGTGGATGTTGTTGACAGACCAACATTTATGGACCACGTCTAATTACGCTGGAAGTAGTGGTGTTGAGCTGCCTTCTTGTGAATGAAACTTCTGTGGAAGAGAAGTCCCATTTGAACAGCCCGTGAGAATTTCTCATTCCAGCTCCGACCAATGTTGGAGGGTCACTGTTTCCTTTTCCAGACTCACTTCTCCACTGGTTATAACAGATTTGAAGTATAACCTAGGTCATTTTCTAGAAAAATGTGAGAAACAGAGTCACACATACAGACACATACACCAACGCACATATTTTAAGGTGAAAAAGAATAAGGAAATATTTTCAGAGTTTCATAGTAGTTAAACTCATATCAAATGAAAAGAAATATGTGTCCCAACTGTTATTTTATCTCCAACAGTATTCTCTTAAACAAGCTGCTGGTACGAGATTTCTTCCTGGAACAGTTGGATTTGGCAAAATTTCCTTTCCTTTAAGCATGGAGTGATTCCCATGAATCCTCAACAGGAATCCTCAACGTTTGGAAAAGATGTCTCAGCGATTTGTTACTCTCGCATTTTGCTGTCAGGAGGGTCAAAGTAAGAGAGAGGGGAGCAATAGACTGCAGTTTACGACCATAAGATCATTGGACAGAGGAACAGAAATTAGGCCATTCAGCCCATCGAGTCTGATCCACCATTCAATTATGGCTGACAAGTTTCTCAACAACATTCTTCTGCTTTCTCCCCGTAACCCTTGATCCCTTTGTTACCCAAGGACCTAACTATCTCTGTCTTAAATATACTCACTGACCAGACCTCCATTGCCTTCTGTGAAAATGAATTCCATAGGTTCTCCACTCTCTGGCTGAAATCTTTTTTCCTTATGTCCATTCTAAAAGGTCTTCCTTTACTCGAAGGCTGTATCCTTGGGACTTAGAGTTTCCTACCAATGGAAATCTTCTCAACATGCACACTGTCCAGGCCATTCAGCATTCTGTATGTTTCAATTAGATCCCCCCTCATCCCACTGGACCCCATCAGAACAAACCCATAGTCCTCAAACGTTCTTATATGCTAAGCTTTTCATTCCTGGATCCATTCTCATGCACCTCCTGTGAACCCATTCCAAGGACAGATCATCCTTTCAGAGATACGGGGCTCAAAACAGTGCACAATACTCCAAATGTGGTCTGACTAGAGCCTTATAAGACCTCAAAAGTACATCCCTGCTTTTACATTCAAATCCTTTCAAAATAAATGCCATCACTGCATTTGCCTTCCCAACTACTGACTCAACCTACAAGTTTACATTGAGAGAATTCTGGATTAGAACTCCCAAGTCGCTTTCCACTCCAGACATCTGAAATTTCTCAGCAGTCCTTGCTTTTATTCGTCCTAACAAAGTGCATGTTCCCACAATTTCCCACTTTGTATTCCATCTGCCACTTTTCCCATTATCCTAAGCTGTCCAAATCCTTCTTGAGCCTCCCTGACTCTTCGATGTTACCTGTCCCTATACATATCTTTGTATTATCTTCAAAAATAGCCAGAATGCCTTCAGTTCCTTTATCTGGATCGTTAATATATAAAGTGAATAGTTGTGGTCCCAGAACTGAGCCATAAGGAACACCACTTGTCACCGACTGTCAACCTGAGAAGGACACTTTTATCGACACTCTCTGCTTCCTGCCAGGTAGCAAAATGTCTATCCATGCTCGCATCTTGCCATTAACACCATGGACCCTTGCCTAACTCAGTAGCCTCCTGTCGGCAAATACCTTTGATACAGAGTATTTCCTATTTTCTTGCAGAGCAGGATGGTTGATCCCCAGGTTTCTTCCATCTCGATGGCATCTGCTCTCTCTCCAATTCTCAAAATGTCTGCATTTTTATATCCCAAGCATCAGATCATCTCACTTGTTCAATGTTGGTAAAACAATAAGTTCAAACTCAATGTGTTTTCAGCACAAAGAGATTGAAGGAAGGAGAGTGTTGCATGGAGTATTGAGAGTGGTGGAGCTAGAGCCTTGTTCAGGGTTTAGTGCTATAACAGATATGCAGACAGTGTGAGGGAGTAGAGAGAATACGGAGACACTTGTCCTGACAGAGCGGGGAAGGCTATTGATGTTTGTTCTGTATTGATGGGCATTTCTTCAGATAATCTCAGCATTGGGGTGAGCCTCCCCAATGTCCTATCCACTAATAACACCACAGAGCACATCCCACAGCTTCTCCAGAATCAGTTTGTGTGAATCTTGCAAACAACCAGGAGGAACAAGCATTGGTGCCTCACATATCTAAATCAAAACTGTTTTGCAAATTGTGCGCATCCTATGCTCTGGAAATTAGATATGCAAATATTGTGGGTGCTGCGGTAATACCGGATGATGTAAAATTGCATCTAAACTGCGTTAACTAAATGATTGCTAATGCTATGAAAAGTAAATTTCATAATTGTATATGAGGTAGGTTGAAGAGTATATTGTGAACCAAGCTAGAGAGCAGGTTATTTCGGGCATGGTGTTGTGTGGTCAGGAGGACTAATTGCTCACCGTGCTCTGAAGCAGCATTGAAGGAATAATAACATTAATATGTTTCATTTTACACGGCGTCTGCATGCAATATACAATTTTTGGATATTACACTCAATTATCACGGAAGGTCGGAGGTTAGAATGTCACGTGAATTGGAAAAATAAAATATGACGTTTAGTGTGAGAAAAACAATGGTTGTGATTGATAGAAATACGGCAAAGTCTGAAAAATATGTATATATCACTAAGTTACAAACATCAAAGAAAGGGGAGGTAACTCAATGAGGTTAACATAAGACATTAAAGATTGCATTAAACCAAAAGAAGCAGCTTCAGAAGATTCCAGATATTGTGGAACATTCTGAGATATTTACTTTTCCGATAATAAGGATGAAGAAAGTCTCAAGGAAATTAAAACGACCATGAAAACAAACAAACAGGAAACACACAGACTGCTTAAATTTATGATCCAAAAACCAAAGAAAACAAAAGCAAGGTCAAATGTCGAAATTTGTAAGGTATAGGAGAATCTATTGTGTGGAACAAGGAAATGGCAGAGAAACTACCCAGTTACTCTGCATCTGTCTTCAGGGAGAAAGATCCAGGAAATCTCCATGTAAAGCAAGTAATCACGTGAGGCTTGTGGAACTAAAGACATAAAGTCAATTCATATCAGCAACAACGTAGTAATTGAAAACAGCTGGATTGATCATTTCTATGTCTGATGGGCCATATGTACTTCATATCAAGATGTCAGAAATAAAACAGCATATTAATTGAACTGTCGGTGACTGTGTTCTGTTTTCCTGGAGATCAGCAAAGACCATAAGCCCTTATAGATAACTGGAAGGTAGTACACATGATCCATCTATGTACGCAGAGAAGAAGAGATAATATGGAGGACTGCAGACTAGTTAATTTGACATCTGTAGGGAAACACTTGAAATCTATTATATAAAATGTGATATTGGGGATTTAGAAATTACCAGCAACATTGCAGAGAATCACTATGCATTTATAACGGAGAAATCACATGTGATAAACTTCAGAATTGTTTGAGGGTTTTTACTTGCAGCATAGACAATGGACAACCAGTGGAAGTGAAGTGTTTGGATTTTCCGAAGTCTTCCTGTAAGGAATCACACAGTGAGTTCGTAAATGCAATTAATGTGAATAGCATTTTAAGGAATACATGTAATTAGAATGTAGAAGTGAGGTTGAAGTTCGTTTAAGGGAATTGGAATATAGATGTAAAGACATCATGAAACAATTGCATAGTCTGTTGTTGAGAGTGTACCTTGAGTATTGTGTATAGTGTGGATGACCTAATCTGAGAAAGAGTACATTGATCACAGAGGACGTGCAATGGACATTCTCCAGATTAATCCCTCAGATGACAAGATTTTCTGATGGGATTACTTGTCTTATAACCTCTCCAGTTTCAGAGAGGTAATCACAGTGAAATTTTGAAAATCTCTGAAACATGTGACAAGTGTAAATAAACAGGATGTTTATCAGGCTGTCTATTCTACATTTGGGGCAAACAATGACAGGATACGGGACAGGCCATTTAATACCGTAATAAGAAGGAAATTCTTCATTCGGAGGGGACTGACTAACACAAGGCCATGGAAACCTGCTGGCAGGGCAAGATTAGGAAGAATCCCCAGATATTCTACAGCTATTTCAAGTGGAACAGAACAACCAGGGAACAGGTAGGACATATTAGTGACTTACCAAGTTGAATCCAAACTCCACTTCGTGGGAGAAGGCTGTTTGTGTGACTGGAGACCAATGCCCCCTGGTGTACCGCAGAGATCAGTGTTGTGTCCCTTATTATTTGTAGTATTCATAAGTGATATGAATGTGACGAATGTGAACTGTGCGTGTTTGGGGAGGGGGGGGGGAGGTGCGGGGGGGCGTTGATAAGCAAGTTCGTGTTTGACACAAAGATTGACCGGGTGGTTGGCAATGAGGCGGGAGGTTACAGGAAGATATACATGGAATGGTCAGATGGGTAGATCAATGGCAGATGGAATGTAACCCTGATTAGTATGACGTGATGCACTTTAGTAGGAGGAAACAGACAGCAGAGTACTCAATGAATGACTACATTGGGAAGCTCAGAGGATGCTTTCCCACACATCCCTGAATGTGACTGAATATGATCATTGATGAGTTAAGAAGGACCATAGAAAAAAAAACCTTTATTCATTGACCCAAAGATTGTAAGAATTATATAGCATTTTGGTAAGGCCAAATTAAATGCTGCGTGCAGTTCTGGGAGCCACATGACAGGAAGGATGTGATTGTACGAGATAAGGTGCAGAGGAGATTCACTGGGATAGAGCATATGAGCTGTGGAGAGAGGCTGGCTAAGCTTGAGTTATTTACTTTGGAGTAGAGGACGTTGAGTGGTTAAATAATTCAGGTTAAAGATTAAAAGGGGCATGGGCATGGTGAATAGAAGACAGCTGTTCTTTTTAGTCAAAGTGTCAGCTTCCTTACAATCACAAACCAAGGAATGGAGAAACATGACACAACTACTTTTTTTAGATTACTTACAGTGTGGAAACAGGCCCTTCGGCCCAACAAGTACACACTGACCCCCTGAAGCACAACCCACCCATACATTTACCGCTTCACCTAACACTACGGGCAATTTAGCATAGCCACTTACCCTGACCTGCACATATTTGGACAGTAAGAGGAAACCGGAGCACCCAAAGGAAACCCACGCAGACACAGGGAGAATGTGCAAACTCTGCACAGTCAGTCACCTGAGGCGGGAATTGAACCCGGGTCTCTTGCGCAGTGAGGCAGCAGTGCTAACCACTGTGCCACCATGCTGCCCCTTCACTTCCGTCTTCACAGAGAAAAACATAAACAAAGCCGTTCCACCAATAGCACAAAACCTGGGTCAGATGAGAAAAGGTTATAGAATGAAATTAGTAAATAATAGAGACCCAAGCCTAGTGTGCAAAGTAAAAGCACATGAGATAGGGGATAATATATGGACATGGTGTTACAATGGGAGAGCTGGCAGGAAACAGTGAGTAGGAATAAATAGATGTTTTTCAGTTTGGAAGGCTCGTGTGGCATCGCAATGATTGGTGCTTGGGCACCAGATATTCAAAATGCATCTCAAACATCTGATTAATGGAATCAAATACAAAGTTTCCATGTCTGCTGACGGAACTAGGATTTTGAAAGGTGAGGAGGATGTGAAAAAACTTCAAGGTGATTGAGACACATGGAATGAATGAGTAAATATGTGGCAGATGAAGAGCACTGTGGGTAGATGTGATGTTGTCTACTTTGTTGGGAACAATAGAACGCCAGCCGACCATTTAAAAAGGGAGTGTTTGAGAAATGTCAATCTATAAAGGGAACTACACATGTTTTTGTTTTTGTTTGGACAGACCTCCGAGTTCCATGCAGGACAGTGCGTTCTGAAGACAGAAGCCAATTCTGGGAATACATTGGCAAATAGACCAAATGGGTAGTTGTAACATTGAAAAGAATCTGGATCGCCCTGCACACCAGTCACTGAAAGCAATATTGCAAGAGTAGAAAGGAGGTGGGAAGATCA
This sequence comes from Hemiscyllium ocellatum, assembly GCF_020745735.1. NCBI lineage: Eukaryota > Metazoa > Chordata > Chondrichthyes > Orectolobiformes > Hemiscylliidae > Hemiscyllium > Hemiscyllium ocellatum. The sequence goes on along the minus strand of NC_083420.1, from coordinate 75,338,140 downwards.
ATGATGTATTGACTTTCATTTTAGGAGGATTTGAGTCCAGGAGTAAGGGTATCTTACTGCAGCTGTACAGGGCCTTGGTGAGACGTCATCTCGAACGTTCTGCAGTATTGTGTGTAGTTTTGGTCTCCTTACCAAATAAAGAGTAAACCTGACATAGAGGGAGTGCAGCGAAGGATGTCCAGACTAATCTTTGGGATGACAGGCTTGTTGTGGGAGCAGGGTTTAGGGCGACTGGGCCTGTATTCCATGGGGTTTAGGAAAATGAGTGGAAATTTCAGTGAGATATGTAAAACACCGAAAGGGGAGACAGATTAGAAGCAACGATGATAATACCTCTGACTGGGGCGACTAAAACCAGGGATCACAGTATTAGGTACAGGCAGGTCACACTGCATTGAGATGAGAAAAAATGTCTGCACTGAGACACTGTTAAACCTGGGGAATTCTTTCCCACATAAGTCTGTGGAAGACACGGCACCAAAGACTAATAAGGATGTCTAGACACTGAAAGGATGGGGGAGAGAGCAGGAGTACGGTGTGGAAATAAAGGGTCAGCCATCATTATGTTGAATTGGGCATCAAACTCGACAGACCAAAAGGACTACTGCAGTTCCTATTTTATAGCTTCACAAGGTTAATCACATTAAGTGATTTGTACAGTGTATGGGGAAAGTGCATTGAGGAGATGTTCAGACATGAGCTAGAATGGGAGAGGCTCAATGTGCTGTATGGCTGACTCCATTCCCGATGTTTCTGTGAAGTCTATGGGAAAGCTCTGTAAATGTTGTCACAAGCTCTCAGATGTTAGGAAGAAGGTCTCTGCAAGGTGGACAGGACTGTGTTTCCCATTCCCTCTTCCGACACCGAGGCTATTGCCACTGTTCTGTCCGGGTTAATCCTTTAAGATCGCGGATTTGTTTGATCCAATTGAGTGCCTTGCTGGCCATTTCAGAGACTATTGAAGAGTTTATCAGATGTCTGTGTGTCTGGAGTCACTTTTAGGCCAGACCAGGAAAGCACGGGAGATTCACTTCCTGAAAGTACATTGGGTAAGGAGATAGACATTTACAATCAACATTGGACACAAGATCACTGTTATTGAGACCAGATTTGAGATCTCAATACTTTATTAATTGTTTCTATCTTCTGCCAGCTCAGAGCATAAGCCTGGTCTGGATTATTAATCCAGTGGCATTTTCACAACAGCACCATCTCCACATGGGCGTCTATCGGGAATCACAGAGTGTTCAATTGTTTCTGCATGTCACGTGCAGCGAATTAAATTAGTTGAAGACTGGCGTCTGTGATTCTGTGAGCATCATGATGAGGATGAGTTGGATCATCGACTCAACACTCCTGGCTGAGGATGGTACAAGTAGTATTTCCTTGTTTTTTACATTGATGTTCAGAGTTGATCCATTGATAGGGTGAGGATAATTGTGGAGCCCTCCCCTCCAGTTAGTTGTTTAATTGTAATTCACGACTTTTTCCACATGCGGCAGGCTGCAGAGCTTCAGTCTGGATCTGTTGACCTTGTGAAAATTTCTCCCTCTCTATCATATGATTTCATTTGATTTGATAGGATTTATTGTCGCATGTATTTAAGTAGAGAGAAACTCTATGTTTATGCACAGTTCTGGCAGATCAGAGTAAGTGTTGGTGCTGCCTATATGTTTAGAGACATGGATTGGCCGAATTTTAAAAGTCTACTTCAACTGCCTGTTTTTAAGGATCCACAAAATAGCCAGCATTTAAAATAGATTGCTTCAGCATAAGTGAAAAAAAATTGCCTTTGAGCATGGAATAATTCCAAGGCAAAAGAAAGGATAATATGATCACAAGATTCTGAAACATGCTAACATGGGTATAAAAATGGTTCTTTTTTTTGGTTGATCATTTGTTAGAGAACACAGATGAATTAATTAAATTGTAGCACAAAAACCTTGAAGAATCACTACAAAAGATAACTTATTCTGATCTCATTAAGGATGTGTTCAGCCACAAAAAACAGCAACTCAAATTATCTTTAAGAAGCTAGCTGTGCCTTTGAAATTATAAATAATAGTAACAAATTCCAGTTAAAGATTTGGTAAATAATCCTGGAAACGGATTTCAATGTAATTATAAAACTTAAATGGATGCCTGGCATGTCTTGTCTAATTAGCTAAAACAAAGGGTTAACAGTAGAAATAATAATAATATTGCGAATTTTGCAACAGAATCAACGTTTTAATGTAAAATGTGGTAATGCAATTTGGTAAGAGATAGTCTGCCCAATGGAGAATAGAATTTCTGCAATCCTTCAAGATAAACAGTGAGGGGTATGACTAAAAAGAGCACAGTCACTAACTTTGGAATTCAACATATAAAGATCCCAAGGACTAGAGATAACAAAAATCGTTAAGCATCCGAAACAAATAAGAACCTCGGGCTGTCCATGTGAGTGTCCAACATTGATCAGTTGTTTTGCAAGATTGGTTCTGCAGAAGGGGAGTGGAGGATACACTGACAAGGTTGTGTACGATCATCGCAATACAGAACGTATAAAAATACTGTACTTTTGCTGTAAACTCGAAGTGTATCATTGATCTCATTTCTGATCTGGGCTGAAGATTAAGAAAACCATTGTCTTCTCATGTCAAAGCTAGATTCGAGGAAGATCCTTTGGTACTTTCCCTGCATTAACCGATTTTTGAGTGAATTGAAGTCCAATCAGTGCCTGTGTCCTGCTGCCTCCAGTGCCTTTGTCCGTAGCTGAGGAGTCTCATAGCTACAATAAGCAATGACATACAGATCAGAGGGTAAAGGAAAATCAGACTGTTCTGTGTTGTCTGCCTGATGGAAGAGATTATAGGAGATCCAGGGTGTGATGGGTCTCTGATAATGTTTTCATCCTTTCAGGCTATGTAAATTGAGTCAATGGATAGAAGGTTGGCTTCTGTGATGGCATTGGCTGTGCACACAACCTTCTGTCATTTCTCTTACTGTTCTGGGCAGGGCTGTTGCCACACCAGGCCATTATGCACCGGATGGTTTGCTCTCAGTAGTGCATTTGTAGAAATTGGTGAGGATACTTGTGGGCATGCCAAATGTCCTGAGCTGCCGGGGAAAGAAGAGTTGTTGCTGTGCCACCTCGACTGTCACATCTACACGGCAAGTCCAGGACAGGATGTCAGTTATCGTCACTCTGATGAACTTTATGCTTTCCACCCTTTCAACTTCAGTGCCATTGATGTAGATGGGGCATGTTCGCCTCCTTTCTTTCTGAAGTCATTAATCAGTTGGTTAGTTTTGCTGACGTTGAAAGAGAGTTTGCTCTCATTGATCCACATCACCAAGCCCTCTATTTCCATTCAGTATTTTGACTTACCATCATCACATATCTGTCCAACTATGATGGTGTCATCAGTGAACTTGTAGATGGCGTTCGTTCTGAATTTGGCAATGCAGCCGTGGGTGTACAGGGAGTATAGCAGGGGCTGAGGACACATCATATGGGATATCAGTGTTGAATGTTATTGTGGAAGAGGCACAGTTACCTATCTTCACTGATTGCGGACTGTGGGTCAGAAAGCTGAGGATCCAGTTGCAGAGGGCGGAGCCGAGACTGAGGTCATGGAGTTTTGTGATCAGTCTGAAGGGAATAATGGTGTTGAAGGTGGAGCTATAATCAATGAGCAGGAATCTAATGTGGGTGCCCTTGTTCTCCATATATTCCCGGGATATGGCATCCATTACGGACCCATTAACCTGTTAGGAAAATTGTTGGGGATCGACGCAGGCTGGGAGACTGGAACTGATGTGGGCCATGATTAGCCTCTCGAAGCACTACATACCCTTCTTAGTCTCATGCGCTCTGAAGAGAAATATCCCGGCGTATCCAACCTCTGCCTATGATTCGGCATATCCAACCTCTGCCTATGACTCAGACCCTTGAGTCCTGGCAACAACCTTTAAAGTTCCAGTATAATTACATCCTTCCTAGAGCAAGGTGACAAAAACTGAACACCATGTTGAACTTGGAACTGTAAATTTTACTCTGCTGCCAATTATTATGCTGCTGTGATATTATTTTATTATTTGTGTTACTCAGAAATCTTATTATTCATGAAATCCTCTGATCGCAATCCCCTCTTTTGAATGTCCTCCTGACTGCTTTAATTTAAATCAATCTATTTTGTTTGGGCAGATATTTTGAGGCCGCTGCATATCAGAGAACAGGAAGAGATGATGGATGTTTGTGCAGTGTGTGTCCTTTCCTGGAACAGCTTGTCTCTCCAGGCACCTAAAGCTTTTATTGTGGGTCAGATTACCTCAGAATTGTTACATCACAGAAGGAAGCTATTCAGCCCATTGTAGGTCCGTGAAAATAGAACATTACACTCAGTGCCTGCAACACCCTTCTGCACTGCCCACAGCTCCACCGATCTTACTGTCAATCGTAAATTTACTTACCCGTCGTTCTATGCCGTCATTAAGGTCATTTTCAAAAGGACAAACAACAGTCGCCCCAAAACAGACTTTTACAGTATGCCATTAGCAACTGAACTCGAGGATGAACATTCCCCATCAACTACCACCCTCTGTCTTCTTTCAGCTAGTCAATTTCTGATCCAAACCGCTAAATCACCCTCAATTCCACGTCTCCGTATTTTCTGGGAGAATGTAAGGACTGAAGATGTTTGAGATCAGAGTCGAGAATGTCGTGCTGGAAAAGCACAGCAGGTCAGGCAGCATCCGAGGATCTAGGAGAAAGTGAAGACTGCGGATGCTGGAGTCCGGATAATGATACCTAATGAAGGGCTTACAACCGAAACATCGACTCTCCTACTTCTTGGACGCTGCCTCATCTGTACTGCTTTTCCAACACCACACGCTCCATATTTTTTGCAATGGGCTAACATGGGGGCCCTTATCAAATGCATTACTGAAATCCATATACTCCACTTTACCCTCATCCACCTGTTTGGCAACCTTCACAATGAACTCAGTAAGATTTGTGAGGTTTACCCATAATCAAAGTAAGCCTGGTATGTAATTACTTCACACTACTGTCCTTGATTGGCCCTAATTTTAATTGTTTCATTCTTTTATTCGTGACATACCGATAGAAAGCTTAAGCGTTTTCCAGGATCCTACTTGCCAAAGACTTCTCATACTCTCTCCTGGCTCTTCTTAGCTCTTTCTTTAAGTTCTTCCAAACTAACTTGTAACTCTCAAGCATTCAAACTGAGCCTTCACGTTTCATTTTTACATAAGCCTCCTTCTTCCTCTTGACTAGAGATTCAACTTCTTCCATAAACCACAGCACCCTCTCTCGATCACTTCCTTCTTTCCTGACAGGTATAAACTTATCAAGGATATACAGTAGCTGTTGTTTGAAAAAGCTCCTCATTTGAATTGTGCCCATGCCCTGCAGTTTTCTTCCCCATCCTCTGCAACTTAAAAACTTTCCTAATTGCATCATAATTGCTTTTCTCCCAGCTATAACTCTTGCCCTGTCCCTTTCCATCGCGATGGTAAACATAACTGAATTGTATCACTACCACCAAAGTGTTCAGCTACCTCCAAATCTAACACCTGGTCTGGATCATTACCCAGTACCAAATCCAATTTGGCCTCGTCCCTTGTTGGCCTATCTACATTCTGTGTCAGGAAACCATTCAGCACGCATTGGACAAAACTGACCCATATAAAGTAATTGAACTGTAGCGTTTCCTGTCAATATTGGAAAGTTAAAGTCCTCAATAACAATAACTTTTCTCCTTGCGCTCCTATCCAGTGTCATCTTTGTAATCCTTTCCTGTACATCTCTGGAACTTTTGAGAGGCTTATAGAGAACTTCAACAGGGTGATCTCTCCGTTTTTGTTTCTAACCTCTTCCCATACTACCTCAGTAGACGAGTCGTCATCAACATCATTTCTGCCAATGTAATGCTGTCTTTGATTAACAATGCCACCCTCGCCCCATTTAGTACCTTCCTTGTTCTTAATGAAGCATCTAAACCTCAGAACCTAAAACAATCATTCCTGTCCCTGCTCTATCCATTTCTCCAAAATGGCCACAACATCAAGCTGTCCAACTGCACAGCTTGGAAACAGGGAGTGATTGGAGGGATGTTAAACGAGGGTGCGTTGGATAGATCAGAAGACAGCATAAGTGGAGATAGATAGAAATAAACAGAAAATGGAAGTTTTATTCAGAAATTCTCACAGACTGCAGGGCCTTTATCTGGTGCCATATCATGTAAGCACTGCGGATACTGGCTGTAGTCCGAGAGCATTTACCTTCAATAATATCATAGAGCTGAGTTGCTGACAGTTAAACAGAGTCCAAAAGGCCAAACGATTTTTTTTTTAGAGTGAGAAGGTGGTTTATTTTAAATGGACAGGGTGAACAGAAACAGGAACTGAGAACATCCCTCGATGCTGAGATACTGCGCCAGAAAATCTCAATGAGGTGGATCACTCACGGAGGGGAAATCATCATCTCATGCCATATAATGGCCATATAATGATTAATAAAGATTGCACAGCACTTCCGTGGTTTTGTAAGGCACATTTCAATTTATGTAGCTCTATATCATGAGATACCTTATCTCTTTGTACTTTCTACAGCTTATATGGACAGAAAATCATTTTGTCCCTGTATTTTGTGTACAATAAACAGATCTCAGTCCTCATTCCTCACTATAGATGTACCCTTGAATCTGTACTAAAGCGTATCAGTTATAAAGTGTAACATGCCAATACTGATGACTGGGGAATGTTATTGTCCCTCCCTCCATTCTGAACTGCCATGTCCCCCAGTTGTCTCTGTTTTCTGCCTCCTCCACAATGCCATAATCACATTGTAATTGAACTCCAGTAAATGACACTTCATCACCGTTCATTAATATCGATGACATCAGTAGCACAATCCTCATCTGCTCACTCTGATCCTGGTATAACAATCCAAATTGGACTTGTCACGTAATATTCTCTGTTAATATATCCATGTTATTTTTCTGTTATAACCCCACGTTGTCTCAGACACACATTCCCCACAGATCATGAACTATAAAAATTGTCTCAATATTTTATTGAAATTACAATGCTTACACTAGTTACAGAATGTGTGTTTCCGTTTATAAACAGAGAAGCATGTTTACGTTCTGATAAACTTATGGCATTGCACCTAAGCCAAGGCAGATTGAATGGTTGCACTTACTTGATCTACCAGCCTCAAGATTTGTTCCATCACTCACCCACATATATCCCATCTTCAATGCGGAAGTTTGAATCATTGTTTTGACTTTTCATAAAACAATATTGAATTGAAAGCGTTAGCTGGAGCTATTTGTTCAGTGATTGTGATTGATGTCTGTCTCCGTGGATCGTAAATGTGTCACTGGAGGGTTTGCCTCTTTTATTAATTAAGGACTCGATTCAATCTGTTATCCCAGTATGGGTGGGAGCATCAGCGACTGGACTAACAGGGATCAGCAACTCGAGAGACAGGGGGAGGAGAGATCAGAATCCGAGAACATTAGACTGGAACGTTCTAACAATGGATCAGAATCTGAGAACATTCGACTGGAATGTTCCAATAATGCATCAGAATCTGAGAACATTAGAGTGGAATATTACATTCACAGACAGGAGTACTATCTTTCTCAGCCTTGGATACCAGTCGCATCACATTTCGAAGATGTCCTTTGGATTATTCAAGGTGGTTACTATCCCATCCTCACTATAGTTGGTGTTCCTGGTAAGTCATTCCATCTGACCATTAAACTGAGTTGAACTGAATTGCTGTTCATATTCAAATTTTAGACTTTGGAAGTCATCATTTTCAGATCCAGTGAAAAATTTTATTCCTCACAAATCATAACTAGCAAATTACTATCCACAACTTACTCACCAATACATGAGGAGAAGCCGGACTGTTCTTAAACTCCATGATTTTCTTTCTCTATTCAGATTTACTTTTTTTCATATTCTCCCCACTCACCAATCCTGCCCAAGATATTTCAGCCTCCTTCTCAGCCTCAGTGCAACTCCTGAATAGTTCATCATTTGTGACTTTGGTAAATCGAGATATAACTGTTTTAAGTCTCTTCTAACTATGCTTACTTCACCAAATATTTGCACTTGAGATGGGTAATTTGTTCTCTCCACAGAATCTGTCAGATGGACAGACAGTGCATGGTGGTCAAGTCATTAACTCATCATCAAGCGGCACAGAATAATAATCTTTTGGTGTCTCATGAAGGAAGTTGATGGAATGTAAATGAAATCATCACCACGTGTTTTAAACAGAAGCCTATCTGTTTGCCTCATGTCCTGTAGAGAAGTCGATGGATCATCCTTCCCTGGTCAGGTCGCTGTGTGACTGCAAACCCACAGCAGTGTGTTTTACTCTCTACTGTTCTGTGGAACAGCTGAACCAGCTAATCAGTTCAGGATTGGCATAACATGCTGGTCTGACCAGGGCTGCACACATTCCGTGAGGGCAGAACAAAAGAAAAAATCGCTCGCTTCCTCTGCCTGATTTCCATGTTCCTGCAAATCATTCAGGTCGGTGACCATTCCGTTTCGAGTGAATTATTTCGCATTGAGTCTCCCTCCAAGAGTGTTATTCATCTACATCGGCACCTCTCTTGATGACTTTATTGATGCTGACCTACAGATGTAAGAAAAGTCTAAATTCCACATCATTTGCATTGTAGAGCGAAGGAATGGCATTTTACAGCACAAGAAAGAAGCTGAGACAACTATGGGAGGGAACAGAATTATTGCGATCCACCCTGAGAGCGTTGTTGAGATAGTATTTGTGGTATTGTGGGCAGATTTTCTCTCTTTTATAAGGATTAATTCTCTTGGCAGAAAGAGTGTAAAGAAGTTTTACCCGATTAATTTGTTGGGATGATTGTACCATTGGGAGTGCATGACAATTAATCTGTCGCTCTTTGAAGGAATAAGAGGTGATTGCATTGAAACTTAAAGGGATGGACAGTCACTCATTCTATTCCAAACAGACAACTTTACGATGATAAGTTCCCTGGATTGCTTATTACTTGGTTTAAATGATTCTCGACATTTAAAAGCCTCTGGGAACGTCCCTCTAACCCCACGCCACTCTCCATTTCAATTGGGAGAGAGGGCCAGTCTTTGACTAACCTCTCCCCACATTATGAACATCATGTAATCCACAATCCCGACAGGAGTCTCAACAGCTTCATGCTAAAACAGTTAAGAATTCCCTGCAGCTTCTGACCTCCATGGAGAACATGGGTCTGTCTTCAGAGAGAGAAGATGCCTCTTTGAGACTTGGTTCAAAACATTTGGCTTCCTGCTTCACTGCCAGCAAACCATGTATCATGTGTTGCACAGGCAATGGAGCTACAAGGAACATTGTGGAGCCGTCTATGAGTGCAGTCCCTGCTCCATTGGTTTCTCAGTTTAGAGCATCACTGATACCCTCTTGTTCCTGTAAAAATGTCTTGACGGGCTGAATGGCCTCCTCCTGCTCCCATGGAACAGGTTCAAGGGTGTGATTGGGCTCTGCCTGTTCCTGTTTAACTGTTCAATGTACTGACCATAGCCCTCCTCTTCCTGAGGAACAGGCAGCACGATTGAATGGGTTGTCCCTCTTCTTGTTCAGTCGTTTCGATGGGCACAATGGCTTCCACATATCCGTGTAACCAGCTTGAGATGCTGAAAGAGCCTCTCTTTTAAATGTGGAAATGTGCAGTGTCTGGCCGTGCTGTTACATGAATGTTACCGACACTTTAAGCTCAAACCTGACTGCTGTCCAGGTCTTGCTGGACATGAACACAGATACTGGTTCAGGAGCTTGGGGGGAAAAATGTTCTGAACATTATGTGGTCTTCAGTGATCACCTCGCTTCTGATCTTAAGGTGGATGGGGGGGGGGGGGGTGTCAGGCGTGCAGGCGTGCAGGAGCGTAGACGTTGATGAAGGAACTGGAGATGTTTGTGCTGAGGAACATAACCTGAGGATCTCATGAAGAGATGTCTAGGGACTGAGAGGATTGTCGGTCACCGCCCACAAACATCTTCCTTTGTTCTCAGAAAAAACCCAACCAGTGGGGAGGGTACACCTGATTCTCATTTATGTCAAATAAGTCGGTGGTCGCGATGACACCCTCAGTCAAATACTGTTTTGATATCAAGACCATTCACTCTTTCCTGAGTCCCTGTGTTCACATCTTGTTCATATCAATAGGTGATGGTGTCTGTGTGGGGAGTCTTTTACTCTTGCAGAGGGGAATCAATGTCAGAAATTATCTAGGCTAGAGAGTTTAGGGAGCTTAATCAATGCAAGTATTTAAAGAGAATTTAGATGTACTTCTGACCTGTCAGAGAGCTGAGGAATGTGAATAACTGGCCATTAAGGAGGAGTTAATGCTAACAGTAGATCAGCCATGATTGTATACAATGGCTTGACCGTCCGAATTACCTGGTCCTGTTCCTTATGTTCATATTTTCTGTGACTACAAAGTTAATGGTTGTAATGTTCCAAGACGTTCTGTTATTGAATGTTGCAATCAGAGAGTGCAAAACAGGTTTGAGTCGTCTTTGGGTGAGGTTAGGGGGATTTATTCATAATGAATCTTGGTCTAGACCATGACCACAAAAATTAAGCACAAATTGCAGAGGTTGCACCCTGTAAAGAGAACAGAGGCGACTTTCGAACCCAGAGTGGATTTCCAAATGACATTTTCCCACCCACATCAAACCGTGTGTGACAGTCTGGAGGGATTGAATGAGATCCTGTGTTACTGTGGACCAGGCATTTGGAGCAAGTGGCCTCCATCTGCTCCTGTGCCAGAGCTGTGAGGGGCTAAATGCAACATGGTAACATGCGACTATGGAGCAAGAGTGCGTCATGAGACACTGTGACACTGCTCCACCACGGACATTGCTCTGATTATGGTCTCGGCAGCACTTTTCTGTCTGTGTACCATTTTCCTACTCTCATTTATCTGTCAAACGTTTAACATACACAATTTTGTATAAATGGAAATATACAGTTATCACAAACTTTAGCAGCCCTTTGAGAATCTCTTGATCGTATACTGACCAATGTTCGAGGGTCATTAATGTCTTTTCCCACTCCTCTACTGGAGAAAACAAATTTTATATGTAACCAGTTGAGTGCTGTGGCCAATGAAATAAGTATCAGACTGGGTAATTTCCTAGAAAATGTGAGACACAGAAATTGAACTCTGAACGAATGGTAAAATGCCCCTGAACCAGTATCTGTGTCCCAAATGTTTTTCTACCTTTGAAGTTATTCTGCTCACACAAATGTCAGGGAATGCGGATTTCTTTCTGGAACGGTTGGATTTGGTTGAACTCCATTTGCTTTGGGTAGTGGAGAGATTCCCATGAATCCTCACCAGGAATCCTCCACGAGTGGTAATGATGACTCAGGAATTTTCTGCTCTCACACCTTGTTTTCAGGCAGAACAAAGTAAAATGAAGAGACCAAATCGCTGCTGCTTCTGAGGCAAGTAATATTTTTCTCCCTCTCTGTGTGGAAAAATACAATAATGTCAACTGAACACCAAACTGGGCCTTCTGCGATCACCATAAACATTCTCTGGAATGGAAAATAATAGACTGTACGCTGTATGCAGGTGTATCATTGCTGTTGTTATGCACAGTGCATTTCATTAGCCAAAAAATAGTGTCCGCTTTATAATTTGATTACATGTTTATATGTGTCTGAGTAATTTTTTAAAATGGGTGGATATCTTCAGAATATTTGTGTTAATATCAATACATCATATTCACAAAAAAATTATCTAACTTTAGTCTCGTTAACAAGAGAAAACAAGTATCCAGCTGAAACACTTCTCTGAAAATTGTGGTTCAATCAGATTTCTCATCTAAGACCTAAACAGATAATCCCCCAAATCAAAAGTGATTCATTTCAGGAATGAATGAAGGGAAGCATCTTTGATCATCTTCGAAAGGAATTATATCCTTTTTTTCAGTTTAGACGATCAAAACAGCACCCAGTGCATTTGATGTGGTCTCAGCAATTCCCTGTACAGATGCAGTGAAACACTCCTCATTAAACCCAATATCCGTTACAACAAACAGCATCATTCCACTTACCTTCCAGATCACTTGCTGCATCTGCAGACAGACTTCAAATGATTGTTGTACCAGGAGTATGATAAACATCTACATCATAGAATTATGTGATCTCCCTCCATTTAAATAGTCTCCTGCTAATCTATTCTTCCTACCACAATAGACAACTTACGTTACATTATTTCTGTTGAAAGTTTGCTCACTAACCTTCCCAGTCTATATCGCAATGCAGATTCACTACCTCCATTTGAAGATATATTGAATGATCATATTGGTGTACAAAGTAATTCAGCTTTGATCCATTCAGTCCCTTCATCCAGATATTTCACATAGATTATTGATCATTGATGACCTCTGAGGCAAAACTAGCTATAGTTTTGTAAAAATATGCATTTATCTCTATTGTCTATTTCCTGTTAGCTACAGCTTCCCTGTTCCTGTGCAGCAGTTCAGGCGGATTGAATGGCCTCCTCGTGGGCTGTGTAATGTACTCAACGAGCTGAATTCTATATTCCTATGCAACGCTTTAGAGGGGCAGAATGGTCTCCTCCCATCTCATTGTAACGATTCTGTGTGGCTGATTGGGGTGGTCCCCTACCCTGTAACAGACTCGAAGGGTGGATTGAGGGAACAACATTTAGGGTAGGGGCCACAGTATATCTCTGTAATAACCTCGAGGACTGGATTGAAGGAACAACAAATTGGATAGGGGCGGCACGTGACCATTCGGCTGCTCCATTCGGAATGCTTCTGGCTGATCCAATTGTGTCCGATCATCCATCTCCTGTCTGTTCCCAATAAACATTTACTCTCCAGTCCAACAAAGATCAGTTGAGCTCAGCCTTGAATATCGTCAATAACCAAGCCTTCATTGCTCCATGAGGATGAGAAAACCACAGGTATCACAACACTAAAGGGAAAGGGACATCCTTATTTCATTGTGGGACCCATTATTTTAAAACTGTGTTAACTTCACATCAAATCACAGCCCCTTTTTGGATATAAGGATACAATAACTAGGAAAAGACATAAACCATTCCGCCCTCCAACTCTGTCCCACATTTCTACTGACTTTTTCCAATCAAACATGTATTAAACCAACCTCTGCGGCTGTCTCAGGAAGAGAATGCCTGATAACATAACGCCAAACAGGCATTAAAGAAAGGAACAGAATTAGTCTGGCTACCATTCAATCATTTCTTATATATTCCTCAACATCATTCTCCTACCTATACCCTAGAATCCTTGATCTCTTTCTAATTCAAAATCTTATTTAATTGTGTGTTAATGCCACAGTGTCTGTGTCTTTGTCTGTATGTATATGTGTGTCTGTTTCCAGGTGCTTGTTATCTGTGTATTTTTGTGACTACGTCTGTCTGTCTGTGTATCAGCCTGTGTGTTTATATTTGTGTTTCTGTCTATTTGTTTGTGACTTTATATGCCTCTGTGTGCTTCTAGTGTGTGTATTCCTATTTCCTTGTATGCTTTGAGCATGTTAGGATATTGAGGTGTTTACCAATACTTCTGTGTATTTCAATGCCTGCATCTCTGCAATGGGGTATCTGTTCTTTTACGAGTGAGAGAGATGAGGTTGGAACTGACTGTGGGTTTAAATTGAGAATTGCTCTTTAGTGAATATTGCCTCTTACTCGATTGGTGGGACGTGGATGTTTCAGAATCCCCACACAAGGCCCCCTGGTTCTCTCAAGCCAATTCCAGGATCCTCCCCACATGTCGGGTTAGGGGCATGAGGGAACGGATGTCGACCACTCCACCACCCGGCTTGGCCCTTGCTGTTAAATTCCAGGCTGTTTCTCCTGGAATGGAAGAGGAGGGAAGGAATGAGGATGGGAGTGGGTGTCCCTGCTGTTAATACTGGTATAAGTGGAGAGTGAGTATTGAGTTGTCCGGAGGGAGTCTGACCACATTGTGTATCTATGCAATGTTATTAGTGCGCAGGGCTGTTGCGTCAGTGACAGAATAAGTGGAGAAGGGAAGGTGCTGAATTCAATAGTCAGAGTGGTCGTGTTTGAGCCTCATTTTTAAAGAGAGTGTGAGCCTTTTTCGGTGGTAGGTGCTATAACAGATAAACAGTGTGTGTGTGGGAGAAGGGAGAATATGGTAACACTTATCCTGGAAGAGCGGGAAGGATATTGATCCTTGTCCTTTATTGCTGAACAATTCTTCAGATCATCTCAGCGTCGAGGTGAGCCTCCCCAAATGTCTCGTCCAAGTGTATCCAATAATGCCATCGACCCTGTTCCTCAGATCCCACAGAATCAGTTTAGGTGGATCTTACAAATAGCAAGGAGAAGCAAACATTGGTGTGTTATACATCGAAACCAAAACTGTTGTGCAAATACTTTGCATCAATTGCTCTGGAAATTGGATATGCAAGTACGCAAGGGGAAGGAATGACATAGTGATATTACCACTGTTTTTTTAACGCAGAGACCCAGGGAATGTTCTGAGTACCCAAGTTTGAATTCTGTCATGGAAGATGGTGGAATATGAATTCAATAAGTATCTGGAATTAAGGATTTATGATGGCCAGTAACCCATTGTCGATTGTTGGAAAAACTCATCTGGTTCACTGATGGCCTTCAGGGAAGGAAACTGCTGTCCTTGCCAAGTCTGGTCCGCATGTCACTCCAGACCCAAGGCAATGCTGTTGACTCTTCACTGCTGTCTGGCATGTGCAATAAATGTTGGTTATCCAGCGATGCCCTCATCCTATGAACGAGTAACAAATAATCGTGAGTGCTGCAGTAATAATGGCATCAAGTTGCAACTACACTGGGTTAACTAAATGAATGCTAGAGTTGTGAAAAATAAATTCCTAATGTGTGTATCAGGTAGGTTGAAGAGAACGTTGTGAACCAAATTATTTTAGATTTGGTGTTGTGTGGTCAGAAAGACTAATTAATAACCTTGCTCTGAAGCAGTTTTGAGGAGAGGAATTGTGACATTAGAATGTTGATTTTACATACTGTCTGCATGCAAGGATTGGTAAGATTGTAGATGACAATATATAATGTGGTATCGTTGACAGTGAGGTGGGTTGTCAAATATTGCAGCAGGAACTTGATCAGCTGGGGAAGTGAGCCAAGAAATGGCAAATGGAGTTGAATGTGGATAAATGTGAGTTCTTGGATTTTCCAAATTCAATCCTGCCTTGTACATTCTAAACTAAATCATTATACATTAAAAAAACGTAATAGTCCCAGCAACGAATGCTGAGTCACTCCACTAGTGACAGGCCTCCAGTCCGACTAGCATCCTTCCACTATTACACTCTGCTTCCTACCATCAAGACAATTTCGTATCTAATTTGCCCTGTTCCTACTCAATTCCATGTAATCTAACCTTCCAGAGCAGCGTACTATGTGAACCCTTATTGAAGGCCATTGTAAAATCATATGAACTACGTATACCGCCCTGCACTCGTCAACGTTGCTGGCCACTTCATCAAAGAAATCTAAAAGATTTGTTAGCCATGCTCTCCCATACACAAAGCTGTGCTGACTGCTCGTAATCACACCCTGCCTTTTCAAATGTATGCATATCTTATCTCTCAGAATCTTTTCAAGTAGCTTCCTACTACAGATGTTCGGTTTACTGGTCTATAGTTCCCAGGTTTTTCTCTGTAGCCCTTCTTAAATAAAGGCACAATAATCTCTGTCCTCCAGTCATCCGGGACCTCACCCATGGCCAGCGATTATGTAAAAATATCAGCCAGGCCCCGCAATCTCTTTTCTGTCTTCTGGCAATGTTCTTGGATATATCTGTTTTATAGAAATACTGCGAAGTCTGAAACAAAAGTCAATTTCTTTAAGGTAAAACACCCAGGAGCGAGAGAGAAAGTGACTTAATAATGGTTAACATAACAAATTTAAAATTATATTAACCATAAACAGTGACTTCAGAGGAAATCCAGACATGGTGGAAAGCTGAGAATTCTCAGAAATTAACGATCCAGAAAAGGAAGGCCATGAAACTGATAAGGAAATCAAAAAGCGAACATGCCTGCTAACAAACAGGAACACAAAGATTACATAAATCTACGATCTATATTTCAAAGGAAACAAAATAAAAGCATGATCAAATGTGGAAACGTTTAATCAGGAGAGGACTGCTTACTGTGGAGAACAGGGAAATGGCTGAGAAAATAACCAGTTACTTTGCATCTATCTTCATGGTGGAACACCCAGAAAATCACGCAGAAATACCAAGTGATCATATAGGGCTTGTGGAACTAAAGGTACAAAGTCAATTCATATCAGTAACAAGGTAGCAGTTGAACATGTAGCTGGATGGAACATTGGTAAGTCTTATGAAACAGATGTAATTCATTTCAAAATGTCAGAAATAAATCAGCAATAGAAATTTTAATTGCACTGTTGATGACTGTGCTTTATTATCCTGAACATTCCAAAGAGGCTGGAAAGCCATTCTAGATAAAAAAAGAAGATTATAGACGTGATCCAAGCATGGTAGGTAGATGAATGAAATGGATCCAGGCTTTTAGCAAGGGAAAAAGTGATAGCGTAAAGAAATGCAGACCAATTTCATTAACATCTGTAGAGAAACTTTTGGAATTTATGAGACAGGATGCGATATTGGATATTTAGAATTAACAGCAACATTGGAGAGAATCAGTATGCATTTTTGAAAGGGAAATCATACTTGATTACTACGGAGATTTTTTAAGGGTATTTGGAAGAATATATTTAAGTGGAAAGTTAAAGTTGGGTTCACCTTCAATTAAAGGAGTCAGAATATCGATGCAATAACATGCTGAAGTAGTTTCATATTATATTGGTGAGACTGTACCTGGACTGTTGTGTACAGAGTTGGTGACCTAATCTGAGAATGAATATACTGACTACAAAGAAAGTGCAATGGACATTCTCCAGATTAACGCCTCAGATGGCGAGGTTGTATGATGCGGAAACTCAGCCTGTGTTCTCTAGAGCTTCAAGGAATTCTCTAAACATTTGACAAGGTGGAAATAAACAGGATGTTTCTTCTGGCTGTCTACTCTACATTTAAGGCAAATAATGGCAGGGTATGGCACAGGCCAAATGGAGGAAATTCTTCACTTGGAGGGGGCTGGCGCATGCAGGGCCATGGAAACCTGTTGGCAGGGCAAGAGTACGGAGAATCCCCCGGTAATCTACAAGTGTGTCAAGCAGAAAAGAATAACCAAGGAACAGGTAGGACCCATTAATGACTTGCCAAGTTGCATCAAAATTAATTTAATGTTAGGAGACAGAGGATGCTGTTTGCGTGACTGGAGGTCGGTGTCCAATGTTGTACCACGGGGATCAGTGCTGTGTCCCTTATTATTTGTGATTCGGAGCGTTGGACTGAGGTGGACAAAATTAAGAATTACCCAACAGCAGTTTATAGACCAACAGGCTTTTTCGGAGGCACGAGTTTTCAAAGCAAACAATCACCTGATAAAGAATTAGCGCTTTGAAAGCTAGTGCCTCCGAATAAACCTGTTGGACGATATCCTGTTGCTGTGTGATTTTCAAGTTATTATTTGTGGTGTTCATAAATGGTGCATCTGTGAATATGGGCGGGGTGGGGGAGAGTGTGATAAGCAAGTTTGTGTTGGACACAAAGTTTGGCCGGGTGGTTGGCAGTGAGGCAGAAGGTCTTATGTTACAGGAAGATACAGATGGAATGATCAGATGGACAGATCAATGGCAGATGGAATGGAACCCTGATAAATATGAGGTGATAGAATTCGGAAGAAGGAACAAGACAGGGGAGTACTCAATGAATGTCAGCACACTAGGAAACTCAGAGGGTGCTTGTCTACACATCACTGAAAGTGACTGGACACGTTAATACACAATCTGTAAACACATAGGGAATCGTAAACATAGCCTTGACTCATAGATGCATAGATTTTCAGAGCTATGTGGAACTGTGGTTCGGCCAAGATGGAATACTGTATGTAGTACTGGGAGCCACATTACAGGAAGGATGTGATTGTACTGGAGGGGGTGCAGAGGTTATTCACCAGGATGTTTCCTGGAATGGAGCATATCAGCTATTGAGAAAGGCTGGATAAGCTCGGGATGTTTACATTGGGGCAGAGAAGGCTGAGGGGGACGTGATTAAGAAGGATAAGATTACGAGATTAGTAATTACACAACAACAGGTTATAGTCCATCAGGTTTAATTGGAAGCACTAGCGTTCGACGTGTCGCTCCTCCATCAGGTGATTGTGGAGGACACAATTGTACGACACAGAATTTTGAGCAAAAGTTTACAGTGTGATGTAACTGAAATTATACATTGAAAAGTATCTTGATTGTTGTTGAGTCTTTCATCTGTTCGAATACTATGATAGTTTCACTTCTTTCATGTGTAAATCACAAAGCATTTTTAAAAAAGTTACATTCTCAGTTGAAATGTAACAATTGGTGTTAGCCAGATAATAAGTTGAAGGTGTTCTCTGGCTGTGCCATAACTTTCAGACTGATTTCAATCTAAAAATGGAGTAAACAGAGTCTTACATGAATTCATGCAGTTTTTGAGCAAAGTGCACTGTGACTCTGCAAGTACAAATCCCCACAAACGTATATGTATATGTGTACATGTGGGTTTTTTTGCATGTGTCTATTGTCTGGAGTGGGGGGTTGTGAGTGTGAGAAAGCGTGCATATGTGTGATGTATGTGTATGTGAGAATATAGTGTCTAAATCTGTGAGAGGGTGCATGTTTGAGTGTGTGTGTGTGCCTGTGTCTGGGGTGGGGGTTTGTGAGGGTCTGTGAGAGAAAGTCTGTACGTGTGTATGTGAGTGCAGAGTAGTATAAGTCTATGAGAGGATGCATTGTGAATGTGGGAGTGTGTATCTGTAGAGATATGTGTGAGTGACTGTGTGCATGCGAAGGAGTGTCTGTGTGAGAATATAGCGTAATAGTGGTCACCTATAGTGTGACATGAACGGAAAGTTCCGATCGAGGTCCTCCCTCTGGATACAGAACTTAGCTATCAGCCTCTGTTTGCTGCTGCCTGTCCCGAAGTCCGCCTTGGATGATGGTCACCCGAAGGTTTGAGGTTGAATCTCTTGGACCGCTGAAGTGTTCCCCAACTTGTAGGGAACATTCATGTCTGTTGATTGTTGTGCAGTGCCCATTCATCCATTGCAGTAGTCTTTTCTCGGTTTCCCCAATGTACCATGCATTAGGCTTTCCTTGCCTTCAGAGTATATGATAGACAACGTTGGCAAAGTCACATGAGTAACTGCCATGTACATGGTGAGAGGTGTCCCCACATGTAATGGTGGTATCCATGTCTACACTCTGACACGTCTTATAGCTTCTATCGTGACAGGGCAGCCCAGGGCAGCAGCCCTCTGGTGGGTCCAACTTGACACATTCCTTGGTCGCACCTCCAAAGATCCCTGTGATGGCTGTTCCAAATCATCAGTGGGTTCGTTTGGATCACTGCTGGCAGCTTGAAAGATTTTCCGGAGTCTCATTTCTCTGATGAAGTCCTCTGTGTCTGCTGCAAGAACCATCTTGTCTATTTTGGTGGTGGTGCAGAAGTTGAGACACCTGATTAGGACTTCAATCTCTTCCAGTCGAAGGGTATGCTCCAATAAGTTGATAATAGCCTTCCCCGCAGTGATAACATTATGCACTGTGGCGCCAGTTTGGGCTTTGTTGCTACTGGTGAGAATGTCACGTTTCCCCAGTTTTTTTTATACTTGGAGTGCATTTAAGTGGTGTAGTTTTGTTCCCTTGTCTGTTTGACAATGTCGCATAATTGTACTGCTGTAGCCTGAGTGCAGGCTGACAGTTTGGACTCCATCTGAATTTTAAGTTGTGGCGCCTGCTGTAGAGTTGGTGCACGAGATGATTGAGGAGTTTGCGAGAGGTGCGGTGGCAAAGTTTCTCTGCATAGTCTGTGTTGTTGTAGTTCGACTTGATTAGGTTCATGATCCACAATAATTTTCGGATCTTTCCTACTTGCCTGTACGTCTGTAGAAACTTGATGTCTGTGCCAATAAGTGCGATCTTCTTGGAGATCCTCTCCACTTTAAGCCGGTAGTTAGTGGTGTCGATAGTAGTCATGATTTGGAGATGCCGGTGTTGGACTGAGGTGTGCAGAGTTAAAAATTACACAAAAATTCACCCCACATATGTATATGTATATGTGTGCCTGTAGGCTTGTGTGTGTGTGTCTGTCTGGGGTGGGGGTTGAGAGAGTGAGTGAGAGTGTATATGTGTGTGTATGTGAGTGTAGATGGTCTACGCCTGTGAGGGGGGTGCATGGGTGAGTGTGGGACTTTGGGAATCAAACACATTAAGCAGGGCTTTCGATCCAGTCCTTCAGAGTTCTCTACATGACCTCATCCCACGTATTTCTCATGTAGGCGACTTCTACTGCCTTCCAAAGGTACACAAAACCTTTGGAAGGTACACACCAGGACGTCCCATCGTATCACGCAATGGGACACTGTGTGAGAATCTATCCGGCTAAATTGAAGGCATATTGAAACCTATTGTACAGGGGATCTCCAGCTTCTGTTGCGACACTACGGATTTCTTACAGCACACACGGACCAGTCGACCCGGGAACATTCCTCGTCACATTTGAAGTTTCAGCACTGTACACCAGCATCCCTCACAATGACGGTATCTCGGCAACAGTCTCAGTACTCAACACTAACAACTGCCAATCTCCGAACACCAATTCATCTGTTTTATCCTCGATCACAACCTCTTCACCTTTAACAACCAGTTCTTCATCCAAATACATTGAACAGCCATGGGGACCAAATTTGCACCCCAATATGCCAACATCTCCAGGCACAGATTCGAACAAGACGTTTTCTGTCCGCATGATCTCCAACCAATACCATAGACCAGGTACATTGCCCACATTGTCTTCCTCTGGACCCAAGGCAAGGAGTCACTGATGAAACTACACAGTGGTGTCAAGAAGTTTCATCCCACCATCAAACTCACTATGGACTACTCTTGACTATCTGTCTCATTCTTGGATCTATGCGTCTCCATGAAGGATGGACACCTCAGCACCACACTGTACCGCAAACCCACAGACAACCTCACAATACTACACTTCTCGAGCTTCCACATAAAACATAGTGAAACAGCCATCCCCTATGGACAAGCCCTACGTGTACACCGGATCTGCTCAGATGAGGACGAACGTGACGGACACCTGGAAGTACTCAGGGATGCCCTCACAAGAATGGGGGCAATGCTCAACTCATCGACCGCCGGTTCCGAGGTGCCACAGCAAGGAAATGGAATGACCTCCTCTGGAGACAGACACGTGCTGAAACTGACAGGGTACGCTTCCTTGTCTAGTACTTCCCAGGATCTGAAAAATTACGCCATGTTCTTCGTGACCTGCAACACATTATCAATGTGGATGAGCACCTCGCCAAGACCTTCCCCGCACCTCCACTGCTCGCATTTAAACAACCACCAAATCTCAAACAGATCATTGTTTGTAGAAAGCTGCCTGGACTTCAGGACAACTCTATAGAACCCTGTCAAGGTCGGCGCTGCAAAACGGGTCAGAGTGTGGACATGGATACCACCATTACACGTTGGGACACCTCCCACCATGTACATGCCAGGTAGTCACGTGACTCAGCTGACGTTATCTATCTTCTAGTTGCAGGCAAGGATGCCCTGAGGCATGGTACGTTGGGGAAACCGAGCAAAGGCTATGGCAAAGGATGAATGGGCACCGCACAACAACCAAAAGACAGGCGTGTTCCATCTCAGTTGGAGAACACATCAGCGGGCCAGAAGTTTTGACCTCGGACCTTCGGGTGACCATCCTCTAAGGCAGACTTCGTGACAGGCAGCGGTGAAAAGTGGCCACGCAGAAGCTCAGTGGCTGATAGATAAGTTCTGTACCCGTAGGGAGGGTCTGAAACGGGACCTTGGGCTCATCTCACAGTACAGGTGACCGCTATTGCACTATACGCATAAACAGACACTCCTACACAAACACACACACACACACACACACATACACACACACACACAAAACACACATGCACCCACACAAATGCATACACAGACAGACACATAGACACTAACACAAACACCTACAGACACACACGCACTCCCACACTCACAAGCATCCTCTCACAGACATAGACCACTCTATACTCACACACACACTCATGTACACTCTCTCTCTCACAGACACTCACAAACCCCATGGCAGACACACGCACACACACATCCCTACAGAAACACACACTGCCACACTCACGCATGCACCCCCTCAAAGACTTAGTCACTCTACTGTCACATATACACATATATACACACCCTCTCTCACACATTCACAACCCCCACCCCAGACAGAAAGACAGACACATGCAAACACGCACAAACCTACAGGAACACATGCATATTCATTTGTAAGATGAATTTGTACTTGCAGAGTTACAGTGTACTTTGCTCAAAAACTGCATGAATTCACGTAATTCTGTTTACTCACCTTTTAGATTAAAATCAGTCTAAACATGATGGCACAGACAGAGAACACAGGGGACTAAAATCTTCAAATTATTACGTGGCTAACACCAATTGTTACAGTTAACCTGAGAATGTAACTTTTAAAAAAATGTTTTGTGATATACATATGAAAGAAATGAAACTATCATGGTATTCGAACAGATGAAAGATTCAACAAACAATCAAGGTATTTTTCAATGTACAATTTCAGTTACATCACACTGTAAACTTTTGCTTGAAATTCTGTGTCTTACAATTGTGTCCTCCACAATCACCTGATAAAGGAGCGGCATTCCGAAAGCTAGTGCTTCCAATTAAAACTGATGGACTATAACCTGGCGTTGTGTGATTTTTAAAATCATTTTAAGACCCAGTCCAACACCGGCGTCCAAAAACAAGATTTCGAGGAGCATGGACCGGGTGAATAGACAGCAGCTGTTCCATTTGGTGAGAGGGAGAAGAACAGGGGGAGCACTGTCTTAAAGTGAAGAGCTTGAGTTTTAGAGAGGAGTTTAGGATCGTTTTTCACCCAGAGGATTTTGGGGTCTGGAATGTACTACCGGAGAGGGAATTGTCACGGTAACCTCACAGTTGTTACAAAATACTCGTACGACCTCTTGAAGTGTCATAACATTCCCAGCTATGGGGCTTGTGTAGATAAATGGGTCTAACGTAGATCGTGCTGTATTTCTGACGGCGCAGACTCTCTGCTTTTACAAGTGCATGGTTGTGCAAGGTCAATGACAGTGAATCTTAAGACAGGAATTGATGAGTTTCAGAACACTCAATATGCACAAGGGTATTAAGAGTGAACTTGTAATATCATCAAAAAACTATGTCAATTACAAAACTAAGGATAAAACCTTGTAGCTTCTTTACAGTCTGAAACCAGTGAATGGAGAATGGAGAACAGGGAATGGCAGAACTATGCAGCAAATATTTCAGATATGTCTTCACAGAAGAAAACAAAATAAAAAACAACAATCTTCCCAGCAATACTCGGGAACTTTAATCTGGTGAGAGAGAGAAAAAGGGAAGAGAATGAAATTAGCAAATAAACGTTATGGAGAAAGTGTTTTAGCCGAAAGTGGGCTGAGCCAAAATCAACTGAGATTTATCAAAGGGCAATTATATTTGAGAAACTGACATTTAGCAAAATTACGGAGAAGCAATAAATGCAATATGATTGGATTTACAGAGAGATTTTTGATAAAGTCCCAAGCCTACTATGCAAATTTGATACGTCTGCGACTGAGGCTAACAGAAGGGCATGGTTTTAGAATGGGGGAGCTAACAGGAAACGGTGAGTAGGAATAAATCAATGTTTTTTTTAAAGTGGAGGACTCGGGGGTATAGCAGTATTCAGTGCTTGGACCCTAGCTATTTCAAATACACACCAAACTTTTGTTAGAGGGAATCAAATGCAATATTTCCAATTCTGCTGATGGCACTAATCAATGTCGGACTGTGAGTGGGTGAGGAAGATGTAAAAAAAAGCTCCAAGGTGACTGAGGCAAGTGAAATGTCTGTGCAAATACGGGGCAACGAAGAACAATGTGGGTAGATGTAACGTTGTGCCATTTGAGGGGAAAAGGAGAATTCCAGCCTACCATTTGAACAGGTTGGAAAATATTACTCTATAAAAGGAAATTATGCTTCTTTTGTTTCATTCTCCATCGACCTCCGCCGTCCATACAGGGCAGTGAGTTCTGAAGCCAGAAGAAAATACAGGAATGGCACTGGGACACTTACCAGTGTACATAGACCTATCAGTTGGGTAGCTGTAACATTGAAAATGATCTCAATCTCCCTGTACACTAGTCATTGAAAGTACCTTTTTGCAGGAACAGAAAGCAGGTAGGAAGGTAAAGGTGTGTTGACCTTCATTTCAGGGGGATTTGAGTTCAGGAGTAAAGGAACATTACTGCAGCTGGACAGGGCATTGGTGAGACCCCGTCTCGAACATCGTGCAATATTGTGTGCAGTTTTGGTTTCCTTGCCTAATAAAAGACATTGTGGGAGAGCAGCGAAGGATGACCAGACTGATCTCCGCAAAGACAGGCTTGTTGTAGGAACAGAGTTTGGGTCGACTGAACCTATATTCAATGTGCTTTCGCAATATGAGTGGAAACCTCAGTTAAATATATAAAACTCTGACAGGCCAAGACAGATTAGAATCAGGGATGGTAATTTTGGAGCCATTTCAGAGACCATTGAAGAGTTTAATGCATGTCTGTGCGTCTGGAGTCACTTTTATGCCTTACCAGGAAAGCACGGGTGATTTATTTCCTGAAACTACACTGGGGAAGCAAACTGCTGTTTGCAATCGACATTGGCTCCAGGGTAACTACTGCTGACACCAGATTTTAGATCTCGATATTTTATTAATTGTTTTTAACTTCCAGCAGCTGCCAGAGCATTATCTTGGTTTGGATTATTAATCCAGTGACATTTCCACAACAGCACCATCTCCACACGGGGACCTGTCAGAAACCACACTAAGCAGTTTATTTCTGTGCTGCTGGACAGCTCTGTCAAAAATAATTCCCATCAATTTGACTATCGTGATGGGACAGAGGGGATGGTAATTGGCCAGATTTTAATTATTCCTCTCTTAGTGGACTGGATATATCTGAGTAATTTTCCTCATTGTCAGGGAGATGTCAGAGTTGGAGCTGCAATGAAACAGCTTCCCCATGGACACGTTTTGTTGTGCAGCACAAGTCTTCAGTCCCATTGCAGGAATGGTGTCAGGGACCATTGCCTTTGTCATATCTACTGTGTTCAGCTGTTTCTTCCTGTCACGTGCAGCGAGTCCAGTTGGTTGAAGGCTGACATCAAGACGAGGGTGAGGTGGATCAACGAATCAACATTTCTGGCTGAGGATGTTGCAGATACTACATTCTTGTCATTTGTACTGATGTGCAGTGCTGTTCCATTATTTAGGATGGGGATGTTTGTGGAGCCCTTTCCTGCATTATTTGTCTAATCGTCCATCACCATTTGTGACTAAATGTAGAATGATTTCGGAGCTTCAATCAGATCTGTTGGTCAAGTGCGGTAGCTTTAATGGATTAGCATCAGATTTAGGTTCACGTGGTTCTGACCTTGAGATGTTCAACCACATTTGTCACTGAGCCAGAGATCGTGTTTATGGAAATGGCAGACTGAAGTATTACCCTGGGCAAAAACGTTACAGGTTGTGGTTGAATGCAGGTCTCCATCTGCTGCTGCTGTGGTCTACAGCACTTCATAAATATGCAGTTTTGAGCTGCAGTATCTGCAATGCAATTCTGCTGTCTGTCCTCAAGTTCAGACCGAGACCCATTCACCCATCAGCCCTGTACTCAGTGACCTAACCTGGTTTCTGATATGGTAATACTTCCATTTGCAAATTCTCATTCTGCTGAGGATCTCTCCCCGGGCCATGCTTTCAATCTGACACATTCCACAAAAATATTTAACTGATTTTAATTCAATTGTTTAATTAATCTGAATCTTTGTCCTTGAGTAATGCCACCTTCTGAGTTTGAAGTGAATGTATTTCCCTCTGTTTCTCTTCCTGACCATGATTTAGAGTCAGTGATGCCAGCCTTATGTAGTTTCAGAGCCAGTGAATTCTCTGGATACCTAATCATCTTCACCACATTGTATGTTTCCTCTTTTGGTTTGATGTCTTATTGCTCATGGCTGCCTTGTCCTCCCATGAGTATGTTTCATCTTCTTTCGAATGAATTTTATGATCTTCCGAATTATCCACAGAAACTCCTGTCATTGCTGCTCCATGGTCTTTCCTGCTTCGTTCCCCTTCCAATTAACTCCCGCCAGCTCCTCCCACATGTCTTTGTAGTGACATTGCTCAATTATAATCACTTTACATCAAGAAGAGAGCAATAGATATAAACCAAAAGAAGGAGTTTTGGGAGATGGTATACGAAGAATAATTTGGGGTTTCCTAACTAGATAGAAAGAGGGAATGAGAAAGACGATGTAGATGTAGAGACGTAAAACAAAAATGAGAAAACTAGATTATCGAAAACGTAAGTGTACGATGCTCAATGTTTTGGCAATTCCTTTGTGCTCTGCTCCTTTGTACAGTGCATGGACAACAGAGTAATTTGTTCAAATGCTGGGTCTGATGTCAGAATTTTTATCTCCAATAATATGACAGACACTAGCTTTGGAAAGAACCCAGCAGGTCAATATACTTTAGTCCCGGTAGAAAGGGAATTAACTGAAATAATTGAAGCAAGAATTTATAACACATATCATGATAAGAATGAGAGTGTAGGATTGCCAGAAAAGGGGGAAGGTCGAGAGAATGGGAACAAATCCCTTCAGATGAGAACCAAATAATGATTTAATGCGTTTATAAATGTTATACATCATGTGCATCATTTTTCGTTAACGCTGTCTCCGTTGTTCATTCAGAATGTGTTGTACACATATGAACAATCTTCCTTATCTGAACACACACACAGATTAAACAGTGTATATAAAATCATTTTTCCTCTATTTCAAACTGTCCTGTTGTCCTGCTACCAGGATACATGAACACCAACTGGCCACCAAAAGACATGACTCACTACCACTAGTTTCCATTCGTACAGACAAAGAAGGACATCACTTTGACTGGGACTACACACATCCTAGGACAGGCGAAGCAAAGACACGCACAAACGTTCGTAGAGGCATGTCATTCTAATCAGAAGTACATTAATAAACACATCAATTTAGATTGTATCTCCCTTCCCTTGGAAAAAAAAACTCGAAATGGCATCACTCAATTTAAGAAACCAAAACCTATAAACAGAGAGGCGGGACATACCATCAGTGTGTCAATGGAGACTCTCAATGATTATGTCATCTAGTCATGGTAACGAAACATTTTAAATCAAACATTCAAGCTCTGTGAGTTAACTTACAGTTTTATAAATTGCTATTTTTCTTTTAATAGTGGAATTTAGGACTCTCTGTCACTCATGTTTTAACACAGTACGAGACGAGGTGAACTTTTCTGGGTGTGTGGTTTAAATTAACAATGAGGTTCGACATTGACATCATAACAGTTTGAAGGCTTGTCATATGGGATTTGGACAGATTTGAACATATTTGAGGTACAACAGGTCCCAGCAGATTCCATCACTTTTCAGTTAGTGACCTAGATCTTCAAATAAAACAGGTGAGAAAATTCATTTAATTTTGTTTCCTTGTGGTTAGTTAAATTAAAATAAGCGACTTCTAACATTACTAAAGAGATTCTGGGGTTTGAAGATGATTCCCAAATTTGCCAAGAAAGCTTAGAAAGACAGAGGAAGGACATACTTTTAGAGTTAACAAATAGATTAGAATTGTGTTCAACCACAGACAAAAGGGAACCTGAAAGTGTAATGGAATTGGTCAAGCACTTTGGTTTATCGGAAAAAGAGGCAACTGCAGTAGAGTTAGAAAAACTTAAATTACAAATGTGGCAACGGATGTTAGAAAATAAAGAAAGAGACAGAAAGATAGAGAGAAGAAAGAGAAAGAGAGGAAAAAGAGAGAGAATTTGAAAATCAGAAGTTGGGAATTAGATAAGAAAGTTAAATTAACAGGATGAAGATGAATGGATAATGTAGGGATGCATGCAACTATGTTAACATATTGCCATATTTCAGTGAGAGCGTTCAGAAGATGGTGTGTCTAGTGACCTTGTGGGTCATGGTAGTTCAGACTAAGCTGGTTGGGACAGCTAGTGAGGTATGAGCAATGCTGTAAGATGAGGGATCAAGAGATTATGCAGATGTCAAACAGGCTATTTTGAGTGCTTATGAATTGGTACTAGAGGCATATAGACAGAGGTTCAGAAACATAGACACAGAACCAGGTCAGACTTATGTTTTGTTTGAAAACATTTTGATAGATGGGTGCAGACCTTAAAAATGGATAAGAACTGTGAGGCTTTAAGGGAGATTATTCTGCTGGAGGAGTTTATAGACTCACTTCCTTATAGACTCACTTCCAGAGATGGTAAGAATTCATGTGAATGAACAGAACATTCAAGAATTGAGAAGGGCCCCAGAAATGGCAGGTAAATATGCTTTGTGGCACGAAATTAGCCTGAACAGTAGAGCACAATAATTTACCACAGGTGAAAAAAGATGCCCAAGGGGGTCGAAATTAAGTGAAATGCTTCAGGTGTTCTCACTATAAGGGAGTGGTACACATGAAATTACAGTGCCAGTGGTTTAAGGAGGGCACAGGGAAGAGATGTTTTCACTGCAATAATCTGGGATGATTATTCCCGATGAAGGGCTTATGCCCGAAACGTCGAATTTCCTATTCCTTGGATGCTGCCTAACCTGCTGTGCTTTAACCAGCAACACATTTTCAACAATAGTCTGGGATGCACATTCCTGGTCATTGAAGGAAGGCACTTTGGAAAACGATATGTAGAAGAGACGAAGTCACTGTCATTAGTGAAACTGGAATATGGAACCCCAAGTACAGCTGAGGAGCTGCAGGAGAGCGTACAGCCGAGGCGGGATTTGGATATGGAGTCAGTGCCTTATCTCTATAATGATTTCACATGTGTGGATAAAGTTTACTCAGAAAGAATAGGGGGAGACGGACAAGAAGTAATAATTTTGCAAGATGCCGAATCTGCTCAGTCTCTAATAGTTGAGAAGCAAGCAGCTGGAAAGGCACAACAGATCAGGCAGCATCCGAAGAGCAGGACATTCGACATATCAGGCATAAACCCATCGTCAAGAATGTGGCGGGGGGACAAGGGGGCTGAAAGATAACTCGGAGGGTAGGAGTTGGGCTGGCGGGAGGATCACTGGGAAGGCGATAGGAAGATGCATGGAGGACAGATAGTGATACGTCGAAGGGTAGGATGGAGTTGATAGGTGGGAAGGAAAATGCACAGTTAAGACAGTTCAAGAGGGCGGTGCTAAGTTGGAGAGTTGGATCTGGGATGAGGTTGGGGGAGGGGAGATTTGGAAATTGGTGAAGTCGATGTTGATTTTGCATAGTTTTAATGTTCCAGCTGTCCTACCACATAGCCTCTTCACCCTCCTCTCAAACCTATCACCACCAGCCCCCACCGGCATCTTCCTATCGCCTTCCAAGCTACCCTCCCCCCAGCTACACCCCCACCTTCCTATTTATTTCTCAGCCCCTTCCTCACCATCTCCCCTCTCTTTCCTGATGATGAGCTTATGCCTGAAACATCAACTCTCCTCTTCCTCGGATGCTTTCTGACCTGCTGTGCTTTTCCAGCCTCACACTTTTCAACTCTGATCTCCAGCATCTGCAGCCGCCACTTTCTTCCGGCCTCTAATAGATGGAAGTGTTTTCACTTTTTCTGACGTGTTGCTCAAGATCGTGATTATTTGTGGAATGGGGGCAGATATTAAGCATTCCCTTGTGTAACATCAGGTTAGAGTGCCAAATCAAGGTTGGGGAAGTAACAGTGAGAGTGAGCGACAGAGTGTCAGTTCCAGGAATACAGTTTATTCTGGGAAATGATTTAGCAGGATCCAGGGTGGGAGAGGCAGTCCTTATGGTGAAGAAGTCAAAGGAATACTAGGGAACTGGTGAGTTAAAAGAAAAATGCCCAGGAATTTTCCAGACTCTGTAGTAACAAGGTCCCACTGTCATAAGTTGCAGCAGGAAGGAAAAATGAAAGGAAAAGCCAAATGTAGAATCATGAAATTAAAATGGAGACCATGACAGGTTAGTGCAGAAGGGAAATGGGCCGAAGTGCACCGTACTGTGTTACTGGTAGCATACAGTGTTACAGGTAGTACATGAAGTAACTGCAGGCTGTCAGATAGGTGTATGGAAGACTCAGGCTAAGGTACAGAACCATTTCTAGTGGCCTGGAATGCACAAGCATGTGGTTATTTTCTTTTTGCTGTACATGTCATTCATGCCAAATGGTAGGTAAGTCACAGGCAGTAATAAAAACAGACAGCACGTTTGTTGCCAATTCCTGTATTCAAAGAATTTGTAACGTGGGTTATGGTTAATTGTGGACCTCTCCTTTCTAAAATAAAAGTGGAACCAAAATTTGCTGACCATAATGGAGGTGTCTACAAGATTTCCAGACATAATTCCATTATGGAGTGTTCAGGCAAAAAGGGAGGTGGAGGAGTTGTTAGCTTTCTTTACTCACTGCGGGATACGCAGAGAGATTCAGTCAGACCAAGGGTCTCATTTTACTGCTCAACTGTTTAAGGAATAGCTTAGGCATACAGCACTTCAAATCAAGTGTGTCCCTTCCTGAATCCCATGGAGCCTTGGGAAGTTAGCATCAGATGCTGAAAACCATGTTAACCGCATACTGTCAATATTGCCTGAATAATTGGGATAAATGCTCGATGACTGATAGTGTGAAAACAGGTCTTTCGGCCCAATAAGTTCAAACCAACCCACCCCCATTCCCTCACAGTACGGGCAATTTAGCGTGGCCAATTCAACTAACTTGCACACTTCTGAACTGGGGGACGAAATTGGAGCAAGTTCCACACAGTCAGTCGCCTGAGGCAGGAATTAAACCCAGATCTCCAGCACTGCGAGACAGCAGTGCTAACCACAGTGCCACCGTGCGCCATTGAATTGCTGGATATCAGAAATGTCCCAAATAAATCGACTCAATTTACTTCCTTTGAGCTAATATCCGTGCATGAAGTGAGATGTTCTTCGAAATTAATTAAATATAAACTGATCGGCCGAAGTCAGAGATCTCAAAATTGGATTATGTATGTGAAATAAAAGAGAGATTAGATGGAGTAGGTGAGTTAGCTAAATAGCACCTGAAGAGGGCACGGCATAGAGTGAAGCAGGTGGCAGATAAAAGCTTTGAAACTTTGACGATTTCCCATGGGGATGAGGTATTAGTATTGTCACCAGTGGTAAGAAATCTCTTCAAAGCCAGGTTTAGTAGCCCTTCTGAAATTTAAAAAAAATTGAGTCAGTTAAACTATCTGGTAAAGATACCGGATTTGACAATAACGTTATCGTGTTTGTCATGTGAATGAATAATGCGCCAGCCACATTTAAGAGTCCGGAACAGATTTGCGGTCAGATGAACAAATGGTGAATTTTATCTATATGATGTACTGATCTTTCACAAGTGATTCAAAGCTCACATGTTACAGTTGGCAGAGCATGTTGAACAATTACAAGAAACAAACTTGGTAATAAACTTAAAGAAAATAGAATTCACGAAGGCAGAGGTGACGTTCTTGGGACATTACATTGGACATGGAAGGTTGACCCCATGGAACACAAAGATGAAGGGCTTTGAGGTATTTCCACCCTCGAAGAAAGAGGTGCTTCGATTTTAGGAACTGAGTGGATTCTATTAGAAGTTAGTTCCAAATTTCAGCAGTGCATTGGCACGACTGATGGATTTACTAAAGAAGATCTCAGAAATGTGGAGGCATTTAAGAATTGTAAAGCATGATTAATCACCTCACCAGTTTTAGCTACACCAAATATTTTGAAACACTTTTAAAATTGTGTTTGATGCTAGAGATATAGGGGTCGGAGATATATTGATACAGAAAGAGGATGATGGAATTGAATGGCCAATTGACTACTTGTCGAAAAAAAACTCAATATCCACAAGAAAAAAGTACAACATCTGCATTATTGAAAAAAAGGCTGAGTTTGGTACTGACCTGAAAACAATTAGTGTTTGCATGACAAACAAATTGTCGGAGATGGTTGTGTACAAAAACGACAATTCTGTCACATTTTTTGGAATATTTAAAGACCAGAATATGAGACTATTTCATTGGAGTCTTATGTTACCGACTTTAAACTTACAAAATGTACATGCTGTCGGTCCTAAAAACGTGATAGCAGATGTATCATCATGGATTTAAAGAAAAAAGTGTAGATAAGATTTGACTTATTCAAGTGTTATATACATGTTCACAATTAATATGAATGGTTTAACTGAGATTAATACTTTTGTATTTCGTTATAATAGGATAAAGAATTAGAGGAAAAGAAATGAAACCACGTTTTCATTCTGATATATTTTTTTCTGAAGGGGGAGGTGTTATGAAGCCGAAAGCATGTCTGGTCACTTTAAGACAGAAGCTGTTTTGCTGAATAGAAAGTACAGCCACAAATGGCAGCGAAAGGTCAGGCTGTTCCACATGTCACCATTAGCTGGGAAATGGATACCGGAGTTTTGCTTGCTGTTTTGACAACAACTAACATACAACCAAAGATTTTGAACAATGCTCATGATACCAGAAACCATCGGAATTTCAATATTTTTGTTTGGACACCTGGATAGCAATCAAATTATGAGAATTATTGTATCATGGGAAGTATATAAACCCAGCATTTTGAGCACTAGAGGGAGCGGCCCTGCTATGCAACAGAAGAGTAGCTGTTGTAGAGCAATAGTGCTAACTGGCCATGTATCTCTATCAAAGATACATGTTCATGTCAAGCCTACTTGCAATAAAAAAAATGACCCAGGGAGATCAGCAGCTGGAAGAGTGAACACAGCGGAGAAGATGGAGACTGTGTGATCTTGAGATTGTAATTTTTAATATGTGGGTTTTTGGAACAGCATATTTTTACAGAGTTGGAGACAGATAGTAAGTAGTTAAGAAAAGAATGGCTTGTATTTGTGAATAGTTGTTGTTTAGTGGTCACTGTTAAAGTTAAGAAACTAACTTGTGAATTTTTGTTTAAATAGTGGAATGTAGGAGATCTGTGTTACTCATATTTTAACAGATTACAATGTGAGGCGAGCTTTTCTGGATGTTAGGTTTTAATTAACAGAAGGGTTCGACTCCACACTGTAAATTTCCATCCACGCTAACCCCATTTGTCTAGTGTTGGCCCATATCCTTCTAGTCCTTTCCTAGCCACATATTTATCCAAATGCTTTTGAAATGTTGTTAATGTACCTCCCTCAACCACATCTATTGGCAGCTCATCCACATACCAGCCCTCTGTGTAAAGAAGTGGCCCCTCAGGTTCCCTTTTAATTCTTTCCCTTTTAACTTAAACTGATCCACTCTTGTCCTTGATTCTCTTAACCTTGGAAAAACACACTCACCCTATGCATACCCCTCATGATCTTATACAGCTCTATAAGCTCCCCACTCAGTCTCCTACACTCTAAAGAAAAGGTCTTAGCTTGTCCAACCTCTCCCTATAACTCAGACCATTGGGTCCTGGCAACGTCCTTGTAAATTTATTCTGCACTCTTTCTAATTTCATAACATCCTCCCTATAACAAGGTGACAAAAACTCCAAGTGACAAATACTCCAAGTGCGGCCTTAACAAACTCCTGTGTAACTGCAACAAAAATTCTCAACTTCTGTCACAGCGGTTAGCACTGCTGACTCACAGCACCAGAGACCAGAATTCAATTCCTGCCTCAGGCAACTGTCCGTACGGGGTTTGCACATTCTCCCTTTGTATGCTTGGGTTTCCTTCCACAATCCGAAGATGTGCAGATTAGGTGAATTGGCCATGCTAAATTCCCCGTAGCGTTAGGTGAAGGGATAAATGTAGGGGAATGGGTCTGGGTGGGTTGCTCCTCAGTGTGGACTTGTTGGGCCGAAGGGCCTGTTTCTACACTGTAAGTAATCTAATTTATGCTCAATGCCCTGATTGACGATGGGCAGTGTGTCAAATGCCTTTTTTACTGATCTGTCTATCTGTGACTGCACTCTCAGAGAACCACGTACCTGAACACCGAGGTCTCTCTGCTCACTACACCCCTTAAGACAC
Organism: Hemiscyllium ocellatum; assembly: GCF_020745735.1. Lineage (NCBI taxonomy): Eukaryota > Metazoa > Chordata > Chondrichthyes > Orectolobiformes > Hemiscylliidae > Hemiscyllium > Hemiscyllium ocellatum. Next base: position 75,303,741 of record NC_083420.1, on the reverse strand, counting down.
GCCCACTCTTTATTTTACTTTCAAAAATTCCTCACACATCTATATTAAATTCCATTTGCCATTTCTCGGCCCACTTCCCCACCTGAGTAAGCTCCTACTGCAATTTCTGTTAAACTTCCTCAATGATCACGCTCCCACTTATTTTAGTGTCATCTGCAAACTTACGAGTCATACCTTCAATCAAATTATAGTTAACAAACAGCAATGGACCCAGCTTCCAGTCTGACCATCATCCTTCCACTAAACCCTCTGCTTCCTACCATCAAGCCAACTGTGTATCCAATTGGCCAGTGCCCCCAGCATTCCACGTGATGTAACCTTCGAGAGCAGCCTGCTGTGTGGGACCTTATCAAAGGCCTTACTGAAATCCATAGAGACTACGTCTATCACTCTGCCCTCGTCAACCTTCTTGGTCACTGCATCAAAGAATTCGAACAAATTTGGGAAGCATGATCTCCCACTCACAAGTCTATGCTGACTGCTCCAAATCAAACCCTGTGTAAGTAATGGATGCCGTCAATGGCATGCTGTCCTTCATTGTAAGATAATTCGAGTACATACGTAAAGCCATCTTCCTGCTGTTGTAGAGCCTTGCTGAGAAAGCATTTGGGGCACTCTGTACAGATTTGATCTCCTTTGTAAGGAATTATCTCCTTACCACAGACACGTATGATGGTAACATGAGGATAGAGTAAAGAAGCATAGTGTTTAATCTGTAGAACTGTGAGAAACAAAGAAATGGTGACGCTGAAACATGCGGAGTGGCAGCGATCACTTATTTCCAAAAGAGACGTTGATACTTTACCCAGGATTGATTGGTTTGATTTATTGTCACGTGTAACTCAGTACAGGGAAACACTTTATTTATGACAAGTGGAGGCAGATCATAGGTTAGAAATAGACTTGAACAGAGTAAGGCATACAGGTTACACTGCACAAGACAAGATCAATATGAACACAAGCAGCATTATTTGAACTTAGGCAGTCCATTCATCAGTCCAGCGTGGCTTTCCTTATATTTTATTTGCCTTAATTAACTATACCCAAGTTATTGTGCAGTTGGGGTGTGAACCTGTACTGAACGTCATGTTGTTAACAATGGTTTGTCAGCAACATCAGAAACTACTGGAGTCACCACAGAGTTGGAATCTTCTGAATTTTCTCTTGATGTTGTTTTTAATTCCTGGATTGGAGAAATGTTTGTGACATTCTGTGTCTGAATATTTCTTTTTGCCAGGGACTGTGTTTATGCGATTTTCCTATATTGGAACAGTTCATTAGTAATAGCTCCACGATCTATTATTCTGTTAACTTGTCAAACAGAATTGAGTTATCCTAAATTCCTCTTCCTTTGCTTTCATTTTATCTTTCGTGTTTAAATTAATGATGTTTTCCTTCACACTGAGTGGTTTGACCAGTCACATTGCATCTGGTACAGACACTTTACGTTTCCTTTAAAATGAGAAAACATTAGAATCTAGGTTACCATCTTCAAATATTTTCGAGGGGCTCTGGTGTTGTCCATCACACTAGACTCCTTCTCTTCCTGAGTAATAGGCTGGAGGCACTGCATGGGCTGTCCCTGTTCTTCTCCAAGAGTGTCAATGGGCTGAATGACTTCCTCATATTCCTGTGAAAACAACGTGAGGTGCTGAATGAACTCTTGTTTTACTGTGGCAATGTGCAGTGCCAGGCAGTGCTGTTACATGAATGTTACAGACATGTTAACAGCACACGCCTCAATGGAGTCTGGGTCTTGCTGCACTTGGACACAGACCAGTTCAGGAGCTGAGGGGGGACAAAATGTTGTGAACATTGTGGAATCTTCGGTGACCATCCCCACCTCTGATCGTATGATGGGGATGGTACAGATGGGAGCAGGGAGACATTGACGAAGCAGCTGAAGGTATTTGTGAAGAGAAAGCTACCCCGATGATCTCCCACAGAGATGACCCAGGACTGAGATGGTGAACATCTTCCTTTGTGTCATGTTTGACTCCAAACACTGGAGAGTTTACTCTGATTCACATTAAGTCCAGTTTTGTTAAGCTCCTTGATGCCAACAAAAATCAACCATTGCCTTGACATTTGTGCCAGTCCCGCTTATCAGAACCCTTGTGTCAACCTCTTTTGTTCACATCAATAGGCGCTGATATAGGAGCAGCAAGTGTTTTCTTCAATCAGGTGGTACTGAATGTCGGGATTTCTCTTCTTAAGAGTGTTCGGGGAGCTAGATGACTGAAAGGATTTGGAGAGGAGGTAGATGGATATTGACCTGTGGGAGAGTTGAGGGCTAAGAAGAATTGGGTATGAAAGAGGATTTGAGGAATCAATCATGAGCTTAGTGAACGGCAAGGCAGGTTTGGGGAGTGAACGACCTGCTCCTGTTTTTGATGTTCTCCCATTCTGTTACTGGAAAGTTAGTTGGTGTTATTTTCATGAATGATATGTTATTGAATATTGCAGTCAGGAAGAGAGAGGATTTTGTGAGCCATCTCTTGGTGAGGTACATGGGCTGTATTCTCAGTGAATTTGGGTCTACAACATGACCAACAAATGAAGCACAAGTTGCAGATAGGGGAAGCTCTGTAAAGAGAGATGAGGGACCTCTTTCATACCCAGCCTGGATTTTCCAATTACATTTCACAAAGCATGTGGGACAGTCTTGAAGGGCCGAATGGTCTCCTCTGTTTCTGTGCACCAGGTTATAGCAATAAATAGCTTCCACTGCTCCTCTCTCGCAGCTTTGAGTGGCTGAATGGAACAAAGAGACAAGGGACTGAGGAGCAGAGTGGGTCATTAGATACTTTGAGCCTTCTCCACGAAGCATTAAGACTGTGGCTGATCAAGTTGTGGACTCAGCCCCACTTTCCTGTCTGTAACCCATTATCTGTGATTCACTTCTCTGTCAAATATTTAACTAATGCAGCTTTCAATCAATGTGAACATAGAGGCACGATAAACTTCCAGTGAACAGTATTTCGACTTGAAAGGTCCTTTTAGAATTTTTCGTCATGCCTCTCACAGAATCAGAGAGTCATGAAGATCAGGAACAGACCCGTTAGTCCAATCTGTTCATTCCGATCAGGTATCTAATCTGATCCAGTCCCATTTGCCAGCATTTGGCCAATATCCCTGCTCTTTCAGATACTTTTCAAATGTGCGATTGTAACCGCCTTCACCACTTCCTCTGACAGCACTTTCTGTACACACATCACTCTCTGTATAAAACATTTACCTTCAGGTCCCTTTTAAATTATTCGCTCTCTCGCCTTCAACCTATATCCTCTTGTTCTGGACTCCCCTATCCTGGGGAGCAGAACGTGGCTGTTCAGAACATACATGCCCCTGATGGTTTTATTAACCTCTGCAGTGCCACCCCTCAGCCTCTGGCACTCCAGGGAGACACACCTGAACCAAATCAGCCTCTCCCTAAAACTCAAACCCTTCAGTCCTGCACCATTTGTGTCAATCTTTTGTGCAGCCTACCGAGTTGTACGCAGTCTTCATAAAGTGGCCTCACCAGTATCATATACAGATGCAACATACCACCCCAACGCCTATACTCAATGCTCTGACTGATTAAGGCAAATATGCCAAATGTGTTCTGTCCCACTCTGTCTACCTGCGACACTACTTTCATGAAACAATGCACCTGCAGTCCTAGGTCCCTTTGTTCTACAGCACGCCCCAGGACATTGCCATTAAGTGTATAATTTCTGCTCTGATTTGCGTTGCCAAAATGCAAAACTTCTTATTTATCTAAATTACATTTAATATCTCACTCCTTGCCCCTTTGTCCCATCTAATTGTGGTCTCGTTGTACTCTGAGGTATTCTACTACATCAACTTTCTGATGTAATCTATAAACTTACTAACTATAGCCCCAATGTTCACATCCAAATCCTTGATATAAATGATGATATGCAGTGAACTCAGTACTGATTCTTACAGCACACTGCTGCTCATAAGCCTCCAATCTGAAAAATAGTCTTCTTCCTTCAAGCCAATTGTGAATAACTTCTTCCCATGTGCCCGAACCTTACTATTCTATCTACCAATTGGAATGTTATGGACACCTTGCTGAGGTCCATATAGACAATGTCTACCAAACTGCCGCCATCAATCTTCTTTCTCACCTCTTCATAAACCTCAATCAAATTAATTAGACATCATTTCCCATGCAGAGAGCCACATTGACTACCCCGATCAGCCCTTGACTTCCCAGGTATATGTAAATCCTGTCCATCAGAATCCCCTCCAACAACTTACCCACCATTGACATCAGGCTCACCGGTCTATAGTTACGCTACTTTTTGGATCACTGTTTCTTTTTCTAGTCCCACTCCTTTTTTCTAGTCCCACTCCTCCGCTGCTCACAACAAATGTTAAATGTAACCAGGTCGGTGATATGGTCGATGATATCGGTGTCAGACTGGGTCAGGGTCAGTTGTAGGAAAAAATCAGGCTAGTTTCTTTAATCTGCTAAAATCGCACGTTTATGATTCAGAGCAATGTGACTCAAACTATGATGGAATGATGAAAGGCAAAGTATTTGGATATTGCAAATAAATAATCGATATTTCCCTTTATAAGAACACTGGCGCGCGCATACACACACACACACACACACACACACACACACACACACACACACACACACACACACACACACACACACACACACACACACACACACACACAGACAAAATCAATACACAAAATCTCTGCAATTTGAAGTTGAAAGAACGTTGTCCAGATATTAATGTAACTCATGACAAAAAAAAAATTGTAAGATCGTTCAAAATGTTATTCTGCTTCTGAAGATATTCTACTCACACAAGCTGCAAGCAATGGGATTTCATCCTGTAAAAGTTGGATTTGACTGAGTTCCCTTTGCATTAGGCAGGGAGGAGATTCCAATGAATTTTGGTCAGGGATCACCCAAAGGATAGGACGTTAACTCAGTGATTAGCACTGCTGCCTCACAGCACCAAGAACGGGGGAGTGATTCCAGCCATGGGAGATTATCTGTGTGGGGTTTGTGCATTCTCCCTTTGTCTGCGTGAGCTTCTAATGGGTACTCCAGTATCCTCCCACAGCTCAAATTGTGTACGTTAGGTGGATTGGTCATGCTAAATTGTCCGTAGTGTTGAGGGATTTATAGGTTAGCCAGGGGTAAATCTCTGGTAATGAGCCTGGGAAGGTTACTTTTTGGAAGTTTGGTATGGACTTGTTGAGCCGAAGGGCCTGTTTCCACACTGCGTGAATTCTTAAAAAATGAGAATGGTAATGATGACCGTAGAAGTTTTTTTTTTAGCTCACACGCATTGCTCTGATGAGGAATAATGAGGGAGAGAGAGTGCAATAGGCCATTCCTTCTCAGGCAGATAACATTTTCTCCCTCTCTGAGTTGAATCACACAATAATGTCATCCTCTCCCACTGGACTATGTGAGGTCTCCTTGTACATTGTCCAAACTATGTTTCCATCACATTCCCTGTTCCATGTTGGTGCATCATTGTTGCTGTCATGCACAGAGCCAAACCCTTAGCAGAAAATGTTCTCGGTCAATTTGAAGATATGTTTATATGTCCCTGCGTCATTTAAAATAAAATATTTAATGTATTCAGAATACCTGGTTTAAAATGAGTGCATTTTTTAACAAATACAGAAATTGCTGGAAAAGCTCGGCAGGTCTGTCAGCATCCAGATGCCTTTTACATACAGTAGTTGTACAAGCCTCCACCACTTCCTCTCGTGGCTCATTCCATACGCATACCACCCACTACGTGAAAAGGTGCCTCTTAGGTCTCTTCAAAACCTTTCCTCTCTCAATTTCATCCAATGGCCTCTAGTTTTGGACACTCCTACCCTGGGGAAAAACCCTGACTACTCACTCTATCTATGACTGATCTCATTTTATAAACCTTTACTGCTGCGAAATGTGACTCCAATCAACACGAATGGCTGTGCTTTCAGTAATCGCGGGCCTAAATTCTGAAATGCCATACTGGCACCTCTTCCTTCTCCATCAAGTCACAATTCTAAATCCATTTTAATCAGTTTGTTCAGATGTATTATGAAAGACCTCTGTGGGATTTACACCTAGACTTTTGTGCCCGGAGGTAGGGATACTAGCATCACTCAGCAATACACAAAAAGCAGTAAAAGTATTCTCCTGTGTGTTTGTTCATCAGCCTGTTATGACATGCCGTGACATACCTCTGCAACAGGCAGAACTTGAATCCAGTCCTCCTAGTCCAGAGCTAAGAACACTACCAGACAAGTTCAGGAATTGGAATCAAATCCAGAGTTCTGGCTCAGAGGCAGGGACACTACTCACTAAACTACCATACTCAGAAGTTGGGTCATATTTTAAGTGCCAGCTTTCAGCTCGGTGTGGATTTATTTTAATCAGGTTACCATTACTGAACTACACAAAACACTTTGCATTGTTAAATAAATGCAAGATATTTGTCTCAACTGTAGGATGTTGAGTGCACGTGCTGCGCCATCGAAATTAACTATGAACGCCTTTCATCGCTATTATCTGTAGTCTGCAATATTATGGAAAGAAATCCGGCAGACACACTCAGCCCAATGAAGGGTCTCAAATAGATTTTTATCACTGAACACCGCAGCTGAAGAAAAAGCATAATTTCTGCCCACAAAACACTGATCACACTTAACCAACTCTCACGTGTGACTACCCTCTTCCTGAAACCTTGAATGATACCAGGCCGCTGATTACTGTCCAGAGTCTCCTCATCACTGACTGTGTCTGCAATCTGTCCTTCCTCCCCCTAACCAGACAAGGCAAACCAAGCTCAGAATCTTTGTGAAAATCAAGTCCGAAGTGTGCAGGCCTTCTGGAGACGGGGAGGATATTTTAAGGGGGGGGGGGGGGGGGGGGGGGGAGGTGGTAATATCACACACTGGGCTGAGAGGTGGCAGATGGAGTTTAGTTTGGATTAATGCGAGATATTGGGTTTGGTAAATCAAACAAGAGCAGGACCTATACAATTAAAAGCAGGAACTTTGGCAGTGTTGTAGAACAGAGGCCTAGTCCGTCAGGTATAATTGTTCAAAATTTAAAATATAAATTGGATGGTTAAGAAGTTGTTTAATACACTTGCCTTCATTGGTCAGACCTTTGAGTATCGGAATTGGGACATCATGTTGAGGTTGTATTGGACATTGGTGAGACCTCTTCTGGAATACTGTGTCCAGTCTGGTCATCCTGCCCACTCATTCCATAGGCACACCACCCTCTGGGTGAAAAAGATGCTTCTTAGGTCACTTTTAAATTTGTCCCCTCTCACCTTAAACCTGTACCGTCTAGTTTTGGTCTCCCCTGCCCTTAGAAAACACCTTGACTATTCACTTTGATATTACTGACCTTGATATTATTAAGCTGGAGAGGGTTCAGAGGAGATTAACCTGGATGTTTCTGGGAATGGAGGGAGGGGGCGATATGGATAGTCTGGGGCTCTGGAGAGTATGTGATTAAGGGGTAACTTTAGAGAGGTTTATGAAATCATGAGAGGTACAAATAAGCTAATGTCTTTTCCCTAGCGTTGGGGATTCAAAACAGAGGGATATTTTAAGGTGCGAGGAAAAAGATTTGCAGAAATCAGGAGAGGTAAATATTTTAGACAGAATCTGGCTTCTGTGTGGAATGAATTTCCAGAGAAAACTGAAAGCAGGGACAGTAACAACGTTTAAAGGACATTTAGATCAGTACATGGGTTAGATATCAGTTTGGATGGTGCGGTGAGCAGCTGCCCTATCCCTCCCCCTCTCTGAATGAATCCATGTTGGTTTTCACCATCTGCCAATGCCTGTGCAGTGGCGTGGGGAGGCCAGCAGAGGGTGGCATTGCATCACGTTAAACACCACAGAAACTGCCAGACCTGCCCCACATAGAGATACACTATACACACACGGGAATGGTTAGCACACAGCATTGAGCTCATCTGGTAATTTAAACTAAACATAAAGAAATGCTCAATTCACCTTGTACACTGTTAAAATGTGAGTGACAGAGAACTCCCAAATTCCGCTGTTTAAATAATAACATCAATTTATTTTTTAACTCTGAAATTGAACATTTTACAGCAAGCATTCTGAACTCTGAGACCACCTTTCTCTTATCTGCTTTTTTACCCCACTCCAACTCTATAACGATATACTCTTTCAATAAGACACTTAGTAAAATTGCACTAATTTAATATCAAAATCACACAGCAGCTGTTGTTTGTGTGTCTTCTTGCGGCTATACATCTCCCTGGGTCATCTTCTTTCTGTTTACTGTGGATATGTTTCATATGAGAAGGTGCCTTTGATAGAGAGTGTTTCTTAATCTCTTGGATCTGTGTTGATGGCATTTGCTGTGTCTGCAATTTTCAAAATGCCTACATTTTTATTTTTCCACGACGTCGGATCATCTCATTGGTTCAATTTTCGAAAACCAATAAATTCAAACTTGATTTGTTTTGACATCCTGGTGTATAATTGAAACTGATTGGTAAAATTCGAATTGTTGTCCAAACAGCAACCATCTCAGGGATCTACTTCACAGACAAATGTGACATACTTTCAGTTGTCCTTGACAGTCTGGGTCTGCCATCCTCCCACATACACAGGCGCTTGGAAGCTCTCAGTTCAGAACCGCTTTCCCTGTCTCTTAAAGGTACAGTAACACTTTCAACTTCATTACAGTAATACCCTGATGTCAATACGGATACTTGGAGCCAATCCGGATTTCTCTTGCTCTATGGTTCGTCAATATTTCATTCACTCTGTCTGGTTTTTATCAGGAATTTTATTGCTCCATTGACAGCAAGTCATTATTTGACTCCCTCTGTAGGAATATATCAGTATTTCACTTGCTCACACTCGTGAGTGTGGGGCAGGATTTCAGTTGTGTCATGGGGACTGTGGCACTATGACAATCTTAATGTTTGTAGATGGCACCAAACCTGGAAGAATTTTAAAGTCTATGGAGGCAGTTACACGCTGGTGCAGTGTTCAGATGTATGGCAGATGTAGACCAATGTAGAGCAGTGTGAGGTGATGCACTTTGGTAGGAAGGACATTGAAAGACATTTTAAAACAGGCTGTGCCGTTATAAAGGGGGTGCAGGAGTAGAGTGCCCTGGGTGTATATGAGCTTAGATTGTTGAAGATGTCAGGACAAGTGGGGAGAGCAGTAACTATTACAGATTAGTTTCAGTATCTGAGCTGTTTACAGGGGGAGGTGTAGGAGGGAGTCTCCGTGCTCCCTTCCTGGGAGGTGGTGGTGGTGACGATGTGCTGTGAGCCCACCCTCCTGCCCACCGAGACCATGGGGATTCCATTTGTACCAGCTCGACACAGAAGGGAGATGGCATCAGGGCCACAGCTTCTAAGTTGTGCCGGGTGGACACGGAGCTGCCAGTGGGTTTAAAGTGAGAATTGCCCTTCACTGAACATTGCTCCATACTCGGTTTGTGGGACGCAGATGTTTCAGAATCTCCACAGGAGACATCCTGGTTCTCTCCGGTTCCAACCAGGGTCCTCCCCACATGGTGCGGGTAGGGGGGGTAGGGAACATATATCGGGCACTCCACCACTCAGCTTGGCCCTTTCTGTTCTATTCCAGGCTGTTTCTCCTGGAATGGGAGAAAGGGAGGGAGGTTTAGAGTGGCTGGCCCCGCTGTTAGTGCTGGTGGAGGTGGGGGACAGAGTCATGGTTAGATTTCCGGAGGGAGTCAGCCCATAGCGTTGTATGCATGCAATGTTATTAGTGAAGGTGGGTAAAGTGGAGGGAGGGAGAGAGAGAGACACGCACAGAGACATGAGAAGGTCTTTCGGAGCCTTGTATTTTTTTTTGGGGGGGTGCTATAACAGATATACAGTGAGTGTGAAGGAGCAGACAGAATACAGTGACCCTTATCCTGGCAGAGCGGGGAAGGTTATTGATGCTTGTCCTGTATCGCTCGGCATTTCTTCAGACCGCAGATACTGCATTGAGCTGGGTGGTGAGCTCAGATCATGCTCGGTGGGTCTGGTGGTGTGGCCCCCTCTGGGAAGGGAATGGTCACCCTCTGTAGTAGCCCAACAACCAGGACCTCTGTGCACCTGTCAACAAACCGTGGTGTAATTGTCCCTTATCTGCCATGCTCGGGGTAAACTGTGCAGGGCAGCTCCTAACGGAGAAAGCTCAGACATGTGCCCATTGGCTCATAAAACATGACACCATTGTAATGGATCATGGAATATCCAGGGACATCCGGGCGATGGTGAGTCCCTCTAGCCATGATGGGTGGGAGAATATGGCTGGTATTGAATGAGAGGGGCACCATGGGTTGGGGTGGGTAGTTAATGAGGTGAGTTCGATATGATAACACCAGGGAACTAGCTCAGCCTCGTGCGGACGATCCCTCTGTCACCCTCAAGGAAAATCCAACGAAGATAAATTACGAGTCAGAGATTCTGTTGAAACTAATTCCAGTTACAAAGATACAGAACAAATGCTCATCTGACTTCACACCAATATCCATTTTTCCCACATTTCCTGGGAAGACAGGTTCATGTTACCGAATGCTATTGAAGTGTCTACATTTCAGCATTCTGAAACCTGGGAAAACATCCTTTCATCCAGTCTCTCCCTCTCCGTCTATACCCCAAACCCTCCCATGTGGTGATATTTAAACTGATTCCCCCGCCATCTCTCTCTGGCAGTGATAGCACCCCCTTGTCATGGCACAATATAGATATGGATTTGTAAATGGGTGGGAGCTGTACATCCTCTCACTTCCAGCATGGGCTGGAAGTTTCCCCTCACTGGGCAGGGATCTAACATAGTGTTACTGAGCAATGCACTGGGGTGGTGAATACATCCTACATACTGGGAGGGTAACTCCTCCTAGTTTACAGATCAATGCACTGGGGTGGTGTACACAGTACTACATGCTGGGAGGGTAACAGCTCCTAGTTTACTGATTAATTCACGGGTGATCACTGCACAGTTTGCTGTGCTGGTCAGACTATCTTGTAGAGGATTATAGATAATGCAATGATGCGGGATGTGCAGCTCCCAAGTGCTTGATGGATATTTGTTTCTGGTTCACACATTAGTGCTCTGCTTTGTTCTGCACAGCTCCCGATGCTGGACAGATATCTAGTCCGTGTTTATAGATCAATGCACTGCTGTGTTCTGCATAGCTCCTGGTGCTGGACAGATATCGAGTCTGGGTTGATAGATCAATGCACAGTTTGACATGCATATCTCCCCGTGCTGGAAAGATATCTAGTCCGTGTTTATAGATCAATGTCCTGCTGTGGTTTGCACAGCTCCCGGTGCTGGACAGATATCTAGTCCGGGGTTATAGATCAATGTCCTGCTGTGGTTTGCACAGCTCCCGGTGCTGGACAGATATCTAGTCCGGGTTTATAGATCAATGTACTGCTTGAACTGCATAGCTCCCCGCGCTGGACAGATATCTAGTCCGGGTTTATAGATCAATGCGCTGCTGTGATCTGCATAGCCCCCAGTGCAGGACAGATGTTTAGTCTGGGTTTATATATCAATGCACTGTTGTGATCTGCACAGCTCTCCGTGCTGGACAGATATGAAGTCCGAGTTTAGAGATCAATGCACGGGTGTGGTCTGCACTGCTTCCCATGCTGAATACTTGCTGGAGGAACACAGCAAATAGAATTGGATGTTTCAGGTGTAACCCTTCTTCAGGACTCTTGCAGAAGGGTAACACCCGAAATGTCGACTTCTCCACTTCCTGATACTCCCTAGCTTGCTGTGTTCTCCCAGCTGCCTGACTGTCTACTTTGGACTTCAGCATCTGCACCTTTTCAGTCTCTATCCCAGCTTCACAAATTGGACAGATGTCTAGTCTGCGTTTGAAGATAAGTGCGATGATATGATCTGTGCTGTGCTTCAATCTGTACAGATTGCCGGGTTGTATTGATAAGTGCAATGGATGAAACTGTACAGATTTCTGGGTTGTAATGAGCAGTACACTGGCCTGGTCTACACAGTGTTGCACTGTGAACATATATCTCCCCTGGGTTGATAGTGTCTGAGCTGGTTCTGTGAGGTGCATTGAGAATCTGGTATATCTAACCATTTCAGCTGAACTGGCAATGCCTTTAGTTCCCATTCCTGTCACTGGAAACTCTGTCTCTCGCCACATTAATGTTACAGTGTGCCCAGGCACAGTACATCATGTTGGTGGGGTGGGTAGGGGGAGAAAGGTGATGGACAGATCAAGGGGTTCCCCGGAATGTTCTGTCCCTGACATTGTTTGTTGAACGGCCGGACGTCAGTGAATTGAACAAACGATAAGATCCCGAGGGACGAGATCCCGTTCCAGGGAGAAGAAGACATGGTTCCGAAGACCCCTCAGGCAGTTAAAGGGGTGAATACATTTTCCCTGCGTTTACATTTCTTCACGACACAGGATCGACCACAATTTAGACCAAAATACAGAAATTCCCGAACTCTGTTTGTCTTCAGGAAACTGGGAGAGAATCCTTTAGGACAGCAACGTTTCCATCCTCCATATTAAGAACTGGGAAGGAGTGACCTGTGTCTGCCCTCGTGTGATCGAGTGATTGGGAATGTTCTAGAAACCATCTGTCCTTATGGATGTATCTCTGTGTGTTTGGGGAGGGAGGGTTTCTTGTGGTTTCTGTCACATTTTTTCAATAATTCTGACCTTCCCATTTGTTATTCCAGCTCCAGTTATTTTAATAAATCCCGGAATACAGGGACATATTTGAAAATCCCATTGGTCCACAATAAAACGGGTGCCTTGGCCTCCAGGCTGATGGATAATGGGTTTGTTTTCCTTCCTCACAGTTAACGTAGTGACCATCTACATCCTGCTTTATAAAGATTGTGGATTGTCTCCATGTGTCAGACGTTACCTGGGGGCCATGGCAGCGGCGGATCTCCTAGTCATTATCCTCGACCTGATCCTGAGACACATTCCCATTGTTTATCGGGAACAGTTTTATTTCCTGATGGACTCCGTCCCCGTGTGTAATATCCACGCCATCCTGCTTTATGCAGCCACTGACTGCTCTGTCTGGTTCACCGTCACTTTCACTTTTGATCGGTTTGTGGCCATTTGTTGCCAGAAGCTGAAAAGGAAATATTGCAGTGAGAAAACGGCGGCTGTGGTTCTGGGAGCAGTGACTGTGCTGAACTGTTTAAAGAACATTTCCTGGTATTTTATGCTAACGGCTCGGTATTCGCTGGAGCACACCCCCTGGTTTTGTGATGTAACAGAGGCTGTTCAATTGTCCAGATTCTGGGTCACAATCGAGTTCCTCCACCACATTCTAACCCCGTGTGTCCCATTTCTCCTGATTCTGCTGCTCAATGTTCTCACCGTCAGACACATTTTAATGACCAGCAGAGCCCGCAGGAGACTCCGCGCTCACACCAATGGGGACGCTCAGTCTGACACTGAAATGAGAAACCGAAAAAAATCCATCATTTTACTGTTTGTGATCTCGGCCAATTTCATCCTGTTATGGTCAACATTAATGCTGTTTTCTATATGGAGACGGATGTGGTTGATTAAGTATCGGTCTGTGTATCTCGATTACTTTGTGCGGGAATTGGGCTTCATGCTGCAGCTCCTCAGTTGCTGCACAAACACCGCGATTTATGCCGTGACCCAGACTAAGTTCAGGCAGCAGCTGAAGAATGTGCTGAAATATACCTTCACCCAGATCCATCCATCAATCAAATTCCCTCATTAATCAATCCATCCGGGATTTTCTCATTTCAGTTCAGTGTTTCAGCGATGGAGCAGCCTGTCGCTATGGTAACAGACTGAGGGTAGCGCTGGTTTGTCCCTCCTTATCCCACAGCGGGGTTACAGGGAAATATTTCAATGTTTCTCACAATTCAGGGGCCAGTGAGAAAAGGCACCATCCCACTGATTGTATCCATCACTTCCATTTGTTACCAATAAAAATGTTGATTAAAGCGTGCCGAGCAGAAGAGTGACCGATGTTGTTGTGTGCCTTTGTGTTGGAGAAGCTGAGCTGGAGAGAGACAGACTCAGCCCCAAATCCTGGTCCTCAGGGAAAGGGAGGGCTACGCACTCTGAGCTCAGGAGCTGGGTTTAACTCCCTCTGTCCTTAGTTTCCCTTCTGTGTCTCCCACTCCAACTTGGCTCTTAGCAGAATTCAGCTTGCTCCCCTTGTCCCTCTCCCACCATATATCCCTCCCACTCTCACTCTGCACTGCTATTTCTCTCTCCTTTTCCCATTTACACACTCAATTCCACTGTCCTTGCCTTCCCCAATCTCATTCACTCTCTCTCCATCTTGCGATCATAACCTCCCAATGTTACTGCCTTCCTGGAATCCTTTGGTGCTGGAGGAACAGAAGAGGGCTGTCGATCTTCAGGCCGATGTTAGGGAACAGAGATTGGGAAGAAATGTCTGGCCATTGCCAGGGCAACAGTATGGAGCTAGGTCCAAACGCCATTGCTCGGGGACATAGTGGGTGTGAGAACACCAGCCATTACTAGGGGGTAACAGGTGGAATGGCACCATCGGCTGTGGCTGAGACTGGTACAACAGGATATCACAAACAGAACATATTGTGTGGGACAGACTGTCTCTTACTCAGGGAATCGAACGGGGATGGGGTTAAAGGCCATTTAGAGGGGATCAGCTGGGTCGGTGTTCACAGGCAGGAGCTCAGTTTAAGGTGCGTGAGGAGTGTGATGGTGGGAGACTGCGTGGGCGTGTGAGCGTGATTCTAGGGGAGTGTGCGAGGGAGTGAGCGTGATGGTGGGGGAATGTGTGGGCGAGTGAGTCTGATGGTAGGGGAATGTGTGTGGGAGTGAACGTGACGGTGGTGGTGGTGTGGGATAGTTTGGGTATGGTGGTGGAGTCTGTGGGGGTGAGCGTGACGGTGGGGACAGTATGGGACAGTGTGTGTGATGGTGTTGGAGTGTGTGGGTGTGAGCATGACATTGGGGATGGTGTGGGGCAGTGTGTGTGATGGTGGTGGAGTATGTGGGGGTGAGCGTGACGATGTTCTGGGGCAGTGTGTGTGAGAGTGGTGTAGTGTGTGGGTGTGAGCAGGAAGGTAGGGGTGGTGTGGGGCAGTATGTGTGACGATGGTGGTGGAGTGTGGGTGTGAAACTGACAGTGAGGGTGGTGTGGAGTAGTGTGTGTGATGGTGGTGGAGTGTGCGTGACAGTGTGGGTGGTGTGGAGCAGTGTCTGTGATGGTGGTGGAGTGTGTGGGGTGAGCGTGACGGTGGGCGTGTTCGGGGGCAGTATGTGTGAGAGTGGTGTAGTGTGTGGGTGTGAGCAGGAAGGTAGGGGTGGTGTGGGGCAGTATGTGTGATTGTGGTGGAGTGTGTGGGGGTGAGTGTGACGAGGAGTGTGGTGTGGGGTAGTATATGGTGATGGTAGAGTGTGTGGGGGTGAGCGTAATGGTGGGGATGGGGTTGGGCAGTGTATGTGAGGGGGGTGTGGGGCAGTGTGTGTGTGGGTGGCGGAGTGTGTAGGGTTGAGCGTGATGGTGAGGGTGGTGTGGGTGAGTGTGTGTGATGGTGGTGGAGTGTGTGGGTGTGAGTGTGACAGTGCAGGTGGTGTGGGGCAGTGTGTATGTGCGTGGTGGAGTATGTGGGGTTGAGCGTGATGGTGGGGGTGGTGTGGGGCAGTGTGTGTGATGGTGGTGCAGTGTATAGGGGTGAGTGTGACACTGGAGTTGGCATGGGACAGTGTGTGAGATAATGGTGGAGTATGTGGGGATGAGCTTGAGTGTGGCTGTGGTGTGTGGCAGTGTGTGATGATGGTGGAGTGTGTGAGGGGGAGATTGTCGGTGTGGGTGGTGTGGGGCAGTGAGTCTGAGGGTGGTGGAGTGCGTGGGGGTGAGTGCGATGGTGTGGGTGGTGAGGGGCAGTGTGTGAGTATGTGGTGGAGTACGTGAGGGGGAGTGTGTCGGTGTGGGTGGAGTGGGGCTGTGAGTGTGAGGGTGGTGGAGTGTGTGGGGGTGAGTGTGAATGTGGGGGTAGTGTGGGGAACTGTGTGACAGTGTGCTGGATTGTGTGCGGGTGAGCGTGACGGTGGGGGTGTTGTGGGGCAGTGTGTGTGGGGGTGGTGGAGTGTGTGGGAGTGGGTGTGACAATGGGAGTGGTGTGAGGCAGTGTGTGTGAGGGTGGTGGAGTGCATGGGGGTGAGTGTGACGATGAGGGTAGTGTGGGACACGGTGTGTGAGGGTGGTGGAGTGTGTGGGGGTGAGCGTGATGATGGAGTGGTGGAGTGTGTGTGGCTGAGCGTGACTGTGAGGGTGGTGTGGACCAGTGTGTATGATGTTGGTGAAGTGTGTGGGGGTGAGGGTCACGGTGGGGGTAGAGTGGGGCATAGTGTGTGAGGGTGGTGGAGTGTGTTGGGGTGAGCCTGACCGTGGGGGTGGTGAGGGGCAGTGCGTGTGATGGTGGTTGAGTGTATGGGTGTGAGAGTGACTGTGGTGGAGTGTGTGGGGGTGAGGGTGAGGGTGATGGTGGTGCAGTGTGTGCGGGTGAGTGGAACTGTGGGGGTGGTGTGGGGCAGTGTGTGAGAGTGTGGTGGAGTGTGTGGGGGTGACTGTGGCTGTGGGGGTAGTGTGGCGAACTGTGTGACAGTGTGGTGGATTGTGTGGGGGTGAACATGACAGGGTGGATGGTGTGGGGAAGTGTGTGATGATGGTGGAGTGTGGAGGGGTGAGTGTGACGATGGGGATTGTGTGGGGCACTGTGTGTGATGGTGGTGGAGTGTGTGGGGGTGAGTGTGACAGTGGGGGCAGTGTGGGGCACAGTGTGTTTGGGTCATGAAGTGTATGGGTGTGAATGTGACAGTGTGGGTGGTGTGGAGCAGTGTCTGTGATGGTGGTGGAGTGGGTGGGGTGAGCGTGACGGTGGGCGTGTTCGGGGGCAGTATGTGTGAGAGTGGTGTAGTGTGTGGGTGTGAGCAGGAAGGTAGGGGTGGTGTGGGGCAGTATGTGTGATTGTGGTGGAGTGTGTGGGGGTGAGTGTGACGAGGAGTGTGGTGTGGGGTAGTATATGGTGATGGTGGAGTGTGTGGGGGTGAGCGTAACGGTGTTGATGGGGTTGGGAAGTGTATGTGAGGGTGGTGTGGGGCAGTGTGTGTGTGGGTGGCGGAGTGTGTAGGGTTGAGCGTGATGGTGAGGGTGGTGTGGGTGAGTGCGTGTGATGGTGGTGGAGTGTGTGGGTGTGAGTGTGACAGTGCGGGTGGTGTGGGGCAGTGTGTATGTGCGTGGTGGAGTATGTGGGGTTGAGCCTGATGGTGGGGGTGGTGTGGGGCAGTGTGTGTGATGGTGGTGCAGTGTATAGGGGAGAGTGTGACACTGGAGTTGGCATGGGACAGTGTGTGAGATTATGGTGGAGTATGTGGGGATGAGCTTGAGTGTGGCTGTGGTGTGTGGCAGTGTGTGTGATGATGGTGGAGTGTGTGGGGGTGAGTGTGATGGTGGGGGTGGTGTGGGGCAGTGAGTGTTTGGGTGGTGGAGTGTGTGGGTGAGTGTCACGATGGGGGTGGTAAGGGTCAGTGTGTGAGTGTGTGGTGGAGTGTGTGAGGGGGAGATTGTCGGTGTGGGTGGTGCGGGGCAGTGAATCTGAGGGTGGTGGAGTGCGTTGGGGTGAGTGCGATGGTGTGGGTGGTGAGGGGCAGTGTGTGAGTATGTGCTGGAGTACGTGAGGGGGAGTGTGTCGGTGTGGGTGGTGTGGGGCTGTGAGTGTGAGGGTGGTGGAGTGTGTGGGGGTGAGTGTGAATGTGGGGGTAGTGTGGGGAACTGTGTGACAGTGTGCTGGATTGTGTGCGGGTGAGCGTGACGGTGGGGGTGTTGTGGGGCAGTGTGTGTGAGGGTGGTGGAGTGCATGGGGGTGAGTGTGACGATGAGGGTAGTGTGGGGCACGGTGTGTGAGGGTGGTGGAGTGTGTGGGGGTGAGCGTGATGATGGAGTGGTGTAGTGTGTGTGGCTGAGCGTGACTGTGAGGGTGGTGTGGACCAGTGTGTATGATGTTGGTGAAGTGTGTGGGGGTGAGGGTCACGGTGGGGGTAGAGTGGGGCATAGTGTGTGAGGGTGGTGGAGTGTGTTGGGGTGAGCCTGACCGTGGGGGTGGTGAGGGGCAGTGCGTGTGATGGTGGTTGAGTGTATGGGTGTGAGAGTGACTGTGGTGGAGTGTGTGGGGGTGAGGGTGAGGGTGATGGTGGTGCAGTGTGTGCGGGTGAGTGGAACTGTGGGGGTGGTGTGGGGCAGTGTGTGAGAGTGTGGTGGAGTGTGTGGGGGTGACTGTGGCTGTGGGGGTAGTGTGGCGAACTGTGTGACAGTGTGGTGGATTGTGTGGGGGTGAACACGACAGGGTGGATGGTGTGGGGAAGTGTGTGATGATGGTGGAGTGTGGAGGGGTGAGTGTGACGATGGGGATTGTGTGGGGCACTGTGTGTGATGGTGGTGGAGTGTGTGGGGGTGAGCGTGACAGTGGGGGCAGTGTGGGGCACAGTGTGTTTGGGTCATGAAGTGTATGGGTGTGAATGTGACAGTGAGGGTGGTGTGGGGCACTGGGTGTGATGGTGGTGGAATGTGTGGTGCTGAGCCTGACCGTGGGGGTGGTGAGAGGCCGTGTGTGTGATGGTGGTGGAGATCGTGAGTATGAGCGTGGCTGTGAGGGTGGTGTGGGGCAGTGTATGTGAGTGTGATGGAGTGTGAGGGGGTGAGTGTGACTGTGGCGTTGTGTGGTGCAGTGTTTGTGATGATGGTGGTATTTTGGGGGTGAGTGGAACTGTGGGGGTGGTGTGGGGCAGTGTGTGTGATGGTGGTGGATTGTGTGGGGGTGAGCGTGACAGTGGGGATAGTGTGGGGCACAGTGTGTGGGGGTCATGGAATCTGTGGGGGTGAGCGTGAAGGTGAGGGTGGTGTGGGGTACGGTGTGTGATGGTGGTTGAGAGCATGAGGGTGAGTGTAGTGTGGGACACTGTTTGTGTTATGGTGGTGGAGAGCGCGGGGGTGAGCATGACAGTGGGGGTGGTGTGGAGCAGTGCATGTGAGGGTGGTGGAGTTTGTAGGTGTGAGTGTGACGGTGGGGGTGTTGTGGGGCAATGTGCGTGAGGGTGGTGGAGTGTGTGGGGGTGAGTGTGACATTGGGCGTGGTGTAGGGAAGTGTGAGAGAGTATGGTGGAGTGTGTGGGGGTAAGTGTGACTGTGAGGGTAGTGTGGGAAACTGTGTGACAGTGTGGTGGATTGTGTGGTGGTGAGCGTGACAGTGGGGGTGGTGTGGGGCAATGTGGGAGGGTTTAGTGGAGAGTGTGGGGGTGAGCATGACGGTGGTGGTGGTGTGGGGAACTGTGTGTGATGGTGGTGGAATGTGTGGGGGTGAGCGTGACCGTGGGGGTCGCGTGGGGCAGTGTGTGTGTTGGTGGTGGAGTATGTGGGGGTGAGTGTGACTGTGGGGGTGGTGTGGGGCAGTGTGTGTGATGGTGTTGGAGTATGTGGGGGTGAGTGTGATGGTGGGGGTAGTGTGGGGAACTGTGTGACAGTGTGGTGAAGTGTGTGGGGGTGAGTGTGACTGTGGGGGTGGTGTGGGGCAGTGAGTGTGAGGGTGGTGGAGTGTGTGGGGATGAGTGTGACTGTGGAGGGAGTGTGGGAACTGTGTGACAGTTTGGTGGATTGTGTGGGGGTGAGCGTGAGTGTGGGGGTTGTGTGGGGCAGTGTGTGTGATGGTGGTGGAGAGCGTGGGGGTCAGCGTGACAGTAGCGGTTGTGCAGGGCACTGTGTGTGAGGGTCATGGAGTTTGTTGGGGTGAGCGTGACACTGGAGGTGGTGTGAGGCAGTGTGTGCGAGATGGTGGTGGAGTGCGTGGGTGTGAGCGTGACGGTAGGTAGGTGTGGAGCAGTGTGTGTGAGGGTGGTGGACTGTGTGGGGGTGAGCGGAAAGGTGTGGGTGGTGTGGAGCAATGTGTGAGGGTTTGGTGCAATGTGTGGGGGTGAGCGTGACCGTGTGGGTGGTGAGGGGCAGTGTGTGAGAGTGTTATGGTAGAGTGTTTGGGGGTAGTGTGGCGCAGTGCGTGTGAGGGTTGTGGAGTTTGTGGGGGTGAGCATGACGGTGAGAGTGGTGTGGTGATTTGTGTGACAACGTGGTGGATTGTGTGGGGTGAGTGTGACCGTGGGGGTGGAATGGGGCAGTGTGTGTGATGGTGGTGGAGAGCGTGGGGGTCAGCCAGACAATGGTGGTGGTGTGGGTCAGTGTGTGTGAGGGTGGTTGAGTGTGTGGGTGTGAGCGTGACTGTGAGGGTGGTGTGGGATATTGTGTGTGAGGAAGCTGGAGCGTGTCGGGGTGAGCGTGATGTTGGGGGTGGTGTGGGGCAGTGTGTGTGTGATGGTGGTGGCGTGTGTCCAGGTGAGCGTGATGGCAGTGGTGGTGTGGGGCAGTGCGTGTGAGGGTGGTGTGTGTGGGGGGGTGAGCTTGGCGATGAGGGTGTTGTGGGGCACTGTGTGTGAGGGTGGTGGAGTGTGTGGGGGTGAGCGTGATGGTGAGGGTGGTGTGCGGCAGTGCGTGTGAGAGTGGTTGTGTGTGGAGGTGAGCGTGGCGATGACGGTGGTTTGGGGTAGTGTGCATGATGATGTTGGAATGTGTGGGTGTGTGAGTGATGTTAAGGGTGGTTTGAGGCAGTGTGTGTGAGGGTGGTGGAGTGTGGGGGGTCAGGGTGACGGTGGGGGTGTTGTGGGTCAGTGTGTGTGATGGTAGTGGAGTGTGTGATGGTGAGCATGACAGTGGGGGTAGTGTGGGGCAGTGTGTGATGGTGGTGGAGTGTGTGGTGGTGAGTGTGATGGTGATGGTGGTGTGGGTCAGTGTGTGATGGTGGTGGAGTGTGTGGGGGTGAGCGTGATGGTGAGGTTGGTATGGGGCAGTGTGTGTGATGGTGGTGGAGTGTGTGGGGGCGAGCGTGACGGTGGGGGTGGTGTGGTGCAGTGTGGGTGTGATGGAGAATTGTATGGTGGTGAGCATGACGGTGGGGGTGTGGTGGGGCAATGTGTGTGATGGTGGTGGAGTGTGCGGGGCAGTGTGTTACATAGTAGATGTGAGGGGGTCAGTATGAAAGTGAGTGCGAGAAGGTCAGAGTGACTATGATGGAGTGAGTGTGAGGGAGTCAGGGTGACGGAGATGGAGTGAGAGTGAGGGGGTCATGGTGGCAATGATGGAGTGAATGTGAGGGGAATCAGTGTGACAGCGATGGAGAGTGTGTGAGGGGTTTAGTGTGATGGAGATGGAGTGAATGTGAGTGGGTCAGGTTGACGGTGATGGCGTGAGTGTGAGGCGATCAGTGTGACGGTGATGTAGTGAGTGTGAGGGGGTCAGGGTGACGGTGATAGAGTGAGTGTGAGGGGTTTAGGGTGAGTGTCATGGAGTGACTGTGAGTGGGTCAGGGTGGCAGTGATGGAGTGAGTGTGAGGGTATCAGGGTGACAGTGATGTTGTGAGTGTGAGGGGGAAAGTGTGATGGTGACAGAGGGAGTGTGAGGCAGTCAGGGTGAGGGAAATGGAGTGAGTGTGAGGGGGTCGGGAAGATGGTGATGAAGTGACTGTGCGGGAGTCAGGGTGGTAATGATTGAGTGAGTGTGAGGGGGTCACTGTGACAGTGATGGAGTGAGTGTGAGGAGTTCATTGTGATGGTGATGGAGCGAGTGTGATGGGTTCAGGGTGAGTGTCATGGAGTGAGTTTGAGGCGGTCAGGGTGACGATGATGGAGTGAGTGTGAGGCGGTCAGGATGAGGGTGAGGGTAATGGATTGAGTGTGAGTGGTTCAGTGTGATGGTGATAGAGTGAGTGTGAGGGGGTCAAGGTGTTGGGGATGGAGTGAGCGTGAGGGGGTCAGGGTGACATTGATGGTGTGAGTGTGAAGGGTTCAGGGTGACGGTGATGGAGTGAGTGTGAGGGAGTCAGGGAGACTGTGATGGAGTGAGAGTGAGGGGATCAGTTTGAAGGTGATGGAGTGAGTGTGAGGGGGTCAGGGTGTCATTGATTGAGTGAGTGTGTGGGGGTCAGGGTGATGGTGATGAAGTGAGTGTGAGGGGGTCAGAGTATTAGTGATGGAGTGAGTGTAAGGGTATCTGTTTGATAGGTAGGTAGTGATTGTGAGGTGATCACTGTGACGGTGATGGAGTGAGTGCGATGGGGTCAGGGTGACGGTGACCGAGTTAGTGTGAGGGGGTCAGGGTGATAGTGATGGAGTGAGTGTGAGGTGGTCAGGGTGACCGTGATGGAGTGAACGTGAGGGGGTCAGGGTGACTGAGATGGCGTGAGTGTGAGGGGGTTAGGGTGACGGTGGTAGCATGAGTGCGAGGGGGTCGGGGAGACAGTGATAGAGTGAGTGTGAGACGATCAATGTGATGGTGATGGAGTAGTGTGAGGGGGTCTGGGTGATGTTGATGGAGTGAGTGTGAGGGGGTCAGGACGGCGGTGATGGAGTGAGTGTGATGGGTTCAGTGTGATGGTGATGGAGTGATTGTGAGGGGTTCAGGGTGACGCTGACGGAATGAGTGTGTGGGGGTCAGGGTGACGGTGATGGTGTGTGTGAGGGGGTCAGGATGACACAGATGGAGTGAGTGTGAGGGTTTCAGGTGTCGGATATGGAGTGAGTATGAGGGGGTCAGCGTGATGGTGATGTGCTGAGTGGGAGACGATCAGGGTATTGGTGTTGGAGTGTGTGAGGGGTTCAGGTTGACGGAGATTAAGTGAGTGTGAGGGGGTCAGGGTGAGGGTAATGGGTGAGTGGGAGGGAGTCAGTGTTATAGTGATGGATTGAGTCTGAGAGGGTCAGAGTGACGGTGATGGCATGAGTGTGAGGGGGTCAGTGCGATGGTGATGGAGTGAATGTGAGGGAGTCAGGGAGACTGATGGATGAGAGTGCGGGGGTCAGTTTGAAGGTGATGGAGTGAGTGTGAGGGGGTCAGGGTGTCAGTGATTGAGTGAGTGTGAGGGGGTCAGGGTGACGGTGATGAAGTGAGCGTGAGGGGGTCAGTGTATTAGTGATGGAGTGAGTGTCAGGGGATCAGTTTGATAGGTAGGTAGTGATTGTGAGGTGATCACTGTGACGGTGATGGAGTGACTGCGATGGGGTCAGGGTGACGGTGACCGAGTTAGTGTGAGGGGGTCAGGGTGATAGTGATTGAGTGAGTGTGAGGTGGTCAGGATGACCGTGATGGAGTGAACGTGAGGGGGTCAGGGTGACTGAGATGGCGTGAGTGTGAGGGGATTAGGGTGACGGTGGTAGCATGAGTGCGAGGGGGTCGGGCAGACAGTGATAGAGTGAGTGTGAGGGGATCAATGTGATGGTGATGGAGTGAGTGTGAGGGGGTCTGGGTGATGTTGATGGAGTGAGTGTGAGGGGGTCAGGCTGAGGGTGATGGAGTGAGTGTGAGGGGCTCAGGGAGACTGTGATGGAGCGAGTGTGAGGGTGTCAGGGAGACTGTGATGGAGTGAGTGTGAGGGGATCAGTGTAACGATGATGGAGTGAGTGTGAGTGGGTCAGTGTGATGGTGATGGATTGTCTGTCAGGGGGTCAGTGTGACAGTTATGAAGTGAGTGTGAGGGGTGTAAGTGTGATGGTTATGGAGTGAGTGTGAGGGGTCAGGGTGAAAGGTGATGGAGTGAGTGTGAGAGGTGTATGTGTGACGGTGATGCAGTGAGTGTGAGAGGGTCAGGGTGGCAGTGATTGTGTGAGTGTGAGGAGGTCAGGGTGACGGTGATGGAGTGAGTGTGAGGGGATCATTGTGACGGTGATGGAATGAGTGTGACAGGGCATGGTGACGGAGATTTAATGAATTTGAGGGGGTCAGGGTGAGAGTGATGGAGTGGGTGTGAGGGGATCCGGGTGACAGTGATGAGTGAGTGTGAGGGGTTCAGGGGGACGTTGATGGAGTGAGTGTGAGAGTGTCAGGGTGACAGTGATGGAGTGAGTGTGAGGATGTCAGTGTGACGGTGACGGAATGAGGGTGGTAAAAAAGGAGGGGGGTTGGCATTGCTAATTAGAAATGGTATAACGGCTGCAGAAAGGAAGTTTGAGGGGGATCTGCCTTTGGAGGTAGTATGGGCTGAAGTCAGAAATAGGAAAGGTGTAGTCACCTTGTTGGGTGTTTACTATAGGCCCCCAAATAGCAGCAGAGATGTGGAGAAACAGATTGGGAAATAGATTTTGGAAAGGTGCAGAAGCCACAGGGTCGTAGTCATGGGCGACTTCAACTTCCCAAATATTGATTGGAAGCTCTTTAGATCGAGTAGATTGGATGGGGCGGTGTTTGTGCAGTGCGTCCAGGAAGCTTTTCTAACTCAGTATGTAGATTGTCCAACCAGAGGGGAGGCCATATTGGATTTGGTACTCGGAAATGAACCGGGACAAATGATGGGCTTGTTAGTGGGTGAACATTTTGGTGATGGTGACCACAATTCTGCGACTTTCACCTTGGTTATGGAGAGAGATAGGTGCGCACAACAGGGTAGATTTTACAATTGGGGGAAGGGAAATTACGATGCTGTAAGACAGGATTTGAGGAGCATAAGTTGGGAGCATAGGCTGTCAGGGAAGGATGTGGTGGAAATGCGGAACTTTTTCAAGGAGTAGATATGACGTGTCCTTGATATGTATGTACCTATCAGGCAGGAAAGAAATGGTCGTGTGAGGGAGCCTTGGTTGACGAGGGAGGTTGAATGTCTAGTAAAGAGGAAGAAGGAGGCTTACTTAAGGTTGAGGAAACAGGGTTCAGACAGAG